>NC_042963.1:50040596-50383927 GCF_901001165.1 Salmo trutta
ATAGGTCAGCAATGTGTTACATATGGCCATTTCCCTGGGTTTACACACACACACACACACACACACACACACACACACACACACACACACACACACACACACACACACACACACAACCCCAGATGCCCTCTGTCCTGTACAGTTGAGTTCCATAGCTTGAGGCAGGCAGGTAAACCAGAGGTCAGGGATTAACCAGGGATAGCCAGGGCCTTACACACTCCCTGTGTGTGCACATCCACCCACCGCAGGCTGTGTTTATGAAAACATTTCCTAAACCCATTGCAAAATATTGCATATGCATCCAAAACAGGCGGTCATGCAGGGCAGAGCAGTGACTTGGTGGGGCTGTTGTTTACGAGGCTGACTATCTGCCTGAGAATGGAGTGATTTGGATATGGACCTACTCGTCGAAATGCTTTTGAAGTTCATTATCATTATTACAAATGCATTGCATTGTGATGCATAATTGATGAGAATAGAGTTTTAACCAATTAGACCTAATGAAAGAGGAAGTGTGTGTGTGTGCGGCCTTGGATGCGTGTTTATGAGATCACTTTCAGACAAAGTGGGATTGACGTATAGCAGGGCTCCAAATTTGGCCCGCGGGTGATTTTTTTTGGGGCCCCCTACGTTTTCTGAGGGGACATAAAACACCAGCAAATCAGCTCCAAATGATTTTAATTTGGGAAATGTGTTCCAAGGTATTCCCACGCATAATAGAGAGATATACAGTATGTGATGGTATACAAATGTAAGCAAGGTTTGAAATGATTATATTTTAGTAAAATATTATATCTGTCAATTTGCAGTCTATAAATGATTTGTAATTATGTTCCGGCCCCCTTACCATCCACTGAATCAAGTTGATCTATAGTTTGACTATAGTATGACAACTCCACAAACTCTATGCATTCTCTGTCTCCAGACACTCCTAGCTGTCGGGGGATTTTATTAACTCGATAGCTGTTTCTGTCTCTTCCTAGCCGGCTTCCTTATCTCCTGCTCATTTTTTCCTTATGAATAAAATCCTGGCGCTTCAATTCTCCACCCGCAGCACAGGTTTGCTTGAACTCCCTCCAATAGTCACTATCTGAGAAGCAATTCACTCAAATTGTCACAGGCGTCAACATGAGTAGACCAAGGTGCAGCGTGGAATATGTTCATCTTGTATTTTAATGCCAAAAATGAACAGTTTACAAATATAACAAAAATGACAGTTCCGTCAGGTACTTACAACAAAACAGAAAGCAACTACCCACAAAAAACAAATGAAAAACAGGCCGCCTAAGTATGGCTTCCAATCAGAGACAACGATAGACACCTGCCTCTGATTGGAAACCATACCCGGCCAAAACATAGAACACAAAACATAGAATGCCTACCCACCTATCACACCCTGGCCTAGCTAAACAGAGAAAACACAGCTCTCCTAGGTCAGAGCGTGACACAAATGTCACAGTGTCTGTATGAAAATGTCATTGATTGTAGGTTTAATTAGCTACAGCTTGCTACAGCTACAGATCCGCTCCACTCATATTTTTTAGTTTTCAGGCCATTCATCTTCGATGCTTCAAAAACAATGTAAGTTTCCTCCACTGAGATGGTCATTGAGACAATCACCATCTCCACGCTTATCTTGGATTCACTATGAGCTAATATCCCAACTGTCCTGGCAGATTTGATTTAGTCCGTTGTCTGCAATGTGTCACTCATCAGTTTTAGATATCCCCAGCACGGGACTGTGTGTACAATATAGCACCAATATCCTCCTTTTCTGTGTGACAACTTCTAACTCCTGCAAGCTATTTCCTAATATATTATGGACCGGGACGATCCAGCTGTTACTGAGTACTCTCTTTATTTACCTTGTATTTCGTTAAAAAACTGTCATCTTCTGTTCGGTAGCCCTCTCTTTTGGGAGAGTGTGAATGGCAAAATTAGAACTGATTATTTTTTTTGACATTTCACGTCCCTCAGTCATTTCACTTTCATGCTTTGTGAATTATCTTTGAGTGTACCGAACTGAGGCACAGTTAAAAAGCATCCTGTTGTTGCAGAAATGTCCGTAACAGTTCTGAAGAGGAATTATGGGGCGGCTGGAGGTAGTCATTACAAAGCCGATGGAATGAAAAGCATGGCAAGTAGAGACTAATTATGTGGAGTATTGCGCAGAGTGAAGACTGAGGGAATGTTATGTTGTTGATTATGTGGAGGGTGTTTATTGTCTTGAAAACAATGATGGGGCTGAGTCATGTTGGACAAAACATTTATTTATATGATATGAAATTGGATCTATAGTACCAGTCAAAGGTTTGGACACACCTACTCATTCAAGGGTTTTTCTTTATTTTTACTTTTTACTACATTGTAGAAAAGAGTAAAAATAAAGAAAAACCCTGGAATGAGTAGGTGTGTCCAAACTTTTGATTGGTAGTGTATATCAAATCATGACAAGTACAGCTACACTGTGTACATTTAGTTCAGTGTATTTCACTTGGATGATGATCCACTACACTGGCTGTGTGACACTGGCCCAAATGATTTAAATCCCTATTACATCATGCTACACAAGCATCCTCCTAAGCAGGGTTTGATAGATAAATCATTGAAAAAATACAAAATTCATCCAGATGTGTGATCCGATCCACTCCTCTTAGCATAAAACCTCATTGGACCAACCCAACTTGATCCCAAATCTCTCCATGTTTGGCATGACAACGACCATACGAGTTGGCTATACAGCACAAACAGATCTGGGACCAGACAGGACCAACCTGTCAATTTGATGAAAGAGAATTAGGAACAATAAGGTTTCTCTGACTTGAATATCTTCACCTCCGCTCTGTTAAGGGTTTAAACACAGTAGAGGTTGGTGACTGAGATGGAATGCACTGACCAAACCTGGCCTTCTCTCTAATCAGAGCCAAATCTGACTATCAACAGAAGCTTCACCCTGCAATCAACTCTACTTCCCTGTTTACAAGTTCATTGAAATACCCCTGACCTAGCAGACATCGGATCTTGTTCGCTAGGCACCAAACTGAAGAAAACGGACCAAAACAAGGAGGGACTCCCTGGACTTGTCCAATAAGAAACACTCATTTTTGGTTTCCGTAGTAAAAGGTTTTCAAACGTCTTCCAGTTGTGTGCCCTAATGAAGACCCAGGTCTTTAACCCTAGCTAAGCCAATGACCGGGCTTAAGGGTACATCAAGGATTGGTCAGGATCAGAGGTCAAGCCTAACAGATTTCATGCTCTAATTTGGACTGTCATGCTCTAGATTACCATGGAGAAGGAGAACTCTAAGTCAACCAAAGTAAGTCAACCTAGAACGAAGCTGATGTTGCCAGGTATTCCCTAACAAGGTTTGTACAAATCGCAGGGTGTGAATTGTTCATGACCTATGGCCAACTCATCGTTGTATGTAATTACAGCATGCAAAGCTAGCAAAGTAAATATGTAATTAGAGTAAAAGTTTGAACGATACCATTTGAGAGTGGTAAGTAGTTCAGTGGGAATACTGTATTTAATCTCCACAACAATTCAACAAACTCTACAAACAATGCATTAATTCAGTTGACTTGGGGGTTCACTTCTTGCTTAATTTTGTTTAATCTATATATCAGTTTCAAATACAAAATATTATTCTTAACATTTAAGCCAGACTTACTAGAGTTGTTTGAAAGCAGTGTTGTAAGATCCTCCCACGCTACAGATCTTCTAGAAGGTGTCTGAGGGTATGAGGCTACACCTCTAGAACCAGGAGTTTTCCAAAGGGAGATGCCAATCCAAGGAATTTACAGCCTATCCCATAACATCTTTGATAAACAACATGTGGGCACACCATCCAGGAACAAAGAGAGGAGGAGGATGGCAGTATATTTAGCCTGTTTTTCAGACAGGCTATACATTTCAGAGGAATTTGAAGGCCTCAAACATTCCCTGGAGACTGAGGAATTATCGACGAACAGTTATCAAATCAAATCAAATTGTATTCGTCATATGCGCCGAATACAACAGGTAGACCTTACCGTGAAATGCTTACTTACAAGCCCTTAACCAACAAAGCAGTTTTAAGAAAATAGAGTTAAGAAAATAGTTACTAAATAAAATAAAATAAAAACTAAAATAAAAAGTAACACAATAAAGTAACAATAACGAGGCTATATACAGGGGGTACCGGTACCAAGTCAGTGTGAGGGGGCACAGGTTAGTGGGGGTAATGGTATCCTCACATTCCATATCATTCATAGTAAACCGTTATTTGAAATACTGTTCATTGTTTATATGAACACCCAGCCCAGGTTCATTTTTGTTTACTCCATCTTATGAACCACAATTGAACCTGATCCGTTGGTTGACAGGAAAATGCCTTTGGTAAAAAGCAGAACATCTTGGAGAGCAGAGCTGAGTGAAGCAAGCCAAACCCTTTTAGATACAATCTCTACATCCACCAGGGCAGATCAGAAACTGCTCTCTCTCTCTCTCTTCAGGCCAAGCAGCCACCCAGAGGTTGAAAGTTCTAAAGCCACCAACTTAGCAAGGCCCACCCTGGCCACTTCCTGTGGATGGCTGCTCTCCGGAGCGTATTGCTTGCCCAGGGAACAGGGTGAACATAGCCTGATCCCAGATCTTTTTTAACTGTCTTGCGTGACAATGAACATAGGAATTGTTCAAGACAGTAGACACAGATCTGGCTGGCCCGGCTGGAGGGGGCGGGGGCAGCACGTCTCAGTATAATGACACTACCTCCCCTGGCTGGTAATTGTTGCCTTGGCTTACAGCCTTAGACTCAAGTCCTTTGTGACATTCTAAGTTGTTCTTAACTCAGCGATATCTTAACCCAGTGGTACCTTAACCCAACAATACTTTAATCCAGCGATACCTTAACCCAGCAATACTTTAACCCAGCGATACCTTAACCCAGCGATACCTTAATCCGCTAGTTAATACACAAGGCCATGGTTTCATAAAGGCTTAGTGTGTGTGTGTGTTTGTGTGTGTCCCCCTTTATTGACATTGTGCACTTGGCTTTTAAAGTTGGACATAACACAGGCATTTAGACTTACCTCAGCCTGGACTGAGAGACCTTGCTCTGTGTCTGTGCAGACGCTGGTTGTCATGTTGACTTAGCAATGATCTCTGATGACTGATGTTCACCGCAGCACTAACGCAGAATACAATGCTGTTCCATTTATTAGCGGAGATATAGGACACATCTTTGTTGGATTACAGGAAGATCTAAGACAATCTGGAGAGTATAAATCTGACAAGCTGCCTCCGCCATTCCACAGATTCCACCGTTAGATACCAAGAGGCATGTCAAAGTGGTGTGGAGGGGAAAGCATTCTAAACCCTAAAGCTGGCCTTCATTGAGGTTCTTGGTGACACTTTACATTATTAAGTTGCTCTTATACCTGTGTAGTAAATTAAAAACATTTTCAGTGATTAGTAGTATGTGGTTTAATTCAACTGATATTCTCTGTACAGTCACAGTCAGATGACGTTAGCTAAGTTATTTGTGAACTTTGTTTACAGTCGTCTCCCTTCTTCAAAGACAAGACACAAATTACATCTCACACAAATAGGCCTTTTCTGTTCACAAGGTCTGATGAGCAAAGACCCTCCAGGTCTGACCTGTTTAGAGAGTGTGTGTGTGTGTGTGTGTGTGTGTGTGTGTGTGTGTGTGTGTGTGTGTGTGTGTGTGTGTGTGTGTGTGTGTGTGTGTGTGCGCGCATGCGTGTGCACGTGTGTGTGTGTGCATGTGTACGTGTGTGTGTGCGTGTGTGTTTGCGTGACAAAGGAAAGTTCCTTTCATTGAACCCTTATGTAATTACCAGCAAGGCAGCCTACCGCTAAAATACTGACTGACTATCTGAACAAACAGAACGTC
This sequence comes from Salmo trutta, assembly GCF_901001165.1. NCBI lineage: Eukaryota > Metazoa > Chordata > Actinopteri > Salmoniformes > Salmonidae > Salmo > Salmo trutta. The sequence continues at coordinate 50,046,490 of NC_042963.1, forward strand.
AGAAAGTATGCTACCGGTCAAAAGTTTTAGAACATCTACTCATTCAAGGATTTTTCTTTATTTTTGCTATTTTCTATATTGTAGAATAATAGTGAAGACATCCAAACTATGAAATAACACATATGGAATCATGTAGTAACCAAAAAAGTGTCAAATATATATATATATATATATATATATATATATATATATATATATATATATATACTGCTCAAAAAAATAAAGGGAACACTTAAACAACACATCCTAGATCTGAATGAAAGAAATAATCTTATTAAATACTTTTTTCTTTACATAGTTGAATGTGCTGACAACAAAATCACACAAAAATTATCAATGGAAATTCAATTTATCAACCCATGGAGGTCTGGATTTGGAGTCACACTCAAAATTAAAGTGGAAAACCACATTACAGGCTGATCCAACTTGATGTAATGTCCTTAAAACAAGTCAAAATGAGGCTCAGTAGTGTGTGTGGCCTCCACGTGCCTGTATGACCTCCCTACAACGCCTGGGCATGCTCCTGAGGAGGTGGCGGATGGTCTCCTGTGGGATCTCCTCCCAGACCTGGACTAAAGCATCCGCCAACTCCTGGACAGTCTGTGGTGCAACGTGGCGTTGGTGGATGGAGCGAAACATGATGTCCCAGATGTGCTCAATTGGATTCAGGTCTGGGGAACGGGCGAGCCAGTCCATAGCATCAATGCCTTCCTCTTGCAGGAACTGCTGACACACTCCAGCCACATGAGGTCTAGCATTGTCTTGCATTAGGAGGAACCCAGGGCCAACCGCACCAGCATATGGTCTCACAAGGGGTCTGAGGATCTCATCTCGGTACCTAATGGCAGTCAGGCTACCTCTGGCGAGCACATGGAGGGCTGTGCGGCCCCCCAAAGAAATGCCATCCCACACCATGACTGACCCACCGCCAAACCGGTCATGCTGGAGGATGTTGCAGGCAGCAGAACGTTCTCCACGGCGTCTCCATACTCTGTCACGTCTGTCACGTGCTCAGTGTGAACCTGCTTTCATCTGTGAAGAGCACAGGGTGCCAGTGGCGAATTTGCCAATCTTGGTGTTCTCTGGCAAATGCCAAACATCCGCAACATTGTTGGGCTGTAAGCACAACCCCCACCTGTGGACGTCTTGCCCTCATACCACCCTCATGGAGTCTGTTTCCTGCTGGAGGTCATTTTGCAGGGCTCTGGCAGTGCTTCTCCTGCTCCTCCTTGCACAAAGGCGGAGGTAGCGGTCCTGCTGCTGGGTTGTTGCCCTCCTACGGCCTCCTCCACGTCTCCTGATGTACTGGCCTGTCTCCTGGTAGCGCCTCCATGCTCTGGACACTACGCTGACAGACACAGCAAACCTTCTTGCCACAGCTCGCATTGATGTGCCATCCTGGATGAGCTGCACTACCTGAGCCACTTGTGTGGGTTGTAGACTCCGTCTCATGCTACCACTAGAGTGAAAGCACCGCCAGCATTCAAAAGTGACCAAAACATCAGCCAGGAAGCATAGGAACTGAGAAGTGGTATGTGGTCCCCACCTGCAGAACCACTCCTTTATTGAGGGTTTCTTGCTAATTGCCTATAATTTCCACCTGTTGTCTATTCCATTTGCACAACAGCATGTGCCATTTATTGCCAATCAGTGTTGCTTCCTAAGTGGACAGTTTGATTTCACAGAAGTGTGATTGACTTGGAGTTACATTGTGTTGTTTAAAACCTCTTACATCTAGATGTTCCGCTAGCGGAACACCTGCTTCAATATCCAATGATAGGCGTGGCGCGAATTACAAATTCCTCAAAAAACCCAAAACTTCCATTTTTCAAACATATGACATTTTAAAGAAAAGACTCTCTATCTAACCACACTGTCCGATATCAAAAAGGCTTTACAGCGAAAGCAAAACATTAGATTATGTCAGCAGAGTACCTAGCCAGAAATAATCAGACACCCATTTTTCAAGCTAGCATATAATGTCACAAAAAACAAAACCACAGCTAAATGCAGCACTAACCTTTGATGATCTTCATCAGATGACACGCCTAGGACATTATGTTATACAATACATGCATGTTTTGTTCAATCAAGTTCATATTTATATCAAAAACCAGCTTTTTACATTAGCATGTGACGTTCAGAACTAGCATTCCCACCGAACACTTCCGGTGAATTTACTAAATTACTCACGATAAACGTTCACAAAAACATAACAATTATTTTAAGAATTATAGATACAGAACTCCTTTGTGCAATCGAGGTGTCCAATTTTAAAATAGCTTTTCGGTGAAAGCACATTTTGCAATATTCTGAGTAGATAGCCCAGCCATCACGGCTAGCTATTTTGACACCCACCAAGTTTGACCCTCACCAAACTCCGATTTACTATTAGAAAAGTTTGATTACCTTTGGTGTTCTTCGTCAGAATGCACTCCCAGGACTGCTACTTCAATAACAAATGTTGGTTTGGTTCAAAATAATCCATAGTTATATCCAAATAGCGACGTTTTGTTCGTGCGTTCAAGACACTATCCAAGGGTGACGAAGGGTTACGCGCCCGATGCGTTTCGTGACAAAAAAACTCTAAATATTCCATTACCGTACTTTGAAGCATGTCAACCGCTGTTTAAAATCAAGTTTTATGCCATTTTTCTCGTAAAAAAGCGATAATATTCTGACCGGGAGTGGTGGTTTTCGTTCAAAGAGAGAGAAAGTAAACATGGAGTCGACTCGTGCACGAGCCTCAGTCTCATAGTAATCTGACCGGCCACTAACCAAACGCTTTAATGTTTTTCAGCCAGGGCCTGCAAAGCCACGATTCAGCTTTTTGCCGCCTTCTGAGAGCCCATGGGAGCCGTATGAAGTGTCACGTAACAGCAGAGATCCCCTGTATTGGATAGAGATAATCAAGAAGGCCAAGAAATGGTCAGACAGGGTCCTTCCTGTAAGGAATCTTCTCAGGTTTTGGCCTGCCAAATGAGTTCTGTTATACTCACAGACACCATTCAAACAGTTTTAGAAACTTTGGAGTGTTTTCTATCCAAAGCTAATAATTATATGCATATTCTAGTTTCTGGGCAGGAGTAATAATCAGATTAAATTGGGTACGTTTTTTTTCCGGCCGTGAAAATACTGCCCCCTAGTCATAACAGGTTAAGTGTTCACTTTATTTTTTTGAGCAGTGTATATATATGTATATATATATATATATATAAATCCAAATATATTGTATATTTGAGATTCTTTAAAGTAGCCACCCTTTGCCTTGATGACAGCTTTGCACGCTCTTGGCATTCTCTCAACCAGATTCACCTACAATGCTTTTCCAACAGTCTTGAAGGAGTTCCCACATATGCTGAGCACTTGTTGGCTGCTTTTCCTTCACTCTGCGGTCCAAGTCATCCCAAACGATCTCAATTGGGTTGAGGCCGGGTGATTGTGGAGGCCAGGTCATCTGATGCAGCACTCCATCACTCTCCTTCGGGTCAAATAGCCCTTACACAGCATGGAGGTGTGTTGGGTCATTGTCCTGTTGAAAATCAAATTATATTCCTACTAAGCGCAAACCAGATGAGATGGCGTATTACTGCAGAATGCTGTGGTAGCCATGCTGGTTAAGTGTGCCTTGAATTCTAAATAAATCACAGACAGTGTCAACAGCAATGCACCCCCATACCATAACACCTCCTCCTCCATGCTTCACGGTGGGAACTACACATGCGGAGATCATCTATTCACCCACACCGCATCTCACAAAGACACGTCGGTTGGAACCAAAAATCTCCAATTTGGACCCCAGACCAAAGGACAAATTTCCACCGGTCTAATGTCCATTGCTTGTGTTTCTTGGCCCAAGAAAATCTCTTCTTATTGTTAGTGTCCTTTTAGTAGTGGTTTCTTTGCAGCAATACGACCATGAAGGCCTAATTCACACAGTCTGCTCTGAACAGTTGATGTTGAGATGTGCTAGACTCTGTGAAGCATTTATTTGGGCTGCAATTTCTGAGGCTGGTAACTCTAATGAACTTATCCTTTGCAGCAGAGGTAACTCTGGGTCTTCCATTCCTTTTGGCGGTCCTCATGAGAGCAAGTTTCATCATAGCGCTTCATGGTTTTTGCGACTCCACTATAAGAAACTTTCAAAGTTCTTACATTTTTCCGTATTGACTGACCTTCATGATGGACTGTCATTTCTGTTTGCTTATTTGAGCTGTTCTTGCCATAATGTGGACTTGGTCTTTTATCAAATAGGGCTATCTTCTGTATACCCCCCTCCCCCCCCCCCCCCCCACCTGGTCACAACACAAACTGATTGGCTCAAACACATTAAGAAGGAAAACTATTCCACTAATTAACATTTAGGAAGGCACACCTGTCAATTGAAATGCATTCCTGGTGACTACCTCATGAAGTTGGTTGAGAGAATGCCAAGAGTGTGCAAAGCGGTCATCAAATCAAATCAAATCAAATGTATTTATATAGCCCTTCTTACATCAGCTGATATCTCAAAGTGCTGTACAGAAACCCAGCCTAAAACCCCAAACAGCAAGCAATGCAGGTGTAGAAGCACGGTGGCTAGGAAAAACTCCCTAGAAAGGCCAAAGCCTAGGAAGAAACCTAGAGAGAAACCAGGCTATGAGGGGTAGCCAGTCCTCTTCCAGATGTGCCGGGTGGAGATTATAACAGAACATGGCCAAGATGTTCAAATGTAAATAAATGACCAGCATGGCCAAATGATAATAATCACAGTAGTTGTCGAGGGTGCAACAGGCCAGCACCTCAGGAGTAAATGTCAGTTGGCTTTTCATAGCCGATCATTGAGAGTATCTCTATCGCTCCTGCTGTCTCTAGAGAGTTGAAAACAACAGGTCTGGGACAGGTAGCACGTGCGGTGAACATGTCAGGGTTCCATAGCCACAGGCAGAACAGTTGAAACTGGAGCAGCAGCACGGACAGGTGGACTGGGGACAGCAAGGAGTCATCATGCCAGTTAGTCCTGAGGCATGGTCCTAGGGCTCAGGTCCCCCGAGAGAGAGAAAGAAAGAAAGAAAGAAAGAGAGAAAGAGAGAATTAGAGAGAGCATACTTAAATTCACACAGGACACTGGAGAAATACTCCAGATATAACAGACTGACCCTAGCCCCCCGACACATAAATTACTGCAGCATAAATACTGGAGGCTGAGACAGGAGGGGTCAGGAGACACTGTGGCCCCATCCGATGATACCCCCGGACAGGGCCAAACAGGCATGATATAACCCCACCCACTTTGCCAAAGCACAGCCCCCACACCACTAGAGGGATATCTTCAACCACCAACTTACCATCCTGAGACAAGGCCGAGTATAGCCCACAAAGATCTCCGCCACGGCACAACCCAAGGGGGGGGCGTCAACCCAGACAGGAAGACCATGTCAGTGACTCAACCCACTCAAGTGACGCACCCCTCCTAGGGACGGCATGGAAGAGCACCAGTAAGCCAAATTCTAGGAACAATTAGGAGGCCCGCGTCTTGTGACCGTAGCGTACGTGTAGGTATGTACGGCAGGACCAAATCGGAAAGATAGGTAGGAGCAAGCCCATGTAATGCTTTGTAGGTTAGCAGTAAAACCTTGAAATCAGCCCTTGCCTTAACAGGAAGCCAGTGTAGGGAGGCTAGCACTGGAGTAATATGATCACATTTTTGGGTTCTAGTCAGGATTCTAGCAGCCGTATTTAGCACTAACTGAAGTTTATTTAGTGCTTTATCCGGGTAGCCGGAAAGTAGAGCATTGCAGTAGTCTAACCTAGAAGTAACAAAAGCATGGATAAATATTTCTGCATCAATTTTGGACAGAAAATTTCTGATCTTTGCAATGTTATGCAGATGGAAAAAAATCTGTCCTTGAAACAATCTTGATATGTTCGTCAAAAGAGAGATCAGGGTCCAGAGTAACGCCGAGTTCCTTCACAGTTTTATTTGAGACGACTGTACAACCATCAAGATGAATTGTCAGATTCAACAGAAAATCTCTTTGTTTCTTGGGACCTAGAACAAGCATCTCTGTTTTGTCTGAGAACGTTTGCAGCCATCCACTTCCTTATGTCTGAAACACAGGCTTTCAGCGAGGGCAATTTTGGGGCTTCACCATGTTTCATTGAAATGTACAGTTGTGTGTCATCCGCATAGTAGTAGAAGTTAACATTATGTTTTCGAATGACATCCCCAAGAGGTAAAATTTATAGTGAAAACAATAGTGGTCCTAAAACGGAACCTTGAGGAACACCGAAGTTTACAGTTGATTTGTCAGAGGACAAACCATTCACAGAGACAAACTGATATCTTTCCGACAGATAAGATCTAAACCAGGCCAGAACTTGTCCGTGTAGACCAATTTGGGTTTCCAATCTCTCCAAAAGAATGTGGTGATCGATGGTATCAAAAGCAGTGCTAAGGTCTAGGAGCACGAGGACAGATGCAGAGCCTCAGTCCGATGCCATTAAAAGGTAATTTACCACCTTCACAAGTGCAGTCTCAGTGCTTTGATGGGGTCTAAAACCAGACTGAAGCATTTCGTATACATTGTTTGTCTTCAGGAAGGCAGTGAGTTGCTGCGCAACAGCTTTTTCAAAATGTTTTGAGAGGAATGGGAGATTCGATATAGGCCGATAGTTTTTTTATATTTTCTGGGTCAAGGTTTGGCTTTTTCAAGAGAGGCTTTATTACTGTCACTTTTAATGAGTTTGGTACGCATCCGGTGGCTAGAGAGCCGTTTACTATGTTCAACATAGGAGGACCAAGCACAGGAAGCAGCTCTTTCAGTAGTTTAGTTGGAATAGGGTCCAGTATGCAGCTTGAAGGTTTAAAGGCCATGATTATTTTCATCATTGTGTCAAGAGATATAGTACTAAAACACTTGAGTGTCTCCCTTGATCCTAGGTCCTGACAGAGTTGTGCAGACTCGGGACAACTGAGCTTTGGAGGAATACGCAGATTTAAAGAGGAGTCCATAATTTGCTTGCTAATGATCATGATCTTTTCCTCAAAGAAGTTCATGAATTTATTACTGCTGAAGTGAAAGCCATCCTCTCTTGGGGAATGCTGCTTTTTAGTTACCTTTGCGACAGTACCGTATTCAAGGCAAAGGGTGGCTATTTGAAGAATCTCAAATACAAAATATATTTTGATTTGTTTAACACTTTTTTGGTTACTACATGATTCCATATGTGTTATTTCATAGTTTTGATGTCTTCACTATTATTATACAATGTAGAAAATAGTAAAAATAGCGAAAAACCCTTGAATGAGTAGGTGTTCTAAAACTTTTGACCGGTAATGTAGGTTGAACCATACAGCCACATTATGCAATATGATGATCATAGGAAGTCTGGTTCTCTATCCATTTTCCCTGTTCAGTTAAGTGAACTGCTATATTGTAGAACATATTTTTTTTAATTCTGTGAATGATGTTGTATAACAGAGGACATAAAGAACATACTTTACAGGAAATGACCAAGCCCTTGCAAATACTGTAAGATATACTGTGTGTCTATAGACAGACAGATACTGTGGTAATGTGTCTGTACTGCACTTTAACCCACCACCCAGATCACTGAACACACCTGTTTCCACTTACAACACGACATACCAGAATCCACTTACTTAAGCCAATAAACGCTTTTGTTCAGTTTAAAATACAGTACTGTAAAAGCATAAGCAATCAGCTTGAAATGTTCCCTCTTAAGTTCAAGTACGGTAATCATTTTCCACTCTGTGTTGAGTGCGTTCAGAAAGTGAAAATGTGAAGTCTTGACTCTTTCACAACGGACTTGTGTTCAGTTCCCGTGGGAGAGCTGGAGGGAAAAGTAGATATAGGTTAGCGACAGATGTACAACATTTTAATTTATTTATTTATTTTAATCACAACATACTCCACTGAAATGCTGAAAATGTTCACTTCTAAGGCCCGTTTGACTGTACTGAATGGGTGAATAGCAATAACGCCACTGTTTGATGTGAACATTTAGTTAAGTGGGGAATGACTTACTTCTCCTCTTCCCTCATATAACTAACCCTTACCCTACCCTCTACCCTAAACCAGTAGGGTAACTAACCCTTACCCTACCCTCTACCCTAAACCAGTTACTTCTCCTCTTCCCTCATATAACTAACCCTTACCCTACCCTCTACTCTAAACCAGTTACTTCTCCTCTTCCCTCATATAACTAACCCTTACCCTACCCTCTACCCTAAACCAGTAGGGTAACTAACCCTTACCCTACCCTCTACCCTAAACCAGTTACTTCTCCTCTTCCCTCATATAACTAACCCTTACCCTACCCTCTACTCTAAACCAGTTACTTCTCCTCTTCCCTCATATAACTAACCCTTACCCTACCCTCTACTCTAAACCAGTTTCATATCTAAATCCCAACCTTCCCCATACACTGATACATCACACTCTTTCCCTTCTATGAGCCCACCCCTCTCTTTATTCATGTCTTCTATGAGCCCACCCCACTCTTTATTCATGTCTTCTATGAGCCCACCCCTCTCTTTATTCATGTCTTCTATGAGCCCACCCCTCTCTTTATTCATGTCTTCTTTGAGCCCACCCCTCTCTTTATTCATGTCTTCTTTGAGCCCACCCCTCTCTTTATTCATGTCTTCTTTGAGCCCACCCCTCTCTTTATTCATGTCTTCTTTGAGCCCACCCCTCTCTTTATTCATGTCTTCTTTGAGCCCACCCCTCTCTTTATTCATGTCTTCTATGAGCCCACCCCTCTCTTTATTCATGTCTTCTATGAGCCCACCCCTCTCTTTATTCATGTCTTCTTTGAGCCCACCCCTCTCTTTATTCATGTCTTCTTTGAGCCCACCCCACTCTTTATTCATGTCTTCTATGAGCCCACCCCACTCTTTATTCATGTCTTCTTTGAGCCCACCCCACTCTTTATTCATGTCTTCTATGAGCCCACCCCTCTCCTTATTCATGTCTTCTTTGAGCCCACCCCTCTCCTTATTCATGTCTTCTATGAGCCCACCCCACTCCTTATTCATGTCTTCTATGAGCCCACCCCTCTCCTTATTCATGTCTTCTATGAGCCCACCCCTCTCTTTATTCATGTCTTCTAATCAAAATCAAATAACATTTATTTGTCACATACACACGGTTAGCAGATGTTAATGCAAGTGTAGCGAAATGCTTGTACTTCTAGTTCCGACCATGCATTAATATCTAACAAGTAATTTAACCTAACAATTCCACAACAACTACCTTATACACACAAGTGTAAAGGAATGAATATGATTATGTACATAAAAATATATAAATGAGTGATGGCCGAACGGCATAGGCAAGATGCAGTAGATGGTAAGAGTACAGTATATACATATGAGATGAGTAATGTAGTGTATGTAAACATTATATAAAGTGGCTAGTGATAAATTGATTACATACATTTTTCCATTATTAAAGTGGCTGGAGTTGAGTCAGTATGTTGGCAGCAGCCACTCAATGTTAGTGATGGCTGTTTAACAGTCTGATGGCCTTGAGATAGAAGCTGTTTTTCAGTCTTTCGGTCCCCGCTTTGATGCACCTGTACTGACCTCGCCTTCTGGATGATAGCGGGGTGAACAGGCAGTGGCTCGGGTGGTTGTTGTCCTTGATGATATTTTTGGCCTTCCTGTGACATCGGGTGGTGTAGGTGTCCTGGAGGGCAGGTAGATTGCACCTGGTGATGCGTTGTGCAGACCTCACTACCCTCTGGACAGCCTTCCGGTTATGGGCGGAGCAACTGCCGTACCAGGCGGTGATACAGCCCGACAGGATGCTCTCGATTGTGCATCTGTAAAAGTTTGTGAGTGTTTATGGTGACAAGCCGAATTTCTTCAGCCTCCTGAGGTTGAAGAGGCACTGCTGCGCCTTCTTCACCACGCTGTCTGTGTGGGTGGACCATTTCAGTTTGTCTGTGATGTGTACGCCGAGGAACCTAAAACTCTCCACCCTCTCCACTACTGTCCCGTCAATGTAGATAGGGGGTTGCTCCCTCTACTCTTTCCTGAAGTCCACGATCATCTCCTTTGTTTTGTTGACATTGAGTGTGAGGTTATTTTCCTGACCCTACACTCCGAGGGCCCTCACCTCCTCCCTGTAGGCCGTCTCGTCGTTGTTGGTAATCAAGCGTACCACTGTAGTGTCGTCTGCAAACTTGATGATTGAGTTGGAGGCGTGCATGGCCATGCAGTCGTGGGTGAACAGGGAGTACAGGAGAGGGCTGAGAATGCACCCTTGTGGGACCCAGTGTTGAGGATCAGCGGGGTGGAGATGTTGTTACCTACACTCACCACCTGGGGGCGGCCCGTCAGGAAGTCCAGGACCCAGTTGCGCGGGGTCGAGACCCAGGGACGAGTTTGGAGGGTACTATGGTGTTAAATGCTGAGCTGTAATCGATTAACAACATTCTTACATAGGTATTCCTCTTGTCCAGATGGGTTAGGGCAGTGTGCAGTGTGATGGCGATTGCGTCGTCTGTGGACCTATTGGGGCGGTAAGCAAATTGGAGTGGGTCTAGGGTGTCAGGTAGGGTGGAGGTGATATGGTCCTTGACTAGTCTCTCAAAGCACTTCATGATGACGGAAGTGAGTGCTACAGGGTGGTAGTCATTTAGCTCAGTTACCTTAGCTTTCTTGGGAACAGGAACAATGGTGGCCCTCTTGAAGGATGTGGGACAGCAGACTGGGATAAGGATTGATTGAATATGTCTATAAACACACCAGCCAGCTGGTCTGCGCATGCTCTGAGGACTAGGCCGGGGATGCCGTCTGGGCCTGCAGCCTTGCGAGGGTTAACTCTTGACGGTCTCGTCCCGTAAGCGGGATCAACATCCAGACAAAAACTCCTATCGACATTAGCATAACGAAATGTAATATATATATTTTTTCAAATATAGGACTGTCTCATATCGTTTTATAGATACACCTCTCCTTAATCGACCCACGTCGTCCGATTTCAAAAAGGTTTTACAGGAAAAGCAAAACATTAGATTATGTTAGAGGAGTACATGGTAAAAGTAGCAACATAGCCATTTTCCGACCAACCACATGCATCACAAATAACCAAAAAACAGCTAAATGCAGCACTAACCTTTTACAAACTTCATCAGATGACACACCTAGGACATCATGTTACACAATGCATGCATTCTTTTGTTCAATAAAGTTCATATTTATATATAAAAACAGCATTTTACATTGGCGCCTGAAGTTGACTAACTATTTTCCCTCAAATGCATCCCGGGAAACGGTGCTACAATTTACTCAATTACTATTCGAAAACATTTTTAAAATGTAATATTGTCATTCTAAGATTTATATATGAATATCTCTTGAAAGCACCTGTCATACCAGATTTAAAAATAACTTTACTGGGTAATCACACTTTGCGATAAAAGGGGATGCGATACTCAGAAAATTAGCTAGTAAATCCAGCTCGGCGCCATCTTGGAACAATCGCATATTACATCTAATCTTGTATACTATTGTCAATAATCCCTTACCTTTAGTTGTCTTCATCAGAAAGCACTTCCAGGAATCCCAGGTCCACAACAAATGTATTTTCGTTCGAAAAAGTCCATCCTTTATGTTCCATTAGCTTGCTGTTGTTAGCGCGTCTGAAGGCTGTATCCAAATGCTCCGTCGGGCGCGGGACAGCCGTTTCGAAAAAAAATCATTTTTCCCCCATTTAGGTTCGTTCAAACATGTCAAACGTTGTATAACATAAATCTTCAGGGCCTGTTTCAACAAGAGAGCCAATAAGATTTGAGGGGGACGATTGTATTGTGTTTCAAAACGTTTCGAAAGGAGGGGGTAGACAGGGGCGCCGGCGTCATAATGGTGATGGCCCTCCCCCTGTGACCAATTTCCACAGCGTCTCATTCATTCAGTTTCGACAGTAGACGGCTCAAACCACTTTGTAAAGACTGGGGACATCTAGTGGAAGCAATAGAAAGTGCTCAATGAACCATAGCTCACGGTGTGATTAATAGGCAAAGATGTGAAGTTGAGTCCACAATTCAGAATTCCACTTCCTGTTTCAATCGGTCTCGGGGTTTTGACTGCCATATGAGTTCTGTTATACTCACAGACACCATTCAAACAGTTTTAGAAACTTTAGGGTGTTTTCTATCCACAGGTATTAATTATATGCATATCCTAGCTTCTGAGTTTGATTAGTAGGCCGTTTAAAATGGGCACGAATTTTTTTCTAAATGCGCTGTGGCGCCCCCTATCCTAGGGTAACGTCAAGAGGTTTTAATTAATACGTTTAAATGTTTTACTCACGTTGGCTGCAGTGAAGGAGGTTTTGGGCCGTGTCAGTGGCACTGTATTGTCCTCAAAGCGAGCAAAAAAGTTGTTTAGTCTGTCTGGGAGCATGGCATTGTAATCCGCGACGGGGCTGTTTCTTCTTTTGTAGTCCGTGATTGACTCTAGACCCTGTCACATACCTCTCGTGTTTGAGCCGTTGAATTGTGACTCCACTTTGTCTCTATACTGACGCTTAGCTTGTTTGATTGCCTTGTGGAGGGAATAGCTACACTTTTTGTATTCGGTCATGTTTCCGGTCACGTTGCCCTGATTAAAAGCAGTGGTTTGTGCGTACAGTTTTGTGCAACTGCTGCCATCAATCCACGGTTTCTGGTTGGGGAATGTTTTAATAGATGCTGTGGGTACAACATCACCGATGCACTTGTTAATTAACTCGCACACCGAATCAGCGCATTCGTCAATGTTGTTGTTCGCCGCAATGCGGAACATATCCCAGTCCACGTGATCGAAGCAGTCTTGAAGCGTGGAATTCGATTGGTTGGACCAGCGTTGAACAGCCTTGAGCGCTGGTGCTTCCTGTTTTAGTCTCTGTCTATAGGCTGGGAGCAACAAAATGTAATCGTGGTCAGCTATTCCGAAGAGAGGGCGGGGGAGGGCCTTATCTGCGTCGCGGAAGTTAGAATAACAGTGGTCCAGGGTTTTACCAGCCCTGGTAGCACAATCGATATGCTGATAGAATTTGGGGAGCCTTGTTTTCAGATTAGCCTTGTTAAAATCCCCGGCTACAATAAATGCAGCCTCAGGATATGTGGTTTCCAGTTTACATAGAGTCCAATGAAGTTCTTTCAGGGCCGTCGATGTGTCTGCTTGGGGGGGAATAGACACGATTGTGATTATGATCGAAGATAATTATCTTGGTAGATAATGCGGTCGGCATTTGATTGTGAGGAATTCTAAATCAGGTGAACAAAAGGACTTGAGTTCCTGTATGTTGTTATGATCACACCATGTCTCGTTAATCATAAGGCATACACCTCCGCCCTTCTTCTTGCCAGAGAGTTGCTTGTTTCTGTTGGCGCTATGCGTGAAGAAACCAGGTGGCTGTACCGACTCAGATAGCGTGTCTCGAGCGAGCCATGTTTCCGTGAAACAAAGAACGTTACAGTCTCGGATGTCTCTCTGGAATGCTACCCTTGCTCGAATTTCGTCTACCTTGTTGTCAAGAGTCTGGACATTGGCGAGTAGTCGAGTAGTATGCTCGGGAGCAGTGCGCGATGTGCCCGTCTACGGAGCCTGACCAGAAGACCGCTCCGTCTGCCCCTTCTACGGCGCCGTTGTTTTGGGTTGCCGGCTGGGATCTGATCCATTGTCCTGGGTGGTAGGCCAAACAGAGGAAAGTCGCTTCGGCAAAGTCGTATTCCTGGTCGTAATGTTGGTGAGTTGACATTGCTCTTATATCCAATAGTTCCTCCCGACTGTATGCAATAAAACCTAAGATTACCTGGGACTTTAAGCCCAACCCACTCTTTATTCATGTCTTCTATGAGCCCACTCCACTCTTTATTCATGTCTTGTTTAGTCTGATGTTTAGTTTTTTTCTATGTAATTTCTACAATTGTAAGGTGACTTTGGGTCCTTGTAAAAAGCTACAGTGGCTTGCAACGGTATTCACCCCCCTTGGCATTTTTTCTATTTTGTTGCCTTACAACCAGGAATTAAAATACATTTTTGGGGGGGTTGTATCATTTGATTTACACAACAGGCCTACCACTTTGAAGATGCATAATATTTTTTATTGTGAAACAAACAAGAAATAAGACAAAAAAGACAGAAAACTTGAGCGTGCATAACTGTTCACCCTCCCCCAAAATCAATGCTTTGTAGAATCAATGCTTTTTGCAGCTATTACAGCTGCAAGTCTCTTGGGGTATGTCTCTATATGCTTGGCACATCTAGCCACTGGGAGTTTTGCCCATTCTTCACGGCAAAACTGCTCCAGCTCCTTCAAGTTGGATGGGTTCGGCTGGTGTACAGCAATCTTTAAGTCATACCACAGATTCTCAATTGGATTGAGGTCTGGGCTTTGACTAGGCCATTCCAAGACATTTAAATGTTTCCCCTTAAACCACTTGAGTGTTGCTTCAGCAGTATGCTTAGGGTCATTGTCCTGTTGGAAGGTGAATCTCCATCCCAGTCTCAAGTCTCTGGAAGACTGAAACAGGTTTCCCTAAAGCATTTCCCTGTATTTAGCGCCATCCATCATTCCTTCAATTCTGACAAGTTTCATCATGAAATACATCCCCGCAACATGATGCTGCCACCACCATGCTTCACTGTGGGGATGGTGTTCTCGGGGTGATGAGAGGTGTTGGGTTTGCGCCAGACTTAGTGTTTTCCTTGATGGGTAAAAAGCTCAATTTTAGTCTGATCTGACCAGAGTACCTTCTTCCATATGTTTGGGGAGTCTCCCACATGCCTTTTGGTGAACACCAACCGTGTTTGCTTAATTTTTTCTTTAAGCAATGGCTTTTTTCTGGCCACTCTTCCGTAAAGCCCAGCTCTGTGGAGTGTACGGCTTAAAGTGTACAGATACTCCAATCTCCGCTGTGGAGCTTTGCAGCTTCTTCAGGGTTATATTTGGTCTCTTTACTGCCTCTCTGATTAATGCCCTCCTTGCCTGGTCCATGAGTTTTGGTGGCTGGCCCTCTCTTGGCAGGTTTGTTGTGGTGTCATATTCTTTTCGTTTTTTAATAATGGATTTTTTTGTGCTCCGTTGTATGTTCAAAGTTACGGATATTTTTGTATAACCCTACCCTGATCTGTACTTCTCCACAACTTTCTCCCTGGCCTGTTTGGAGAGCTCCTTGATCTTCATGGTGCCGCTTGCTTGGTGGTGTGCCTTGCTTAGGGTTGTTGCAGACTATAGGGCCTTTCAGTACATGTGTAAATATACTGAGATCATGTGACACTTAGATTGTACACAGGTGGACTTTATTTAACTAATTATGTGACTTCTGAAGGTAATTGGTTGCACCAGATCTAATTTAACGGCTTCATAGCAAAGTGGGTGAATACATATGCACGCACCACTTTTCTTTTTTTTTCTTTTTTGCATTCTTTGAAAAAAGTATTTTTTTTCATTTCATTTCACCAATTTGGACTATTTTGTGTATGTCAGTTACATGAAAGCCAAATAAAAATCCATTCAAATTACAGGTTGTAATGCAACAAAATAGAAAAAAACGGCAAGGGGGAGGACTACTTTTGCAAGGCACTGTATATAAGTCCCATGTATTATTATTATTATTATACATCTCTAAGTAGACTAGACACATACATCAATAACTATTCATAAAGATGTCAGTGTAAAGGACGTCACGCTGCTAGCTAGGTGAGTACCACTTCCTCCCGATTCAGCCCATACCTGCCGCAACCTCGGGTCCCCCGCCTTACTAGCACACGTGACCGCCCTCCTGAAGCGACTTACCAGTTGGCACCACACAAAAAACTAGCTATTCTCTGGCGCAAGTGGGGACACTTCAGTCTGAGGAGTAAGTTTTACACATCCCCATGTGTTAATTAAGATTCGCTGAATATTATAAAGCTATTGCCACCATCTCTGGTTTGAGGTTCCATTTTAAAAGCAAGATCTGAAACAAGGCAACTGTATCAGAGCACGACCCCCAAAGAATCAGCAAAATGGGAGAAGCAGATGTTTTCAAGGATTCATTGTAAATATGATTTGCCTGAAAAACAATTACTCCCCGACTGTTTCATTCTTCCTATGAGTTGCACATTACATTCTGGTCCAGAACATGGATGCATACCATACGTGGGACCCTATTGCTTATGTAGTGTACTGTATAGGTAATAGGGTACAATTTGGGATGCAAACCATGTCTACCCATTCCAATCCTGGGGTTCTGGCTGGGGTTTGTGCCTAACTCACGAGCCCTCTGCCACAACCATCATCACGACTGAACAAAAGGCATAACAGACAACCACCCACTATATTTCTTCTGATTTAATATACAGCTGCCCACAAATATGCTCTCTGGGTTGGCAGGGAGGAGTGCACAAGCGTGTGTGTATGAATGTGTGTGTGTGTGCATGCGTGTGTTTGTTTGCGTATGCGCTTGTGTGTGTGTGTGCATACGGGTGTGTGTGTCAGGGTTGGCAGGGAGGAGAGTGAGGATTATCGCCAGCCGCGGCTAACAGGCAATTAAATATTTATATACTAACCTGGTGCTCTGCTCACCCGATGTCACAGGAAGGCCAAAAAGATCATTAAGGACAACAATCACCCGAGCCACTGCCTGTTCACCCCGCTACCATCCAGAAGGCAAGGTCAGTACAGGTGCATCAAAGCTGGGACCGAGAGATTGAAAAATAGCTTCTATCTCAAGGCCATCAGACTGTTAAACAGCCATCACTAACACAGAGAGGCTGCTGCCACATACAGACTTGAATCATTGGCCGCTCTAACAAATGGTCAGTAATCACTTTATTAATGCCACTTTAATAATGATGTTTACATATCTTGCACTACTCAACCCAGATGTATATACTGTATTCTATACCATCTATTGCATCTCGTCTATGTTGGTCGGTCATGGCCATCCATATATTTATATGTATATTCTTATTCCATTCCTTTACTTAGATTTGTGTGTATTAGGTAGCTGTTGTGGAATTGTTAGATATTACTTGTTAGATAATACTGCACTGTCGGAACTAGAAGCACAAGCACTTCGATACACCCGCAACAACATCTGCTAAACACGTGTATGTGACATGACCAATAACATCTGCTAACCATGTGTATGTGACCAATAAAATGTGATTTGATTTGATTAGTTAGAAACAAACCTCATTGTATAGGATAGCACTGGCACTGCTAGCCTGAATGCTGCATGGTTAAACCAGACTGAATATTGCACTCAATGGTGAGCACTGCCTTCAGCCAACGTTTAACCAGGCAACGTTCAACCAGGCAGCAGCACCATGCAGCCGTTAATAAATTCTATTGATGCATTCATTTGTATATCTATTATAATATTGGGTTGATAAATGGATCTAAAAGATCCCATTCGTCATTCCAATAACGGCCAAAGCCGTACACTTTTTCTTTGCATATCTTTTTTATATTTTTCTAAACCTCAACTTCAAAAAACTCTCCTGCAACCCGCCTCACCCAATGTGGTGTGGATCTGTTTTTTCTAAAGTATTTTTATTTACCTCGGAACCGGAATCACCCAACAGAAGCTAGCCAGCTCACTAGCTACTAGCTAGCAGTAAGCTAGTAGTCAGCTAACCACTGCTAGCGGTCATCAGCTAACCTTTAGCTTGGAAAGCTCTCGTCAGTTTGTACAACCAGAGCATACCGGACCTACTTTCTCTCCATATCCCCAGATTCCTACCACAAGCTCTGAACCTTTTCACTTGGATCATCGCAGCTAGCTAGCTGCTATCCAAGTGACTACTCCTGTCTAACGTCTGTCCCGAAGCAAGCACCAATTAGCCTGGAGCTAGCCCATGCTAGGCCCATTCTCCCGGCTAGCTGAAGAGGCCCATCAGCCACTCCTGAGCTACAATACCCGGACCCCTTCTACTGCCGGTACGGGGCACGGAATCCCGCCGATCCTTCACGACTGGACTACAAAGTAATCTGCTTGAGGGGGTACTCAACTGGCCCCTACATCGCAACGTCCCCTGAATGCCCATCTGCTAGCCTGCTAGCAGCGGCCCGCTAGCTGCTAGCCGCAGCCCGCTAGCTGTCTAGAGCATATTGGATTGTTAGCTGAATAGATCCATCGGCCAGTTTCTTGGTTCACTAAACCTATTTTGCCAATTGGACTTGGACCCCTCTGCTACCTGGAACCCTACTCATCCATCACGACTGGTCCATCGACCTCACCGCACGCGGAGGCTAAAACAGACTTTCCTCCGTCGAGACGTCCCTCTAAGGTCCTTCTGCTAGCTCGCTACCCTCGGCCTGCTAGCTGTCTGAATCGCCGTGTCTCCAGCCAGCCCAATCACTCACTGGACCCCTATGATCACCCGGCTACACATGCCTCTCCCTAATATCAATATGCCTTGTCCATTACTGTCCTGGTTAGTGATTATTGTCTTATTTCACTGTAGAGCATCTAGCCCTGCTCAATTTGCCTTAACCAACCATTTAGTTCCATCTCCCACATATGTAGTGACATCACCTTGTTTAAACGTCTCTAGAGACAATATCTCTCTCATCATTACTCAATGCCTAGGTTTACCTCCAATGTACTCACATCCTACCATACCTTTGTCTGTATATTATGCCTTGAATCTATTCTATCGCGCCCAGAAACCTGCTCCTTTTACTCTCTGTTCCGAACGTACTAGACAACCAGTTCTGATAGCCTGATACCCTTATCCTACTCCTCCTCTGATCCTCTGGTGACGTAGAGGTTAATCCAGGCCCTGCAGTGCCTAGCTCCACTCCTACTTCCCAGGTGCTCTCATTTGTTGACTTCCGTAAAAAAAGCCTTGGTTTCATGCATGTTAACATTAGAAGCCTCATCCCTAAGTTTGTTTTATTCACTGCTTAAGCACACTCTGCCAACCCGGATGTCCTGAATCTGAATCCTGGCTTAGAAAGACCACCAAAAATCCTGAAATTTCCATCCCTAACCATAACATTTTCCGACAAGATAGAACTGCCAAAGGGGGCAGTGTTGCAATCTATTGCAGAGATAGCCTGCAGAGTTCTGTCTTACTATCCAGGTCTGTACCCAAACAATTCGAGCTTCTACTTTTAAAAATCCACCTTTCCAGAAACAAGTCTCTCACCGCTGCCGATTGCGATAGCCCACCCTCTGCCCCCAGCCGTTCCCTGGACACCATATGTGAATTGATTGCCCCCCATCTATCTTCAGAGCTCGTGCTGTTAGGTGACCTAAACCGGGACATGCATAACACCCCGGCCATCTTACAATCTAAGCTTGATGCCCTCAATCTCACACAAATGATCAATGAACCCACCTTGTACAACCCCAAATCCATAAACACGGCACCCTCATAGATATCATCCTACCAACTTGCCCTCCAAATACACCTCTGCTGTTTTCAACCAAGATCTCAGCAATCACTGCCTCATTGCCTGCATCCGTAATGGGTCTGCGGTCAAACGACCACCCCTCATCACTGTCAAACGCTCCCTAAAACACTTCAGCGAGCAGGCCTTTCTAATCAACCTGGCCCGGGTATCTTGGAAGGATATTGACCTCGTCCCGTCAGTAGAGGATGCCTGGTTGTTCTTTAAAAGTGCCTTCCTCACCATCTTAAATAAGCATGCGCCATTCAAAAAATGTTGAACCAGGAACAGATATAGCCCTTGGTTCTCTCCAGACCTGACTGCCATTGACCAGCACAAAAACATCCTGTGGCGTTCTGCATTAGCAATGAATAGACCACATGATATGCAACTTTAACAGGGAAGTTAGGAACCAATATACACAGGAAGTTAGGAAAGCTAAGGATAGCTTTTTCAAGCAGAAATTTGCATCCTGTAGCACAAACTCAAAAAAGTTCTGGGACATTAAAGTCCATGGAGAATAAGAGCACCTCCTGCCAGCTGCCCACTGCACTGAGGCTCGGAAACACTGTCACCACTGAAAAATCCACTATTATTGAGAATTTCAATAAGCATTTTTCTACGGCTGGCCATGCTTTCCACCTGGCTACCCCTACAGCCCTCCACCCCCCACAGCAACTCACCCAAGCCCTCATTTCTCCTTCACCCTAATCCAGATAGCTGATGTTCTGAAAGAGCTGCAAAATCTGGACCCCCACAAATCAGCCAGGGTAGACAATCTGGACCCTCTCTTTCTAAAAGTAACTGCCGAAATTGTTGCAACCCCTATTACTAGCCTGTTCAACCTCTCTTTCGTATCGTCTGAGATTCCCAAAGATTGGAAAGCTGCCACGGTCATGCCCCTCTTCAAAGGGGGAGACACTCTAGACCCAAACTGCTACAGACCTATTTCTATCCTACCCTGCCTTTCTAAGGTCTTCGAAAGCCAAGTTAACAAACAGATTGCCGACCATTTCGAATCCCACTGTGCCTTCTCCGCTATGTAATCTGATTTCAGAGCTGGTCATGGGTGCACCTCAGCCACGCTCAAGGTCCTAAACAATATCATAACCGCCATTGATACAAGACATTACTGTGCAGCCGTATTCATTGACCTGGCCAAGGCTGTTGACTGTCAATCGCCACATTCTTATCGGCAGACTCAATAGCCTTGGTTTCTCAAATGATTGCCTCGCCTGGTTCACCAACTACATTTTACATTTACATTTCATTTACATTTTTAGTCATTTAGCAGACGCTCTTATCCAGAGCGACTTACAGTAGTGAATGCATACATTTCATACAATTTCATAATTTTTTTTTTTTTTTTTTTTTTTCTGTGCTACTTCTCTGATAGAGTTCATTGTGTCAAATCGGAGGGCCTGTTGTCCGGACCTCTGGCAGTCTCTATGGGGGTGCCACAGGGTTCAATTCTCAGGCCGACTCTCTTCTCTGTATACATCAATGATGTCGCTCTTGCTGCTGGTGATTCTCTGATCCACCTCTACGCAGACGATACCATTCTGTATACCTCTGGCCCTTCTTTGGACACTGTGTTAACTCACCTCCAGACGAGCTTCAATGCCATACAACTCTCCTTCCGTGGCCTACAACTGCTCTTAAATGCTAGTAAAACTAAATGCATGCTCTTCAACCGATCGCTGCCCGCACCTGCCCGCCCGTCCAGCATCACTACTCTGGACGGTTCTGACTTAGAATATGTGGACAACTACAAATACCTAGGTGCCTGGTTAGACTGTAAACTCTCCTTCCAGACTCACATTAAGCATCTCCAATCCAAAAATAAATCTAGAATCGGCTTCCTATTTCGCAACAAAGCCTCCTTCACTCATGCTGCCAAACATACCCTCGTAAAACTGACCATCCTACCGATCCTCGACTTCGGCGATGTCATTTACAAAATAGCCTCCAACACTCTACTCAACAAATTGGATGCAGTCTATCACAGTGCCATCCGTTTTGTCACCAAAGCCCCATATACTACCCACCACTGCGACCTGTACACTCTCGTTGGCTGGCCCTCGCTTCATACTCGTCTCCAAACCCACTGGCTCCAGATCATCTACAAGTCTCTGCTAGGTAAAGCCTCGCCTTATCTCAGCTCACTGGTCACCATAGCAGCACCCACCCATAGCACGCGCTCCAGCAAGTATATCTCACTGGTCACCCCCAAAGCCAATTCTTCCTTTGCCCGCCTTTCCTTCCAGTTTTCTGCTGCAAATTACTGGAACGATCTGCAAAAATCACTGAAGCTGGAGACTCATATCTCCCTCACTAGCTTTAAGCACTAGCTGTCAGAGCAGCTCACAGATCACTGCACCTGTACATAGCCCACCTGTAAATAGCCCATCCAACTACCTCATCCCCATACTGTATTTATTTATCTTGCTCCTTTGCACCCCAGTATCTCTACTTGCACATTCATCTTCTGCACATCTATCATTCCAGCGTTTAATTGCTATATTGTAATTACTTCGCCACCATGGCCTATTTATTGCATTACCTCCCTTATCCTACCTCATTTGCACATACTGTATATATACTTTTTCTACTGTATTATTGACTGTATGTTTGTTTATTCCATGTGTAACTCTGTGTCGTTGTATGTGTCAAACTGCTTTTTTTAAATCTTGGCCAGGTCGCAGTTGCAAATCAAAACTTGTTCTCAACTAGCCTACCTGGTTAAATAAAGGTGAAATAAAATAAATACATCAAATAAAGAGCCAAAGCCAAAGCCAGAAGGTTAAATTGAAACAGAATGCAGAAGCATAAGAATTCACCAACAGGAGACCAGTGTATTGTGTCAGAATAAAAGAGCTTTGAAAATGGCCTCTAACTCTTCAGTGAGGGACCATGGATAGCAGAAAGGGATGTACTGTATATCATGTCAACAGAAAGCAGCTCTACTGGATGCTAGGCTGGTTTATCCCAGTGCCGTAGAGAAGGGAGGAGAGGAATTAAGAGTTTAATCCTTGTCTCCCCGAGGACGGGCCCTTTCTAAAGAGACGGGGGAGGAAAGGAACAGCCTTCTCTCTCTGTCTCTCTCTCTCTCTCTGCTGGGATCCACTCTTCTTCGTTGCAGCTGTCAATGTCGTTAGGAGGACAGAAGGATGAAGGAGGGGGAAAAAGCCATCGAAGAGTGCGTCCATCTGTCCGTCTGTCTGTCTGTCTATCTATCTGTCTGTCTGCTCCCAGTGTGTTTTAAAGAGATGGACCCCTCACTGTGGAACTCATATCTCCCGAGAAATAAGGGGATCAAAAGGGAATAGGGGGATCGAAGGGGAATAAGGTGATCTAGGGGGAATAAGGTGATCTAGGGGGAATAAGGGGATCTAAGGGGAATAAGGGGATCGAAGGGGAATAAGGTGATCTAGGGGCAATAAGGGGATCGAAGGGGAATAAGGTGATCTAGGGGCAATAAGGGGATCGAAGGGGAATAAGGTGATCTAGGGGCAATAAGGGGATCGAAGGGGAATACGGGGATCGAAGGGGAATAAGAGGATCACCTAAGTTGGGGATCAAATGGCTTCATCACCTCTACATGAGACACAATTATCACCTCTAAATGAGATGCAATTAATCTTGATTCAGTTTCTTCATTTTACAGCCACAACTGACAAGGACGATATTCAGTGGTGGAAAAAGTACCCAATTGTCATTCTTGAGTAAAAGTAAAGATACATTCAAAGAAAATGACTCAAGTAAAAGTAAAAGTCACCCAGTAAAATTCTACTTCAGTAAAAGTCTAAAATTATTTGGTTTAAAATATGCTTAAGAATCAAAAGTAAATGTAATTGCTAAAATATACTTAAGTATCAAAACTAAAAGTATAAATCATTTCAAATTCCTTATAAACCAGACAGCACCATTTTCTTGTTTTTATTTATTTACTGTCGGTCTGTCGTTCTCTTTTGTTTATTGTTTTTTTGTGTTCACGTGTATTGAATAAATGATCATGATGGACACGCAACCCGCTGCGCCTTGGTCTTCTCTCCAGTATGACAACTGTGACACATTCAAGGGTTTTTCTTTATTCTTACTATTAGCTACATTGTAGAATAATAGTAAAGACATCAAAAATATGATGTAACACAGTAACCAAAAAAGTGTTAAACAAATCAAAATATGTTATAGATTTTTCAAAGTAGCCACCCTTTTCCTTGATGACAGCTTTGCATACTCTTGGCATTCTCTCAACCAGCTTGCTTCATGAGGAATGCTTTTCCAACAGTCTTGAAGGAGTTCCCACATATGCTGAGCACGTGTTAGCTGCTTTTCCTTCACTCTGTGGTCCAACTCATCCCAAACCATTCAATTGGGTTGAGGTCGGGTGATTGTGGAGGCCAGGTTATTTGACGCAGCACTCTATCACTCTCCTTCTTGGTCAAATAGCCCTTACACAGCTGGGAGGGGTGTTTTGGGTCATTGTCCTGTTGAAAAACAAATGATAGTTCCACTAAGCGCCACAAGATGGGATAGCGTATTACTGCAGAATGCTGTGGTAGCCATGCTGGTTAAGTGTTCCTTGAATTCTAAATGAATCACCAACAGTGTCACCAACAAAGCACCCTTACACCATCACACCTCCTCCTCCATTCTTCACAGTGGAAACTACACATGCAGAGATCATCCGTTCACCTACTATGTGTCTCACAAAGACACAGCGATAGGGATATCTTCTGTATAGCACCCCTACCTTGTCACAACACAACTGATTGGCTCAAATGCATTAAGAAGGAAAGAAATTCCACAAATGAATTTTTAACAAGGGACACCTGTTAATTGGAATGCATTCCAGGTGACTACCTCATGAAGCTGGTTGAGAGAATGCCAAGAGTGTGAAAATATATCATCAAGGCAAAGGGTGGCTTCTTTGAAGAATCTCAAATATAAAATATATTTTGATTTGTTTAACACTTTTTTGGATACTACATGATTCCATATGTGTTATTTCATAGTTTTGATGTCTTCGCTGTTATTCTACAATGTAGAAAAACCCACACTTTTGACTGGTACTGTAATTTACAAACGAAGCATACATGTTTAGTGAGTCCGCCAGATCAGAGGTAGTAGGGAGGACCAGGGATGTTCTGTTGATAAGTGCATGAACTGGAACATTTTCCTGCCCTGCTAAGCATTCAAACTGTAATGAGTACTTTTGGGTGTTAAGGAAAATGTATGGAGTAAAAAGTACATTATTTTCTTAAGGGATGTAGTGAAGTAAAAGAAAAAGTAGTTACAAATATAAATAGTAAAGTGAAGTACAGACACCCCCAAAAAACGAGTTAAGTAGTACGTTCAAGTATTTTCCCTTAAGTACTTTACACCACTGACACTATTATTTGAAAAAACTGTGTTCAGTTGTTCAAAAATGTTGATAGAACATATGACAGGGAAACTCAGGCATTGACAAGCATGACTAAGCAAGAGCCCATTGACAAGCATTAGAATGGAAGTGCATGTCAACGTGTTATGGTTGAGTGTATAACTACTACCTATAGATCAAATAGATTGTGGGTTCTATCAATGTCATTGTTTGCATAATTTCCAATCCTCCATATCTATTTCTTATTTTAAAAAATATATATTTTCCTATATTATTTTCCATTAACCCTCCCTCCCCTCCCCTAATTGGAGTAAATAAATGCACAACAACACTTAGGATTCTACTTTAGGATTCTACTTTTGGCTTATATATACTATATACATTTTACTGCCACGGTACACGGTACAGTCTACATTAGTTATCTCTTAATTTTTTTGTCTCACCCATCAGCTACCCTCAACACTTCCCATCTATAGTATCTCTGAGCACCATCCAGTCTTCTACTTGCCAAACATCTTTCAACTGAGCAGTGATGTTTTTTGAACCTTTCTATTCTCATAGTTTCCACAGATTCTAAATGAAAGATTAACACCTTTACTAAAAGTACAATACTACTACATTATTGATCGACTGACCATGGCTTTTCGAGTCACCCAGCAGTGCTAGTGATCTATCCTGGTCCAGTTGATAACAGGTTCAATACCAATGGGTGGTAATACAGTGCAATGACACCATGGTGGGACAGTAACAGACTGGCCAAACGGAAGAGATCCTAACACTAACAGCTCTTTTGTAAAAGTGTGAAAGAGCCATGCATTCCATAGGCAGGTCAGACAAGGTCAATAGTGCTACTGGCATGGATCAGTATAGAACCAACTGACCTGTACAAATCAAATGAATTTAGTAGATGTTGGCTACGTTCCAATATCCATACTACACCTAAAATGCATCCCTACTACACCTAAAATCCAATATCCATACACCTAAAATGCATCCCTACTACACCTAAAATCCAATATCCATACACCTAAAATGCATCCCTACTACAACTAAAATCCAATATCCATACACCTAAAATGCATCCATACTACAACTAAAATCCAATATCCATACACCTAAAATGCATCCCTACTACACCTAAAATCCAATATCCATACACCTAAAATGCACGCCTAATACATTGCTTCACACTGAGTGGTTTGCTAGTGTGGATTTTAAAATGTAGTACAATCATCTCTAAATCAACGTAGACAGCGTAAATCAGTCCCTATTAAGAATATGTAGTTTTAGACATATCTACAGTATGTCCATTGTAATAACTAGACTGATAGAAATGTATATCAGCAAATTGAGTAATACTGACACTATCATGTAAACAAACCGCTGTCAGACAGCTAATTCATAACAACAGAAGTATCTGTCCTTTAACTGTGATCAGACAGCATAATCTGTGTTTGAATTACAGCAGGAGAATATGTATACAAAGAACATAATAAGACCTTCATTAATCATGAACTTTTTTTGGCAGGCCTCCAAAGATGGAGAGAAAGAGATACAGAGAGAAAGAGAGATACAGAGAGATACAGAAACAGAGTGAGAGGGGGGGGTGGGGGGTGGGGGGCAGAGACAAGGTGCTGACTGGTGAGCGCATAACTGTTAATTGTAACATTGTTCTTTGACAATATGTATCAACACAGCATGCTAATAAAGCTAATTGAAATGTACTTAATTTACTTTTTGGCAGGCCTCCAAAGATGGAGAGAGCAAGTGAGTGAGATGGAGAGAGTGAGAGAGAGAGCGGGGGCGAGAGAGAAAGACAAAGAGAGAGAGAGACAGGGAGAGAGAAGAGGGGGAGAGGGGGAACAGAGAGAGATATAAAGAGAGAGACAGAGAGCAAGAGACTGAGAGAGACAGAGAGAGAGGGGGGGGGGGGGGGGAGACAGGGCCAAGGTGCTGGCTGGGGGCCACCCCTAGATACATTGTTGAGACTCACTACACCTGCACTTCTTTATGAGACACAGAGGGGATGGTAACAACAGAGCCTCTTCACAGATCTCGCTCCTTTCACAGCTGTAGAGGACTGTGCTGTAGGTGG
The DNA here is from genome assembly GCF_901001165.1 of Salmo trutta. Taxonomy (NCBI): domain Eukaryota; kingdom Metazoa; phylum Chordata; class Actinopteri; order Salmoniformes; family Salmonidae; genus Salmo; species Salmo trutta. The sequence goes on from NC_042963.1 coordinate 50,073,356, forward strand.
TCCCTTTCCCCACACACCTGCTTGTCTGTGGATAACTGGTCCTTCACCACACTGTGCTGAGCAGAGCAGCTGCAGAACAATAACAGGGCTGATATTTAGAGCTGGGCCTGACACCATTTAACACCCTTGTTTTAACAGCATCGCTGCATGAAAGGTATTTGTGTGGTTTTGCCCTTGCAGGCAGGTGTTGTCGTGCACCCATAGGCTGTAGCCTTGAGGAGTTAGGCCAAAGCCTCTTGATCAAAACACAGCGCTGATAAGGCCGGTGTTGGGGCTGAATGATGCAGAGAGATGTATTTTGGGCTGCTGGTTTGATCAATGAACCAGTCAAGATAATGATTCACTTCATCTACACATCTCTCACTCACTTCAACACATTTCTACCTCTCCTCTCCTCGCCTCTGCTCTTCTCTTTACTCTCTTAACTTCATAAAGGTGGAGATAACACTGAAATGTCCAGGTTTGGTTAGTGTTAGTAATTGTTGGTGGATGTCATCATGTGATTGACTGTGGTGTTACGGGGGTTGGAGGGGAGAGTGTTCAGGCCAGGGCCATCTGTTTTCCTATGTGGTTGCATGGAGGTTTGTGTTGGTCCAGGTCCTGTGGATGTTATCGACACCCATCAGGACCTGGAAGTGAGTTCCCTACTGTCAGCAGCTCTCGTGGGTGGATGGAGTCATTCCCTGTCATCCTGGAATGACAACTTCGAGGCCGGGAAAGACTGGGTGAGCCTTCCTCTCCTTCCAGTCACCACCTCTCCTCCCCTTTCTCAGTCAACCTTTAGTCATTCATCGTATAAGGGCCCAGGAATGCCATTAAGCTGATTGTGTGAATTCTAGGAATATATTTCTTTGCCCTGCTACTCCAATAGATTATAATTTGTTTATTTTTCGTTATTTTAATTTAACCTTTATTTAACTAGGCAAGTCAGTTAAGAACATATTCTTATTTACAATGACAGCCTACCCCGGCTGTCACGACTTCCGCCGAAGTCGGTCCCTCTCCTTGTTCGGGCGGTGTTCGGCGGTCAACGTCACCGGCCTTCTAGCCATTGCCGATCCACTTTTCATTTTCCATTTGTTTTGTCTTTGTCTTACACACCTGGTTTCAATCCCCCAATGACTTGTTCATTATTTAACCCTCTGTTCCCCCATGTCTGTTTGTGAGTAATTGTTCGTTGTATATTGGTCTGTTATTGTGGGCTCGTATTGTTGCTTTGTATTTGTGAGTAAAGTAAGTTGATTACTCATATCTGCTGTCCTGCGCCTGACTCTCTAAACCAGCTACACACAGGACCATTACAGACCTGGTGTTGTTCTACTCATATCTGCTGTCCTGCGCCTGACTCTCTAAACCAGCTACACACAGGACCATTACAGACCTGGTGTTGTTCTACTCATATCTGCTGTCCTGCGCCTGACTCTCTAAACCAGCTACACACAGGACCATTACAGACCTGGTGTTGTTCTACTCATATCTGCTGTCCTGCGCCTGACTCTCTACACCAGCTACACACAGGACCATTACAGACCTGGTGTTGTTCTACTCATATCTGCTGTCCTGCGCCTGACTCTCTAAACCAGCTACACACAGGACCCTTACAGACCTGGTGTTGTTCTACTCATATCTGCTGTCCTGCGCCTGACTCTCTACACCAGCTACACACAGGACCCTTACAGACCTGGTGTTGTTCTACTCATATCTGCTGTCCTGCGCCTGACTCTCTACACCAGCTACACACAGGACCATTACAGACCTGGTGTTGTTCTACTCATATCTGCTGTCCTGCGCCTGACTCTCTACACCAGCTACACACAGGACCCTTACAGACCTGGTGTTGTTCTACTCATATCTGCTGTCCTGCGCCTGACTCTCTACACCAGCTACACACAGGACCCTTACAGACCTGGTGTTGTTCTACTCATATCTGCTGTCCTGCGCCTGACTCTCTACACCAGCTACACACAGGACCCTTACAGACCTGGTGTTGTTCTACTCATATCTGCTGTCCTGCGCCTGACTCTCTACACCAGCTACACACAGGACCCATTACACCGGCCAAACCCGGACGATGCTGGGCAAATTGTGCGCCGCACTATGGGACTCCCAATCACGCCCGGATGTGATACAGTCTGGAATCGAACCATGGACTGTAGTGACACCTCTTGCACTGAGATGCAGTGCCTTAGACCGCTGCGCCACTCGGGAGCCAGATCAGAGTTATGAAAAATTGAGGGACGTCGGATAGGAACCACCTGTTTGTTACTCTACCCTCGCCCCCCCTTTGGCAAGTCAGATCATGACTATAGTCCTGCTTCCTGTTTACAATCTGAAGCTCAAAAAGGAAGTACCCGGCCGTGATGCGCTCTGTTGAGAAATGGTTCTCTGTTTCGGAGGCTACGCTAAAAGACTGCTTTGCTAACTCTGACTCCACCGATAGCATCGATGAGCTAACTACCTCCGCCACCTCCGTCATTTTACTTCTACTTGAGTAAAATGTCATTGAAGTAACAGTATTTTTACTTGTGTAGAACATTTCAGTACTCTTTCCACCCTGAGTGAGTGAGTGAGTGAGTGAGTGAGTGAGTGAGTGAGAGATTGTGAATGGGTGAGTGAGTGAATGTCAGTATGTCCCAAGGACAAGTAACAAGTGACAGAGGGGTGAATGAGGGATTGGCAACTTCCTTGTTTATGCACTTTATTTTGCATTGTGTGTGTGTTGTCCATTTGTCTCTGTAGATCAATTGTCCCAGCCCAGGCAGTGGGACTGCTTTGTTCATCACCAAGCCTCCATATATGAGCTAGAGCAGGAAGTGCAGCAGAGCCCAGGCCCTAACCAAGCTCTACTAACCCTGTCCCCTTTATTTACATAGACTCTGTCTGCCTCCAAAATGGCACCCTATTGCCAATGGGCCTTGGTCAAAAGGAGTGCACTAAATAGGGAATAGGGTACCATTTGGGACACAGCCTCTGTGTGGAGTAGACAGGCACCACTGTGGAAAACCTACCAGGGCTCCTGGGACATACTTCAAAGTCTTTACTTACTTCTACTGTCAAACAGCAGCCATCTTGATTTATCGTGTCATCTGTGCTGAGACTAACTGAATCAGTACAGTAAGTCAAGCAGCAGCAGTCAAACACAGTGCTTTCTTCTTGGTAAGCAACTCCAGTGTAGATTTGGCCTTGTGTTTTTGGTTATTGTCCTGCTGAAGGGTAAATTAATCTCCCAGTGTCTGGTGGAAAGCAGACTGAACCAGGTTCTCCTCTAGGCCTATTTTCCGCTAAGCCTCTGCTTAGCTCCATTCAGTTTCATTTTTAACTTGAAAGACTCCCCAGTCCTTAATGATTACAAGCATACCCATAACATGATGAAGCCACCACTATGCTTGAAAATATGGAGAGTGGTACTCAGTAATGTGTTGTTTTGGATTTGCCCCATACATGTTTTGCAGTATTACTTTGGCGCCTTGTTGCAAACAGGATGCATGTTTTGGAATAGTTTTATTCTGTAAAGGCTTCCTTTTCACTCTGTCAATTAGATTAGTATTGTGGAATAACTACAATGTTGTTGCTATATCCTCAGTTTTCTCCTATCACAGTCATTAAACTCTGTAATTGTTTTAAAGCCACCATTGGCCTCATGGTGAAATCCCTGAGTGGGTTCCCTCCTCTCCGGCAACTGAGTTAGGAAGGACGCCTGTATTTTTGTAGTGACTGGGTGCATTGATACAACATCCAAAGTGCAATTAATAACTTCAGCATTCTCAAAGAGATATTAAGGGTCTGCTTTTTTTTTTACCCATCTACCAATAGGTGCCCTTCTGTTCCGAGGCATTGGAAAACCTCCCTTGTCTTTGTGGTTGAATCTGTGGTTGAAATTCACTGCTCGACTGAGGGACCATTGTAATGCCCTGGCCATAGAGAGGGTTTTTTGTTCTCTATTTTTGGTTAGGCCAGGGTGTGACATGGGTGGGCGTTCTAGGTTTCTTTTTCTATGTTGGTGGTTTTCTTTGTTTCGGCCGTGTCAAAAAAACAAGAAACCGACAGCCAAACAGTACTGTCAGGTGCAAACACTAAACATAAATTATTCTAGAACGCGCACCCATGTCACACCAGTGTGTGCAAAGTGAGTAAGTACTCTCGGCCATTGGTGTATGTGAGCCCTTAGGGACCACCCGATGTAGATGTCTTTGTGCCAGACATAGCGTTTTCCTTGATGGCCAAAAAGCTCAATATTAGACTCATCTGACCAGAGTACCTTCTTCCATATGTTTGGGGAGTTTCCCACGTGCCTTTTGATGAACACCAAACGTGTTTGCTTATTTTTTTCTTTAAGCAATGGATTTTTCTGGCCACTCTTCCGTAAAGCCCAGCCCTGTGGAGTGTACGGTTTAAAGTGGTCCTATGGACAGATATTCCAATCTCCGCTGTCAGGGTTATCTTCAGGCTCTTTGTTGCCTCTCTGATTAATGCCCTCCTTGCCTGGTCTGTGAGTTTTGGTGGGCAGCCCTCTCTTGGCAGGTTTGTTGTGGTGCCATAATCTTTCCATTTTTTAATAATAGATTTATTGGTGCTCCGTGGGATGTTCAAAGTTAAGGATATATTTTTTTGATCACAACCCTGATCTGTACTTCTCCACAACTTTGTCCCTGACCTGTTTGGAGAGCTCCTTGGTATTCATGGTGCCACTTGCTTGGTGGTGCCCCTTGCTTAATGGTGTTGCAGACTCTGGGGCCTTTCAGAACAGGTATATATATACTGAGATCATGTGACACAGATTGCACACAGGTGGACTTTATTTAACTAATTACGTATGTGACTTCTGAAGGTAATTGGTTGCATCAGATCTTATTTATTGATCCTTCGCTCTTGCTGCCAAACATACCCTCGTAAAGCTGACTATCCTACCGATCCTTGACTTCAGCGATGTCATTTACAAAATAGCCTCCAACACGCTACTCAGCAAATGTAGTGTAGTCTATTACAGTGGATGTAGTCTATTACAGTGCCATCCATTTTGTCACCAAAGCCCCATATACTACCCACCACTGCGACAGGTATGCTCTCGTTGGCTGGCCCTCGCTTCATATTCATCGCCAAACCCACTGGCTCCAGGTCATCTATAAGTCTTTGCTAGGTAAAGCCCCACCTTATCTCAGCTCACTGGTCACCATAGCAGCACCCACCGCTAGCACGCGCTCCAACAGGTATATTTCACTGGTCACCCCTAAAGCCAACTCCTCTTTTGGCCACCTTTCCTTCCAGTTCTCTGCTGCCAATGACTGGAACGAATTGCAAAAATCACTGAAGCTGGAGACTTATATCTCCCTCACTAGCTTTAAGCATCAGCTGTCAGAGCAGCTTACCGATCATTGCACCTGTACATAGCCCATCTGTAAATAGCCCATCCAACTACCTCATCCCCATGTTGTTATTCTTTTTTCCTCCTTTGCACCCCAGTATCTCTACTTGCACTTTCATCTTCTGCACATCTATCACTCCAGTGTTTAATTGTTAAATTGTAATTATTTCCCCACTATGGCCTATTTATTGCCTTACCTCCCTAATCTCACTACATTTGCACACACTGTATATAGACTTTCTGTTGTGTTATTGACTGTACATTTGTTTATCCCATGTGTAACTCTGTTGTTTTTGCCACACTGCTTTGCTCAATCTTGGCCAGGTTACAGTTGTAAATGAGAACTTGTTCTCAACTGGCCTACCTGGTTAAATAAAGGTAAATAATAAAGATAACCTGGTTAAATAAAGGTAAATAATAAAGATAACCTGGTTAAATGAAGGTAAATAATAAAGATAACCTGGTTAAATGAAGGTAAATAATAAAGATAACCTGGTTAAATGAAGGTAAATAATAAAGATAACCTGGTTAAATGAAGGTAAATAATAAAGATAACCTGGTTAAATGAAGGTAAATAATAAAGATAACCTGGTTAAATGAAGGTAAATAATAAAGATAACCTGGTTAAATGAAGGTAAATAATAAAGATAACCTGGTTAAATAAAGGTAAATAATAAAGATAACCTGGTTAAATAAAGGTAAATAATAAAGATAACCTGGTTAAATGAAGGTAAATAATAAAGATAACCTGGTTAAATGAAGGTAAATAATAAAGATAACCTGGTTAAATGAAGGTAAATAATAAAGATAACCTGGTTAAATGAAGGTGAATAATAAAGATAACCTGGTTAAATGAAGGTAAATAATAAAGATAACCTGGTTAAATGAAGGTGAAATAAAATGTTTGTTTTTTTTAATTAGGGGCTTCACGCACCACTTTTCCATTTTTTATTTATTTTTTGAAACAAGTAATTTTTTACATTTCACTTCACCAATTTGGACAATTTTGTGTATGTCCATTGCATGAAATCCAAATAAAAATCCATTTAAATTACAGGTTGTAATGTAACAAAATAGGAAAAACACCAAGGGGGATGAATACTTTCGCAAGCAACAGATCCTGATCCTTAGGTAGCACAAAATGCACAAAGCTATTTTTCCAAGTTTCCCAGAGACAATATAGGCTAAGGTGATTAAAGGCTAAAACAGACTCATTTTTATTGGTACAGCACTAATGGGAAGTTAAAGGTAACAGGATGGTGGTGGTGGTCCTGGTTTTCAGTAGCAGCACATTTCAGAGGCTTTTAGTGTTTTAATTATCACACAGACCAGTGTAGCCTGAGTCAATAAAAATGATGTATGTTTTTCTGTTGAGGTGTGTGTGTGTGTGTGTGTGTGTGTGTGTGTGTGTGTGTGTGTGTGTGTGTGTGTGTGTGTGTGTGTGTGTGTGTGTGTGTGTGTGTGTGTGTGTGTGTGTGTGTGTGTGTGTGTGTGTGTGTGTGTGTGTGTGTGTGTGTGCCTGGTCTCAGGAAACTCACATCCATCCAACAACCCTGTCCATTTAGGCTCTTGACAAAACACTACAGGACTCACTGAGTAATCTGATTGGTTGAGACTCACTGCTGCCAAGGACAACCTTAGACTGAAGAACTAGTGTGAATGGACTGGTATTCTGTATTACGGTAAAGCCTTAACCTTTGTAGCCTCACTTTTTCTGTGAGAGGAATGAGTTTCTCTCTCTATTTAGTTTTCCTGATACAAAACCATTAGCAGTTCTGGCGTGTCTTTATTGATAACACATGGACACAGAATGCTGCTATTGATGTGGAACGTACAATTGTTAAACCAGTAGTGGCTGTCGAACAGCCTAGTCTTATGTAAACTCTTCACGTAATCTACTTATGTAAACTATTCATATAAACGACTCATGTAAATTATGTATGCACACTATTTCTGTAAACTATTTATGTAAACTACTTATGTTGATTACATATGTAAACTACTTATGTAAACTATTTATGTAAACTATTTATGTAAACTATTTATGTAAACTAACAAAAAATCCACAAATTCTAAGGGAGGCAGTCTTAGTTGATCTTTCCCTTGGGTAGGCCTATATCAGTTTATCTAGCCCCCAAATTCACTGTCTCATTTAACAACCCACTGGGCACAGCACACACAGTTTGAATCAACATTGTTTGCACATCGTTTCAATGAAATTACATTAAACCAATGTGGAATAGACGTTGAATTGTGCCCAGTGGAAATGCAAAAGAGTAAAGTTGAATTTGGCCACTCATTCTCTTATACGCTGTGTGAATCCAGTCTTTTAGAATGTGGGTTTACAGTTTTGATTTTCCTGTTTTAATCCCATGGTGTGACTCACCTGAAAGGGAGGCCTCGTCACACACACAGACAAGGGGAGAAGAGTTCACCACACATTTTGTCACAGCTGTTTGAATGAGTGGACCAAGATGCAACGTTTTTGTAGTTCCACATGTTTTATTAAATCAGTGAAACCGAATGCAACCATTAAACATTACAAGTATATACAAAACAACAAACCGTGACGCTGGAGGAACAATAACCTCACGAAGAACAATCACCCACCAACACCTGTGGGACAAACCTAAACTTAAATAGGACCTCCAATTAGAGACAACGACAACCTGCTGCCTCTAATTGGAGGTCATGTCAAATAACACCAACATAGAAATACAAACCTAGAACCAAAACATAGACATACAAAACCCAGACAAACACCCCCTGTCACGCCCTGACCTAATCTACCATAGAAAATAACACTCACTATGGTCAGGACGTGACACATTTAGCTCTGGGAAATTGAGTGGAACTCATGTCTCAGCATCATTATAGTCTCTCCCATTCATCCTCTCAGTCTTAAGGTACCATTATTGAGTTACCTTGTTTGTGATATAATAGAGTTCCTGAATTAAACTCTAATTGTCTAAAATACATAATAACATGTTACATTATGGCGTCATAGCTTAAAACAAAGCCATGGCTTCAGCACTTTAAAAGGACTCTTGTTCACTAGAGACTCAAGGCATGTGTCCGGGAACAATTCATTCATATTGAAAAGGTGAAAGGAGAATGCTGGGATGTTAGTCTGTCCTATGAGGAGCTATAACCACCAAATCTACAGACAATAAGACACTGGAGCCAAACAGACAGACAGACAGACAGACAGACAGACAGACAGACAGACAGACAGACAGACAGACAGACAGACAGACAGACAGACAGACAGACAGGCATAATCAGACCTGTGTGTGCCTGCTTTTGTGTGTGTATGCATTTTGCATGCAGACAGATGGACGTTAACAAGTAGTGTCGTCAGTGGTGTGCGTCAGTGAAGGGTCACTGTTGCCAGACAGACATTAGGGGCCAAGGCACCAAGAGCAGAGCAGCTCTTTACAAAGTCAACACACCTTGACCAATGCTGACAGAACCATGGTGTCTATAGATCATGCAGCTCAGACTATGCAAAAGCATATCCCCTGCTATGACTAGCTTGGGGATCCATTTCTCAGGACCTTTCTCAATATGCGTTATTTGATATTACAGTGATCTTTCATAATCAAGCAGAAACTGAAAGTGGAATTGTCATTAATATTATATTGTGGTGGTTGTGGTGGTGCTGGTGGTGGTGCTGGTGTTTGGGGTGGTGGTTGGGTGGTGGTTGTGGTTGGGGTGGTGGTGGCGGTTGGGGTGGTTGGGGTAGTGGTGGGGGTTGGGGTGGTTGTGTTGTTGGTGGTGGTGGTTGGGGTGGTGGTTATGGTTGTAGTGGTGCTAGTGCTGGTGTTTGGCGTGGTGGTTGGGGTGGTGGTGGTGGTGGTTTGGGTGGTATTGGTGGTGATTGGGGTGGTGTTGGTAGTTTTGGTTGTGGTGGTGCTGGTTGTGGTGGGGGTTGAGGTGGTGGTGGATGTGGTTAAGGTGGTGGTGGTTGGAGTGGTGGTGGATGGGGTGGTGGTGGTGTTTGGGGTGGTGGTAGTGGTGGTTGGGTGGTGGTGGTATTGGTGTTTGGGGTGGTGGTGGTTGGGGTGGTGGTGGATGGGGTGGTGGTTGGGGTCGTGAGGGTTGGGGTGCTGTGGTGGTGGTTGGGGTGGTGGTGGTTGGGATGGTGGTGGTAGTGGTTGAGGTGGTGGTGGTGGTGGTTGGGGTGGTGGTTGTGGTGTTGGTGGTTAGGGTGGTTGGGGTGGTGTTTTGGGTGGTTAGGATGGTGGTGGTGCTGGTGTTGGTGGTTAGTTTGATTGATTGAGGTGATGGTTGGGGTGGTGCTGGTGTTTGGGGTGGTGGTGGTGTTATTGGTGGTGGTTGGGGCGTTTGAGGTGGTGGTGGTTGGGGTGGTATTGGTGGTGATTGGGGTGGTGCTGGTAGTGATGGTTGTGGTGGTGCTGGTTGGGGTGGTGCTGGTAGTGGTGGTCTGGGTGGTGGTGTAGGTTATTGGGTGGTTGAGGTGGTGGTGGTGGTGGTGGTTTGTTGGTGGTGGATGTGGTTGGGGAGGTGGTGGTTGTGGTCTTTGAGGTGGTGGTTGAGGTGGTGGGGGTTGTTGGGGTGGTGGTGGTTGGGGTGGTGGTGGTTGGGGTGGTTAGGGTGGTTAGTGTGGTGGTGATGGTTATGGTTCGTGTTGTGGTGGATGGGGTGGTGGTGGTGGTTGTTGGGGTGGTGGTTGGGGTAGTTGAGGTGGTGGTGGTGCTGGTAGTGGTGGTTGGGGTGTTTGAGGTGGTGGTGGTGGTGTTTGTGCTTGTGCTGGTGTTCTGGGGGGTGGTTGGGGGGGTTGGGGTGGTGGTTTGGGTGGTTGAGGTGGTGCTGATGGTGGTGGTTGGGGTGATGGTTGTGGCTGGGGTGGTGGTTGTGTTGGTGCTGGTGTTTGGGGTGGTGTTGGTGTACCATGGTGGTGGTGGACTGGGGAGAGAGAAAATTAGAGCTTGTTTCTTCGTGCGCAGCGGCGGTTCTGTCTAGGCCAGCCAGTTAAATTCACACAGCAGGGCAGGTGTCCTGGGGGTTTCTGGGTAATTGCTGGCGATTCATGAAGGGCAAATGGAATGTTTACACTACCCTGGGGTCACTAGCGTTATGAGAGAGCAGTGCAAACACATACACGCGTCAGCGTCAATAGAGCCACTTTCTCTCCAAAAGCTCAAGAAGATTTGCAAATGGGGCCCACTCTGTTTTTGTTGTCCGTCTTTGAAAGCTAATTAGCCTTTCACCGTATCCCATTTAAGACCTTCAGTACATTTCCACATTTGTAAGGCTTGTAGAGGCTTTCATAGCTGCTGAGTGGGCCTACTGTATATGAAAGGGTGTCATGTTAACAGCAAAGAAGAATAAATTTAGTATGTCTGCCTGGCTAGGCTGTTAATCATGTAAATGACCAGGATCAACTAATCAACATCCTGGTCATAAGATGAGAGCTCCTGTTTTTGAATCAACTTTACAATTCAGGTTTGGAATGTTATGACCCCAGGAAGATTAGCTGTCATCAATGGCGTCAGCTAATGGGGATCCTAATTTATATGAAATAATACATTATATACCTGATAACTAACTGTTATTGCTGTTGTTTTGTCATGTTCCTTCCCAGCATGCCCTGTGGCTGTTGACCTTTGACCCCTGATGAGACCCCAGGCTCTGGGTTCAGTCTGTGGTGAACCGTGGGTCTCTGAGGGGAAGGCACACCTCCCTGCTCTTGCTCCCTGGCTGGAAACTACCCAGACACCCCTAGGGCATGTTGGAGACAAACTACCCGCCACGACAAAACCAATACTGGGTTCGTAGCCCAAGCCATACCTCAATGCGGAAACCAAAAGCCCTAGGTCTACCCATCAGAAAGACTGTTGAGGCTTGTGGGAAACACAGTAATGTCATTGTTGTGTGACTTTTGTTTTGTTGAGTTTAGGGGGATGTTATTTGTGTGAGTAATGGTAAATGCTGGGACACAAAATAAATACTGTATGCAGTGTCTTCAGAAAGTATTCATACCCCTTGACGTAATCCACATTTTGTTGTGTTACAGCCTGAATTCAAATTGAATACTGATTTTTTTTTTATCTTGAATTTTTTCTGTTTTTTGTAGTCCACCTTTGGCCAATTCAATTGTTTGGACATGAGTTATAAAGAAATACACCTGTCTAAATATGGTCCAGCAGTTGACATGTCAGAGCAGAAACTATACCATGAAGTCCAAGGAACTGTCCTTAGATCTCTGGGGAAGGGTATAAAACAATTTATAGTCTCCATCATTGGGATATTGAAAATATATGAATCTACCCAGACTCTGCCTAGAGCTGGCCGTACAACCGACTGAGCAACCGGGCAAGAAGGACCTTTGTCAGGGAGGTAACCACTCTGACAGAACTAAGGGTTTCCTTGGCTGAGATGGGAGAACCTGCCAGAAGGACAACAGTCTTTACGGCACTTCACCAATCTGGGATTTATGGGAGAGTGGCCAGATGGAAGCCACTCCTGAGAAAAAGGCACATGACAGCACGACTGGAGTTTGCAAAATGACACGTGGAAGACTCTGAGATGATAAGGCAAACGATTCTGTGGTCTGATGAGACAAACACTGAACTCTTTGGCCTGAATGCAAAGTGCTATATCCGGAGAAAACCAGGCACAGCTCATCACGTTGTCTAACACCATCCCTACCGTGAAACATGGTGGTGGCAGCATTATGCTATGGGGATGCTTTTCAGCAGCAGGGACTGGGAGACTGGTAAGGATAGAGGGAACAATGAATGGGGCCAAATACAGGCAAATTCTTGATGAGAATCTGCTTCAGAGTGCAAACGACCTTAGACTGGGGCAAAGATTTACGTTTCAACAGGACAATGACCCGAAGCATACAGCCAAAGCAACGCTGGAATAGCTTCAGAACAAGAATGTGAAAATCCTTGAGTGGCCCAGCCAAAACCCAGAATTGAATCCCATTAAAAATCTGTGGAAATACTTGAAAATTGCTGTTCACCCCCACTTCCTATCTAACTTAACAGAGCTTGAGAAAATCTGCAAGGAATTATGGGAGAAAAAACCCAAATACAGATGTGCAAAGCTGATACAGACATACCCAAGACGACTCAAAGCTGTAATCACTTCCAAAGGTGCTTCTACAAAGTATTGACTCACGGGTGTGAATACTTTCTTAAATTAGATATTTCTGTATTTCATTTTCAATCAATTTTCAAAATAAAATACAATTATGGGGTATTGTGTGTAGATGGATGAGACAAAATATCAAATTAATCCATTTTGAATTCAGGCTGTAACACAACAAATGTGGAATAAGTCAAGTGGTACGAATACTTTCTGTAGAACACATGCCTCTTCTTCTTCCTCTTCCTCTTCTTCAAACCCTTCCCTTCCTGCTGGGCCGCTGAACTCCTGTCACTTTCAGATGCCTGCAGGCTGCAGTATATTCCCATCGACAGAACCAAAGGCCTCTTTATCTGACATGTACAATGGAGCTATAACTCTGAGTAAGCCTCTCCTCTGTTGATGCATTTTCTATGAGTAGTATTACAGCAGTAATATTACAGTATTAGTATTACAGTAGTAGTATTACAGTAGTAGCATTACAGTATTAGTATTACAGTTGTAGTATTACAGTAGTAGTATTACAGTAGTAAAATTACAGTAGTAGTATTACAGTAGCAATATTACATGCATGCTTGTGAGGTGAGGTTACAGCCTTTTAGAATTAAAAAGTGATTTTTTAAAAAAATAAAATGTAGGCAATGAATTGAATGTTTCTACCCAAGCTTCAGACCTATTTGTAGAGTGTTAGAATGATCTTGTTTCCTGCACTGAGTTGCTGTTCTTGGCAGTAAATAACTCACAGCGTCCAAACTAAAGTCTGTGTGGTCGTAATCTTTTCCCCTCACTCCAAATTGGCTTTTGCATCAGCTTCGGTCTCAGTCTAAGCAAGCCCTCAGAGACTCCACTGAATGTTTTAAATGTTGTTTTGGATGAAAATAAGAGAATACCCCCTCTTTAACATTTCAGCAACTGCTCTCTAACGGCGTTCACTTCGCTGTGGGTACTTTCCGTTTCACACAATAAAACAGTCCCTCTATTACGGCTGGGTTAATCTCGTAATGGTGCCCATGTGTTGTGGTTGACTGGTACATTATCCGGGTGTCTGGGATATAATGGTGGTGCATCCACCCTCAGATGAATGACATTTTGTTGAGAATATTCAATGCTCTCCTCTGTCTGTGTGTGTCTTTCTATCAACCTCCCAGTGTGATGTCATAGCCCAATATGGTCTGGGTTACCGTAACGATAAGGAGAGAGATTAGATATATTTCCCCCCCATTAAGATATCTAGGGCTAGGGGAAGTGTGATGGTACTATACAGTAGCAACCAGCACAAGGCAGGGATTGCGTGTTGATGAAAGCCCCTCTTGTTAGTTGGCTTTTCCAGCAGTCTGATTGCGAAGTCCATGGTTACCTCCCAAATGGCACCCTTAGGGCTCTGGTCAAAAGTAGTGCATCAACTAGGTAATAGGGTGCCATTTTGGGCGCAGCCCATGCTCCACAGATCCCTGGTAGGATAGCAGCGCTACTTCCCACCACAACAAAGTGAAGAACCATGGGAGGGTCCCCCTTGCTTCCAGGCCAATACTCAGGGTGCTCTACCGAGCCAGAGCCAGACATCCGCTGGAAACGGAGCTGTGAATCATATCAAGATCCTGATCCTGTGAGAGGGGAATGGAATGGATTTCAGCTTTTCCACATCGAGACCTTCCAATGTTGAAAGAGAGAGAGAGAGAGAGAGAGAGAGAGTGAGACAGAGAGAGAGAGTGACAGAGAGAGAGAGAGAAAGCAAGAGAGCAAGAGAGAGAGACAAAGAGAGAGACAGCGAGACAGAGAGACAAAGAGAGAGAAAGAAAGAGAGAAAGAAAGAGAGAGAGAGAGAGTGAGACAGAGAGAGAGAAAGCGAGAGAGTAAGAGAGAGAGACAAAGAGAGAGAGAGACAGCGAGACAGAGAGAGAAAGAGAGAGAGCAAGAGGGAGAGAGAAAGAGAGAGAAAGAGAGAGAGATGTGACAGAGAGAGAGCGAGAGAGAGAGAGAGAGAGAGAGAGAGAGAGAGAGAGAGAGAGAGAGAGAGAGAGAGAGAGAGAGAGAGAAAGCGAGAGAGCGAGAGAGAGAGAGAGAGAGAGAGAGAGAGAAAGAGAGAGAGAGACAGCGAGACAGAGAGAGAAAGAGAGGGAGCAAGAGAGAGAGAAAGAGAGAGAGAGAGAAAGAGAGAGAGCGAGAGAGAGAGAGATGAAATACTGAGCTCTGTTTGTAGGCTACCTCCTCCATAGAGAGACACATACAGGTCACAGTAGACTTCTTGAACAGTGGCCCCCAGTAATCCGCTGATAGAACAAAAGAGAGTATATATTTCTCTCTCTGTGAATCAGACCTGTGAATCAGACCATCTAGTGGAAAAAAATGTATGTCCAACAAAGAGAGCCATAGCAGCTACAATGTTGCTGTAGGATTGTTAGACTCTTGAACAGTGGCCTTCGGTAACCTGCCGAAAGTATTATTTCACTTCTGCTGCGTTAATCATGAGACCAGCTAGAGAAAAACGGAAGAGGGAGAGTTGTTTTGAAACCCGGCCCGCGTCAGGGTTGTCCTTGTGGCGCCCGAAACTCACCCCCCACCTGCTGTTAGTACAGGCTTACAGCACATCTCTCTGGCATGGAGGTGACTACTGTGATCCCTGTTCCCATAGGGGCGTCCCCAGGCTCAGGGGCATGGTAGATACCGACATGCATGTTTATATAGGGGCCAAACCAGGCCATGGTAGGCTACAGACACACATTTTTAGTCACAGCATAGAGATAAGGACAAGAAGAGTCTACCATGTCTGATTAAAATGTCCGGTGTTTCCAGATTTCTATGAAATATGACCTATAATTAATTAAAATATGAGTAAATAGTTTTCCTTTCAAAAAACGGTAATTAAGTATGTTTAAAAGCAGCTTTTCTGTGTTGGAATGGTGTAGGTGTACCCCAACAAGAGAATGGTGTAGGTGTACCCCAACAACAGAATGGTGTAGGTGTACCCCAACAACAGAATGGTGTGGGTGTACCCCAACAACAGAATGGTGTGGGTGTACCCCAACAACAGAATGGTGTAGGTGTACCCCAACAACAGAATGGTGTAGGTGTACCCCAACAACAGAATGGTGTAGGTGTACCCCAACAACAGAATGGTGTGGGTGTACCCCAACAACAGAATGGTGTAGGTGTACCCTAACAAAATAATGGTGTGGGTGTACCCCAACAAAAGAATGGTGTGGGTGTACCCCAACAACAGAATGGTGTAGGTGTACCCCAATTCTGTTGTTGGGGTACACCCACACCATTCTGTTGAGAAGCTGCTTTTTAAACTAATTAATTACCATTTTTTGGAAGGAAAACTATTTCACTGATTGTAATGAATTATAGATCATATTTCATAGAAATCTGGAAACACCAGACAGTTACTTATGTGGTCATTTGTTTCTTGTTTTTCTCTGCATTGTTAGGAATGGCCTGTAAGGAAGCATTTCACTGTTTGTCTATACCTGTTGTTTACGAATCATGTTCCGAATTAAAATTAGATTTGATTGGCCTGCTCATTCTCCTCTAGACCACTGATTGGCCTGCTCAACCTCTAGAGCAGGGGTTCCCAAACTTTTTCCCTCAGGCCTCCCTTTCAGCATTGGGGCACCCCCCCCCCCCCACACATCTATTTATTTTTTACATTTACATTTTTACATTTACGTCATTTAGCAGACGCTCTTATCCAGAGCGACTTACAAATTGGTGGATTCACCTTATGATATCCAGTGGAACAACCACTTTACAATAGTACATCTATATCTTTTTTTGGTGGGGGGGGGGGGTTAGAAGGATTACTATATCCTATCCTAGGTATTCCTTAAAGAGGTGGGGTTTCAGGTGTCTACGGAAGGTGGTGATTGACTCCGCTGTCCTGGCGTCGTGAGGGAGCTTGTTCCACCATTGGGGTGCCAGGGCAGCGAACAGTTTTGACGGGGCTGAGCGGGAACTGTGCTTCCGCAGAGGTAGGGGGGCCAGCAGGCCAGAGGTGGATGAACGCAGTGCCCTTGTTTGGGTGTAGGGCCTGATCAGAGCCTGAAGGTACGGAGGTGCCGTTCCCCTCACAGCTCCGTTGGCAAGCACCATGGTCTTGTAGCAGATGCGAGCTTCAACTGGAAGCCAGTGGAGTGTGCGGAGGAGTGGGGTGACGTGAGAGAACTTGGGAAGGTTGACCACCAGACGGGCTGCGGCGTTCTGGATGAGTTGTAGGGGTTTAATAGCATAGGCAGGGAGCCCAGCCAGCAGCGAGTTGCAGTAATCCAGACGGGAGATGACAAATGCCTGGATTAGGACCTGCGCCGCTTCCTGTGTAAGGCAGGGTCGTACTCTGCGAATGTTGTAGAGCATGAACCTACAGGATCGGGTCACCGCCTTGATGTTAGCGGAGAACGACAGGGTGTTGTCCAGGGTCACGCCAAGGCTCTTAGCACTCTAGGAGGAGGACACAATGGAGTTGTCAACCGTGATGGCGAGATCATGGAACGGGCAGTCCTTCCCCGGGAGGAAGAGCAGCTCCGTCTTGCCGAGGTTCAGCTTGAGGTGGTGATCCGTCATCCACTCTGATATGTCTGCCAGACATGCAGAGATGCGATTCGCCACCTGGTTATCAGAAGGGGGAAAGGAGAAGATGAATTGTGTGTCGTCTGCGTAGCAATGATAGGAGAGACCATGTGAGGATATGACAGAGCCAAGTGACTTGGTGTATAGCGAGAATAGGAAAGGGCCTAGAACTGAGCCCTGGGGGACACCAGTGGTGAGAGCACGTGGTGCGGAAACAGATTCACGCCACGCCACCTGGTAGGAGCGACCTGTCAGGTAGGACGCAATCCAAGAGTGAGCCGCGCCGGAGATACCCAACTCGGAGAGGGTGGAGAGGAGGATCTGATGGTTCACAGTATCAAAGGGAGCAGATAGGTCTAGAAGGATGAGAGCAGAGGAGAGAGAGTTAGCTTTAGCAGTGTGGAGAGCCTCCGTGACACAGAGAAGAGCAGTCTCATTCGAATGACCAGCCTTGAAACCTGACTGATTTGGATCGAGAAGGTAATTCTGAGAGAGATAGCAGGAGAGCTGGCCAAGGACGGCACGTTCAAGAGTTTTGGAGAGAAAAGAAAGAAGGGATACTGGTCTGTAGTTGTTGACATCGGAGGGATCGAGTGTAGGTTTTTTGAGAAGGGGTGCAACTCTCGCTCTCTTGAAGATGGAAGGGACGTAGCCAGCGGTCAAGGATGAGTTGATGAGCGAGGTGAGGTAAGGGAGAAGGTCTCCGGAAATGGTCTGGAGAAGAGAGGAGGGGATAGGGTCAAGCGGGAAGGTTGTTGGGCGGCTGGCTGTCACAAGACGCAAGATTTCATCTGGAGAGAGAGGGGAGAAAGAGGTCAAAGCATAGGGTAGGGAAATGTGAGCAGGACCAGCGGTGTCGTTTGACTTAACAAACGAGGATCGGATGTCGTCGACCTTCTTTTCAAAATGGTTGACGAAGTCATCTGCAGAGAGGGAGCAGGGGGGAGGGGGAGGAAGATTCAGGAGGGAGGAGAAGGTGGCAAAGAGCTTCCTAGGGTTAGAGGCAGATGCTTGGAAGTTAGAGTGGTAGAAAGTGGCTTTAGCAGCAGAAACAGAGGAGGAAAATGTAGAGAGGAGGGAGTGAAAAGATGCCAGGTCCGCAGGGAGGCTAGTTTTCCTCCATTTCCGCTCGGCTGCCCGGAGCCCTGTTCTGTGAGCTCGCAATGAGTCGTCAAGCCACGGAGCAGGAGGGGAGGACCGAGCCAGTCGGGAGGATAGGGGACATAGAGAGTCAAAGGATGCAGAAAGGGAGGAGAGGAGGGTTGAGGAGGCAGAATCAGGAGATTGGTTGGAGAAGGATTGAGCAGAGGGAAGAGATGATAGGATGGAAGAGGAGAGAGTAGCGGGAGAGAGAGAGCAAAGGTTGCGACGGCGCAATACCATCTGTGTAGGGGCAGAGTGAGTAGTGTTGGAGGAGAGCGAGAGAGAAAAGGATACAAGGTAGTGATCGGAGACTTGGAGGGGAGTTGCAGTGAGATTAGTAGAAGAACAGCATCTAGTGAAGATGAGGTCAAGCGTATTGCCTGCCTTGTGAGTAGGGGGGTACGGTGAGAGGGTGAGGTCCAAAGAGGAGAGGAGTGGAAAGAAGGAGGCAAAGAGAAATGAGTCAAAGGTAGACGTAGGGAGGTTAACCTCTTACATCTAGATCTTCCGCTAGCGGAACACCTGCTCCAATATCCAATGATGGGCGTGGCGCGAAATACAAACTCCTCTAAAATCCGAAAACTTCCATTTTTCAAACATATGACCATTTTACAGCATTTTAAAGACAAGACTCTCGTTAATCTAACCACACTGTCCGTTTTCAAAAAGGCTTTACAGCGAAAGCAAAACATTAGATTATGTCAGTACACAGCCAGAAATAATCAGACACCCATTTTTCAAGCTAGCATATAATGTCACAAAAAACAAAACCACAGCTAAATGCAGCACTAACCTTTGATGATCTTCATCAGATGACAACCCTAGGACATTATGTTATACAATGCATGCATGTTTTGTTCAATCAAGTTCATATTTATATCAAAAACCAGCTTTTTTACATTAGCATGTGACGTTCAGAACTAGCATACCCCCGCTAACCTCCGGTGAATTTACTAAATTACTCACGATAAACGTTCACAAAAAACATAACAATTATTTTAAGAATTATAGATACAGATCTCCTCTATGCACTCGATATGTCCGATTTTAAAATAGCTTTTCGGTGAAAGCACATTTTACAATATTCTCAGTAGATAGCCCGGCATCACAGGGCTAGCTATTTAGACACCCAGCAAGTTTAGCCTTCACCAAACTCCGATTTACTATTAGAAAAGTTTGATTACCTTTGGTGTTCTTCGTCAGAATGCACTCCCAGGACTTCTACTTCAATAACAAATGTTGGTTTGGTCCAAAATAATCCATAGTTATGTTCCAACAGCGGCGTTTTGTTCGTGCGTTCAAGACACTATCCGAAGTGTAAATAAGGGTCATGCGCATGACGCATTTCGTGACAAAAAAATTCTAAATATTCCATTACCGTACTTCGAAGCATGTCAACCGCTGGTTAAAATTAATTTTCTCGTAAAAAAGCGATAATATTCCGACCGGGAGTCGTTGAATCCGTTCAGAGACGATAGAATAAAAACATGGGGTCGTCTCGTGCACGAGCATGAGTCCCTTTGTCCGCTGATAGACCACTTAGCAAAAGCGCTCGTGTGTTTCAGCCAGGGCTTGGAATTACGTCATTCAGCTTTTTCCCGGGCTCTGAGAGCCCATGGGAGCCGTAGGAAGTGTCACGTAACAGCAGAGATCCTCTGTAATGGATAGAGATAATCAAGAAGGGCAAGAAATGGTCAGACAGGGTACTTCCTGAACAGAATCTTCTCATGTTTTGGCCTACCAAATGAGTTCTGTTATACTCACAGACACCATTCAAACAGTGTTTTCTATCCAAAGCTAATAATTATATGCATATTCTAGTTTCTGGGCAGGAGTAATAATCAGATTAAATCGGGTACGTTTTTTATCCGGCCGTGAAAATACTGCCCCCTATCCATAACAGGTTAAAGTCACCCAGAACTGTGAGGGGTGAGCCATCCTCAGGAAAGGAACTTATAAAGGCGTCAAGCTCATTGATGAACTCTCCAAGGGAACCTGGAGGGCGATAAATGGTAAGGATGTTAAGCTTGAATGGGCTAGTGATTGTGACAGCATGGAATTCAAATGAGGAGATAGACAGATGGGTCAGGGGAGAAAGAGAGAATGAGGATTCCAGTACCACCACCCCGCTGACCAGATGCTCTCGGGGTGTGCGAGAACACGTGGTCGGACGAGGAGAGAGCAGTAGGAGTAGCAGTGTTTTCTGTGATAATCCATGTTTCCGTCAGCGCCAAGAAGTCGAGGGACTGGAGGGTAGCATAGGCTGAGATGAAGTCTGCCTTGTTGGCCGCAGACCGGCAGTTCCAGAGGCTGCCGGAGACCTGGAACTCCACATGGGTCGTGCTCGCTGGGACCACCAGGTTAGAGTGGCAGCGGCCACGCGATGTGAAGCGTTTGTATGGCCTGTGCAGAGAGGAGAGAACAGGGATAGACCGACACATAGTTGATAGGCTACAGGAGAGGCTACGCTAATGCAAAGGAGATTGGCATGAAAATTAACTAAACAACTGGGGAAGCAAGAGAGCAGGGCCTCCCTCACTAACAATTCACTAAAACACTAAAACGCTAAAATATAAATTTTCTAGCTACCACTAGAAATTAAAATTGATGTAAACTACAGTGGTTCAATGTTTCCAGGAATAGGCTCAAACTTAGTTTATTCCGCTAGATAACTTGGTACAGTATTCTTCCGTGAAACCCACCCAGTGCACCGTATCCTATTACGCCGTAGCTAACTAGCATGCTAGCATCCTATAATGACACGGTTAGCACCAATACTTGGTTACAACAAGCTACCAATGGATCATTCGTGTCCGTGTCTAGTTCATAACGCAGAAGTAGTTAAACGTTGGCTAGCTAACACAAAGTCAGTCCTGCTAGCTACACAAGTGGCCTACACATCTCGAATGTTCAGAAAGTTAAGCTTACGTTGCAAAAATCTTATTGACTAAAAATGATACAGCTAGCTGGTAGGGTTAGCTAGCTAGCAGTGGGCATGTTGTAGACTATGTTACAAAATGTAGCTGGCTATCTATCCTCGATAGTTACTCTGTACTACGCCTTTATCTTGATACAAAGACAACTATGTAGCTAGCTAACATTACACTAGTCAAATCGTTCCGTTGTAATATATATAGTTTCTACAGTACTGCTAATTGGTAAAGTTGGCTAGCTAGCAGTGGTGTTATGGTGTTGACGCCGTTTCGAAAACGGCGTGAACGAACGAATACAGCAGGCTAGCTAACCTTGTTAGTTCCTCAGAGCTACACCATTATCCTTGATACAAAGACAGCAGATACAACTATGTAGCTAGCTAACAATACACTAATCAAATCGTTCCAATGTAATGTAATGAAATGTAATAATACCCGCGGAGCGAGGTGCAGCACGACCACTCACTCCAGCATCCGGACTGCTGAATCTGAAGGGCTCATTGAGATGTGAAATCTCTTTTTCAAGAGCGTCCTGGCCAAGATAGTCAGCACCAAGTCATTACACAATTACAGACAGAAAACATTAACAACTACAGGTAATCCAGTAAAAAAAACATAGAATTCACAAGAGTATAACAAAATCATAAAACAGCAATTTAAAAACATTGACAGGTGAGGGAATCAGCCTCAAAATCCTTCATCAATGATTTAAAAACACCAATCGGGACAAGTTCTTCCAGTTTAAAAGTATTTTGTAAGGCGTTCCAAGCCGATGGCGCAAAGTACATAAAAGCCTTTTTACCAAATTCAGTACGGACATTTGGTACAGTTTGCAGGATAAAGTCCTGCGGATGAAGCTTCAGCATGTAAATCAGCTAGAAAGATGTGTCGGCATCGATTAATTGTCTCTGGCCCCCTCCCAGTTAGGGGGAGTGATGAGCTCTACAGCAGAGTCTCACAACTCAATCGCTGGATGAAAACTGTTTTCTGCCCCTCCCAAAAGATAGAATTTGTAGATAACTGGCCCTCTTTCTGGGATTCACCCACAAACAGGACCAAGCCTGACCTGCTGAGGAGTGACGGACTCCATCCTAGCTGGAGGGGTGCTCTCATCTTATCTACGAACATAGACAGGGCTCTAACTCCTCTAGCTCCACAATGAAATAGGGTGCAAGCCAGGCAACAGGCTGTTAGCCAGCCTGCCAGCTTAGTGGAGTCTGCCACTAGCACAGTTAGCGTAGTCAGCTCAGCTTTCCCCATTGAGACCGTGTCTGTGCCTCGATCTAGGTTGGGCAAAATTAAAAATGGCGGTGTTCGCTTCAGTAATCTTACTAGTATAAAGACCTCCTCCATTCCTGCCATTATTGAAAGAGATTGTGATACTTCACATCTCAAAATTGGGTTACTTAATGTTAGATCCCTCACTTCCAAGGCAGTTATAGTCAATGAACTAATCACTGATCATAATCTTGATGTGATTGGCCTGACTGAAACATGGCTTAAGCCTGATGAATTTACTGTGTTAAATGAGGCCTCACCCCCTGGTTACACTAGTGACCATACCCCCCGTGCATCCGGCAAAGGCGGAGGTGTTGCTAACATTTACGATAGCAAATTTCAATTTACAAAAAAAAAACAATGACGTTTTCGTCTTTTGAGCTTCTAGTCATGAAATCTATGCAGCCTACTCAATCACTTTTTATAGCTACTGTTTACAGGCCTCCTGGGCCATATGCAGTGTTCCTTACTGAGTTCCCTGAATTCCTATCGGATCTTGTAGTCATAGCAGATAATATTCTAATTTTTGGTGACTTTAACATTCACATGGAAAAGTCCACAGACCCACTCCAAAAGGCTTTCGGAGCCATCATCGACTCAGTGGGTTTTGTCCAACATGTCTCTGGACCTACTCACTGCCACAGTCATACTCTGGACCTAGTTTTGTCCCATGGAATAAATGTTGTGGATCTTAATGTTTTTCCTCATAATCCTGGATTATCGGACCACCATTTTATTGCGTTTACAATTGCAACAAATAATCTGCTCAGACCCCAACCAAGGAAGATTAAAAGTCGTGCTATAAATTCTCAGACAACCCAAAGATTCCTTGATGCCCTTCCAGAATCCCTCTGCCTACCCAAGGACGTCAGAGGACAAGAATCAGTTAACCACCTAACCGAGGAACTCAATTTAACCTTGCGCAATACCCTAGATGCAGTTGCACCCCTAAAAATTAAAAACATCTGTCATAAGAAACTAGCTCCCTGGTATACAGAAAATACACGAGCTCTGAAGCAAGCTTCCAGAAAATTGGAACGGAAATGGCGCCACACTAAACTGGAAGTCTTCCGACTAGCTTGGAAAGACAGTACCGTGCAGTATCGAAGAGCCCTCACTGCTGCACGGTCATCCTATTTTTCCAACTTAATTGAGGAAAATAAGAACAATCCGAAATTTCTTTTTGACACTGTCGCAAAGCTAACTAAAAAGCAGCATTCGCAAATGGAGGATGGCTTTCACTTCAGCAGTAATACATTTATGAACTTCTTTGAGGAAAAGATCATGATCATTAGAAAGCAAATTACGGACTCCTCTTTAAATCTGGGTATTCCTCCAGGGCTCCATTGTCCTGAGTC
Organism: Salmo trutta; assembly: GCF_901001165.1. NCBI lineage: Eukaryota > Metazoa > Chordata > Actinopteri > Salmoniformes > Salmonidae > Salmo > Salmo trutta. The sequence goes on from NC_042963.1 coordinate 50,097,115, forward strand.
TGCACAACTCTGCCAGGACCTAGGATCAAGGGAGATACTAAAGTGTTTTAGTACTAGATCTCTTGACATAATGATGAAAATAATCATGGCCTCCAAACCCTCAAGCTGCATACTGGACCCTATTCCAACTAAACTACTGAAAGAGCTGCTTCCTGTGCTTGGCCCTCCTATGTTGAACATAATAAACGGCTCTCTATCCACCGGATGTGTACCAAGCTCACTAAAAGTGGCAGTAATAAAGCCTCTCTTGAAAAAGCCGAATCTTGACCCAGAAATTATAAAAAACTATCGGCCTATATCGAATCTTCCATTCCTCTCAAAAATTTTAGAAAAAGTTGTTGCGCAGCAACTCACTGCCTTCCTGAAGACAAACAATGTATACGAAACGCTTCAGTATGGTTTTAGACCCCATCATAGCACTGAGACTGCACTTGTGAAGGTGGTAAATGACCTTTTAATGACGTCAGACCGAGGCTCTGCATCTGTCCTCATGCTCCTAGATCTTAGTGTCGCTTTTGATACCATCGATCACCACATTCTTTAGGAGAGATTGGAAACCCAAATTGGTCTACATGGACAAGTTCTGGCCTGGTTTAGATCTTATCTGTCGGAAAGATATCAGTTTGTCTCTGTGAATGGTTCGTCCTCTGACAAATCAATTGTAAATTTCGGTGTTCCTCAAGGTTCCGTTCTAGGACCACTATTGTTTTCACTATATATTTTACCTCTTGGGGATGTCATTCGAAAACATAATGTTAAATTTCACTGCTATGCGGACGACACACAGCTGTACATTTCAATGAAACATGGTGAAGCCCCAAAATTGCCCTCGCTAGAAGCCTGTGTTTCAGACATAAGGAAGTGGATGGCTGCAAATTTTCTACTTTTAAACTCGGACAAAACAGAGATGCTTGTCCTAGGTCCCAAGAAACAAAGAGATCTTCTGTTGAATCTGACAATTAATCTGGATGGTTGTACAGTCGTCTCAAATAAAACTGTGAAGGACCTCGGCGTTACTCTGGACCCTGATCTCTCTTTTGAAGAACATATCAAGACTGCCTCAAGGACAGCTTTTTTCCATCTACGTAACATTGCAAAAATCAGAAACTTTCTGTCCAAAAATGACGCAGAAAAATTAATCCATGCTTTTGTTACTTCTAGGCTCGACTACTGCAATGCTCTACTTTCCGGCTAACCGGATAAAGCACTAAACAAACTTCAGTTAGTGCTAAATACGGCTGCTAGAATCCTGACTAGAACCCAAAAATTTGATCATATTACTCCAGTGCTAGCCTCCCTACACTGGCTTCCTGTTAAGGCAAGGGCTGATTTCAAGGTTTTACTGCTAACCTACAAAGCATTACATGGGCTTGCTCCTACCCATCTTTCCGATTTGGTCCTGCCGTACATACCTACACGTACGCTACGGTCACAAGACGCAGGCCTCCTAATTGTCCCTAGAATTTCTAAGCAAACGGCTGGAGGTAGGGCTTTCTCCTATAGAGCTCCATTTTTATGGAATGGTCTGCCTACCCATGTGAGAGACGCAGACTCAGTCTCAACCTTTAAGTCTTTACTGAAGACTTATCTCTTCAGTAGGTCCTATGATTAAGTCCGGTGAACAGGTCAGGGAGTGTGAAGGTGAACGGAAAGGCTGGAGCAACGATCCGCCCTTGCTGTCTCTGCCTTGTCGGTTCCCCTCTTCCCACTGGGATTCTCTGCCTCTAACCCTTTTACAGGGGCTGAGTCACTGACTTACTGGTGTTCTTCCATGCCGTCCATGGGAGGGGTGCGTCACTTGAGTAGGTTGAGCCACTGACGTGGTCTTCCTGTCTGGGTTGGCGCCCCCCCCTTGGGTTGTGCCGTGGCGGAGATCTTTGTGGGCTATACTTGGCCTTGTCTTCGGACGGTAAGTTGGTGGTTGTAGATATCCCTCTAGTGGTGTGGGGGCTGTGCTTTGGCAAAGTGGGTGGGGTTATATCCTGCCTGTTTGGCCCTGTCCGGGGGTATCATCGGATGGGGCCACAGTGTCTTCTGATCCCTCCTGTCTCAGCCTCCAGTATTTATGCTGCAGTAGTTTATGTGTCGGGGGGCTAGGGTCAGTCTGTTACATCTGGAGTATTCTCTTGTCTTATCCGGTGTCCTGTGTGAATGTAAATATGCTCTCTCTAATTCTCTCTTTCTCTCTTTCTTTCTTTCTCTCGGAGGACCTGAGCCCTAGGACCATGCCTCAGGACTACCTGGCATGATGACTCCTTGCTGTCCCCAGTCCACCTGGCCATGCTGCTGCTCCAGTTTCAACTGTTCTGCCTGCGGCTACGGAACCCTGACCTGTTCACCGGACGTGCTTGTTGCACCCTCGACAATTACTATGATTATTATTATTTGACCATGCTGGTCATTTACGAACATTTTAACATCTTGACCATGTTCTGTTATAATATCCACCCGGCACAGCCAGAAGAGGACTGGCCACCCCTCATAGCCTGGTTCCTCTCTAGGTTTCTTCCTAGGTTTTTGGCCTTTCTCAGGAGTTTTTCCTAGGGAGTTTTTCCCAGCCACCGTGCTTCTTTCACATGCATTGCTTGCTGTTTGGGGTTTTAGGCTGGGTTTCTGTACAGCACTTTGAGATTTCAGCTGATGTACGAAGGGCTATATAAATAAATTTGATTTGATTTGATTTGATTTGAAGAGCGTTCCCACCACATTTCTGATCAATAAAAATGCCCAAATAAAATGATAGTGAACCAAAAATGGCTTTGTAAATAAAGGTATACCAGTGACTGAGCCTACGAGTGACTAGGGAAGGCCAGCTAACCCTGGTATATAAAGTGCAGCAGAAGCACTTTCTGAGGGCACAAGCACTGTTCATGGCACAAGCTGTTCACACCCCTCTTGTTGGCAGAGAGGTTTAAAGCTTTCACAGGTTTAAAGCTTATTTCCTGCAATTCTACACATTTCGTCATGGGGTGCAGAGAACATTTTGCAGTTTAAAAGCTCATTTTCTTGCAATTCTATACATTTATCCATGTCTAATGTGTATTCATGTGATATTTGAGTGACTCAAACATTACAACAATATCTATGGGCTAAAAAAACTAGCTAAAAACCGTGACATGGGCTAGTTGATCTGGACATTTCTTATAAGTTATAAATAGTTCTCTAAGGCAGCGGTCCCCAACCCCCGCGGGGTAGCGGTCCCCATTTGGTACCGGGCCGCAGAGAAAGAATAAATAACTTACATTATTTCCGTTTTATTTATTATCTGAGTCTGAACGATGTTTTATTTTGAAAAATGAATGCGGAGCACAGACACCTTCTCTTATACACAGAAATAAGATGGTTATCCCGAGGGAGATCGCTGGACAGAGTGTTTGAATTACGAGAGCCGCTGCAGAGATTTCTCTTAGAAAAAAAGTCACCGCTGGCAGTACATTTCAGTGACGAGGAATGGGTCGCAAAACCCGCTTACTTGTGTGACATATTCAACCTGCTCAGTGAACTCAATCGGTCACTTCAGGGGAAAATGACAACTGTCTTCAAGTTGGCAGATAAAGTAGTTGCATTTAAAGCCAAACTGGATTTGTGGGGACGGCGCGTGAACAGAGGTATATTTGACATGTTTCAAACATTCGCGGGGATTTTGGAAGAGACTGAGCCCGAGCCTTCATTGTCCCAGCTGGTGCACGATGACCTTGCTTTTAAAAGAGTTTGAGCGCTACTTCCCAACCACAAAATACCCACGAACTGCCAAGGAATGGATCCGCGACCCATTTGTCAACAAACCAGGTGAATCCAGCATATCTATGCAAGAAGAAGATCAACTGCTGGAGATCGCAAATGACGGCGGCCTTAAAAGTATGTTCGAGACAACAACTCTGCCGGTGTTCTGGATTAAAGCCACGGCAGAATACCCTGAGATTGCCACAACAGCCTTGAAAACCCTGTTGCCATTTCCGACATCCTATTTGTGTGAAGCAGGATTTTCTGCAGTGACAGCAACCAAAACAAAATTACGGAGTAGACTGGACATAAACAACACACTTCGGGTGTCATTGTCTCCCATTACCCCTAGATGGGACCGTCTCGTTGCAGAGAAACAAGCTCAGGGCTCCCACTGACTTAGCGTTATGGTGAATTGTATTTTTCATGCACTTTATATTTGTTTTTGTGTTGTATCTTATTTTTAAGGCACATTACCATAGCGACCAGAAAGTGTTAGGGGGCAGAGAGGATGTTACTCATGTTATGTTGTTGGTGCGATGTTACGAGGACGCTGCTAATAAAGTTGCATACGAGTACACAGTGGATTCACGTTTATTATTATATTTAAAAAATACCACAGTTTTTATGCCGGTCGTATCATTTCATTTTGTGTATTTAGCCGCCACACCTTAAAGGCCGGTCCGTGAAAATATTGTCTGACATTAAAACCTGTTAGGGACCTCTTGGGGATAGAATCCCACTGACGGGATTGCTAGCATGGCGGGAAATTCAAAACAGCAAAAATCTAATAATTTCAATTTCTCAAACAATCAACTATTTTACACCATTTGAAAGATAAACATCTCCTTAATCGAACCACATTGTCCGATTTCAAAGAGGCTTTACGGTGAAAGCATAAAGTTAGATTATGTTAGGAGAGTACATAGCCAAAAAAGTACACACATCCATTTTCAATTCAAGGACAGGCATCACCAAAAGCAGAAAACCAGCTAAAATTATGCACTAACCTTTGACAATCTTCATCAGATGACACTCCTAGGACATTATGTTAGACAATACATGCATTTTTTGTTCTATCAAGTTCATATTTATATCCAAAAACAGCATTTTACATCGGCGCCTGTCGTTGAGAAAATGTGCCTCCCCCAAAACTGCCAGTGAATTTACAAAAATACTCATTATAAAACGTGGTTAAAGTATTAAACTGTTATTCAAATAATTATAGATTAACATCTCCTGAATGCAACCGCATTGACAGATTTCAAAATAACTTTACTGGGAAAGCACACTTTGCAATCATCTGAGTACTCTGCTCAGAAAAATACACTACGCAATACAGATAGCCGCCATGTTGGAATCATCTAAAATCATAAATAACATTAGAAATATTCCCTTACCTTTAATAATCTTCATCAGAATGCATTTCCAGGAATCCCAGGTCCACAACAAATGTTGTTTTTTTCGATGAACATCATAATTTATGTCCAAATAACTCCATGTTGTTCCGTGTTGTTAGCGCGTTCAGTAGGCTACTCAAAATGTAGGGCGCGGGAGGGAAAAGTCACGACAAAAAGTAAAAAAAAAAATCTATTTACGTTCGTTCAAACATGTCAAAAATTGTTTAGCATCAATCTTTAGGGCCATTTTTTACGTGAAACATCAGTAATATTTCAACCGGACCTTTCCTGTGTCTTGAAAAACGTTTTGAAAAAGGTCTCATCTCACATGAACGCGCATGACCGCGCATGAATGCGCAATAATGAAGTGACGACATCCCAGGGACATCAACTTCCCTTCCTTCTCATCCGGTCTCTGTTCATCATAGACGCTTCAAACAACTTTATAAAGACTGTTGACATCTAGTGGAAGCCATAGGAAGTGCAAAATGAATCCTTTGTCACTGTGTGTTTTATTGGCAATGACTTGAATATAGTACAGCCACAAGATTTTCATTTCCTGCTTGTATTTTTTCTCAGGTTTTTGCCTGCCATATGAGTTCTGTTATACTTAGAGACACCATTCAAACAGTTTTAGAAACTTCAGAGTGTTTTCCATCCAAATCTACTAATAATATGCATATTCTATTTTCTGGGCCAGAGTAGTAACCTGTTTAAATTGGGTACGTTTTTCATCCGGCCGTGAAAATACTGCCCCCTAGCCCCTAGATGTTAAACCGGTCCATTGCCCAAAAAAGGTTGGGGACCGCTGCTCTAAGGTATGCAATGACTGACATGACAGTAGGAAAACTGAGGATGCGCTACCCAATTTTGAAATTGCACCTTATGCATTCTACTATTACAACTTTCAAGAGCAAGTTGAAAGCCGGACTGAGTTCCTTAAAAAAAAGAAATGTGCCCCCTGCCGACCCCTGAGTTTGGGAAACTGCTCTAGACCGCTGATTGGCCAGCTCATCCTCCTCTAGACCACTGATTGGCCAGCTCATCCTCTAGACCGCTGATTAGCCAGCTCATCCTCCTCTAGACCACTGATTGGCCAGCTCATCCTCTAGACCGCTGATTAGCCAGCTCATCCTCCTCTAGACCGCTGATTGGCCAGCTCATTCTCTAGACCGCTGATTGGCCAACTCATCCTCCTCTAGACCACTGATTAGCCAGCTCATCCTCCTCTAGACCGCTGATTAGCCAACTCATCCTCCTCTAGACTGCTGATTGGCCAACTCATCCTCCTCTAGACCACAGATTAGCCAACTCATCCTCCTCTAGTCGCTGATTGGCCAGCTCATCCTCAGGAGTATGACATCATCGTCTATGAGTAAATAGCAAGCATTTTGTAAATGTTCTGTTTCAGATACAAGTTTGGGGTGGGTTTTTTCAAGTGTTTTTTCTCCAATTTATACTTTGGCCACAAATACAATTATAGGACGAGTCAACAACATTATTTGGGTATGAGTAATCAGAATATGAACTTTTAAGTGAGATTTTCACTGGACAGCTACATTGATGTAATTTTGTTTATCTCTTTGTTCATTTTTGGGGTTTATTCTAAGATTCTTTCGCTAAACAATCAAGTTTTTTGACTGAGATAAGGTAAAAACCCAAATGTATTCACATGCATCGAACATCACCTCAATTGACAGCAATGGATGATCAGCAATGCATGGCTCTGAAGAACTCTTCTAAGGAACTCATGTTCTCTCTAAGACTCAGGTCAGAATGGGACATTCAGTACTTTTACCTGGCATTCATCTTACCCATGTTAGCAGTAGGAGGTATGCTGTAGGACAAATGTACTGTTCAATACACAGACAGGCAGTCCACAGCATAGAAATATAATTACTGGAATGGACATTTCCATTTAAGTCAATGTTATGTGATGGGCTTTGTCCATTCTAATTCTATTTCTATGTGACCATGATGGCAGAGTTAGTAGGTTAGCCCTGTGGTGTGGGAAGTTCAGCCAAGCCAACCCTAGTTCCTGTAAGTGCTGTGATGGTGATGACACATTAGGCTGCAGTACATTCAGCTCAACCATCTGGAGATCTAACTGCAGGCCAAACACAGGCAGGAGAGATGGACGGACGTGCACCAGCATGCCAACTGTTTCCATGACCACCCAGAGTCAGTCTGTCAGATGAGAGAATGTCATTGCCGGGCAGGATACTGATGATCAACGGTTAAGAACATCTGAGGGATCATTCGTATGTATGATACATGGAAAAAGGGAGCAAGCCAAGACAAAGCATTGACGTGATAGATGCCAGACAACTTCACGAATAAGAATGTCCAGGACTCAAAAGCACTTTGAATGAAGAAGAGAATTTCCCTTGAACAATATTTTTAGTCAAGGTCTAGATTTAGGCCTAATCTGAGTCCGGGAAACCAGCCAAAAATCTGAACAACCTAGTTGAAATTGGGATTAGATAAATGAATCTGTAAATTGGGTAATGTCCAGGTAATGAATGAAAATCTTCTGTGTCACCTCCCTCCATACAGTTCCTGTGATCAGGAATGCTTGTTCACTTCCTTACCTTCTGTACTTCTATTTAATTAAAGGGCTGTGATGTTTGGCTTGTTTACAGCACTAACAGACCAGTGAAGTCCCACATGTGGTCCAAACACCTTGTTGAGACAGTCATCTAACTATCTTACTGCAGTACAGTTTCACCAGTGTGTGTGTGGTTGTGTGTCCAAGATAAATTGTGATTTGTCTGCTATGTGAAGGATTAGGAAACACGTGTCCACTAAAGTTTCCCCTCATCCGTCTGCTTGCTCACCTCTGTCTCACATCGCTTTACCCTTCATGTTGCATAGAGAGAGAAAGTACATATTTTCGGGCAACGCGCTGCTGCTGTATAATTGAAAAATGCAGAGTATCGAATGAACGGCCGCGATCCAGGTGTGTGTAAGTAAACAGTAAGTTCAGGAATGCTGTAGCTTGAGAAAACAGTTTTTTTGTGCACCTAGGTAGCTGTGAAGCGAAGGTGGGGAAATGAAAACAACTTGCTATGAATGCAGGGTCTCAGAGAGAGAGAGGAGTAAAGGCAACATGTGCTAACGAGAGCCAGAAAACAGCCAGGTCTAATACACAGTCACTGAAACTCTACGAAGACCTCGCCACTAGTTCCCTTTCCCCATCCTTTAGCAGAGCCAAGATGTACTGTGCTAGTTTGGTTACACCTCCATCACAGTTGCTGAATGTGGTGCTGGAAACGACCATATTAAAGTAAAATATCTGAGCCTTTACAGTACGGTTCAGATCGGCACAATAAATGAATTAAGACCAAACTACTTTTCTCAGAATAGGATTTAAGAGCACAGAGATAGTGTGTTGGTTTTACAGCATTCCAGACAGTTGATGTTGTGGTGAGGACACACACTTAACAACAACGACCCAAGTATTTTCAGAATGTGGTTGTGAAATCATCCCAGCACTCCTCTTCCTCTCTCTCTTTCCATCCCTCCCTCTCCTCCAGCCCCTCTCCATCTCCTCACCCTCTCTCTCTCTCTCTCTCCTGTCTCTAAGCCAAAGCAACAAACACTACTGTTAAAATTCAAAGTGAGTTAAAATGTGGTCTGAGAGTAACTTCCAAAGCCCTCTGTGTCTCACAACCGAGTCTTTTTTAATGAGACCAACCACTGGTCTCACCGGAGTTGGACTGGGACAGATTGTCTAAGTTTGACAATACCAGTCTGGCTGTCTGGGAATAAGCTACGACCTGTTTGTGTCTGTCTGTATGTGTGTGTGTGTGCGTGTGTGTGCGTGTGTGTGCGTGTGTGTGTGTGTGTGTGTGTGTGTGTGGTCTCTTTATAGAACAGCGATGCTGCCCCTAACTCATGTACCACACATCCTCTCCATACATTACCTAAACATTCTGTAAGAGCCACCTCCCCTCAGCAGAATGACTTTACAACTCTAAACTAACTATAGATCAACAGGCAAGAACATACATACAGTGCATTACACTGTACTATGTAGTGTGAGGCTTGCACTGCATTTCGGCAGCCATTTTCTGCAATGTCAGCTGGAAGGAAGCATCAATCATGACTTAAATCTAAATTTGTACATTTCTCTCACCTTTTTGAAATAGAGATGTTTTTACGTTTTTCTCACCTTTTTGAAATAGAGATGTTTTCTGTTTCCTTACAGTGCTGATTTGAAATGTCATTCCAATCAGAAGTAATCATTTTGAATCCCAGAATCAGTTGATTATACTGAGCTGTTCCCTTTGTTTGTTCACAGTTTACACATACAGTTGAAGCGGAGGTTTACATACACTTAGGTTGGAGTCATTAAAACTAGTTTTTCAACCACTCCACAAATTTCTTGTTAACAAACTATAGTTTTGGCAAGTCAGTTAGGACATCTACTTTGTGCATTTGTTTACAGACAGATTATTTCACTTATAATTCACTGCACCACAATTCCAGTGGGTCAAAAGTTTACATACACTAAGTTGACTGTGCCTTTAAACAGCTTGGAAAATTTATTAATTTAAACATTTATGGCAATTTAGCTATCTAGCTTGCACTTGCTAGCTAATTTGTCCTATTTAGCTAGCTTGCTGTTGCTAGCTAATTTGTCCTGGGACATAAACATTGAGTTGTTATTTTACCTGAAATGCACAAGGTCCTCTACTCCGACAATTAATCCCCACATAAAACGGTCAACCGAATAATTTCTAGTCATCTCTCTTCCTTCCAGGCTTTTTCTTCTCTTGACTTTATATTGCGATTTGGCAACTTTCATAAATTAGGTGCATTACCGCCACTGACCTCGTTCATCTTCAGTCACCCACGTGGGTATAACCAATGAGGAGATGGCACGTGGGTACCTGCTTCTATAAACCAATGAGGAGATGGGAGAGGCAGGACTTGCAGCGCGATCTGCGTCAGAAATAGAACTGACTTCTATTTTAGCCCTTGGCAACGCAGATGCTCGTTGGCTCGCGCGAGCAGTGTGGGTGCAATAATTGAATAATATAGATTTCTAAATGTATTTTGCAATGCTTGCGCACACGACGCGAGCGGTGTAGTCAGCCTGTAAGGTGTATGTAAACTTCCAACTTCAACTGTAGCAGGGGTTTTAACAGTCGTGCCTTAATGTAAATGCATCTTCTCAATCACTTTACAGTTCATTATAACTCTCTCTCTATTTCCTACACACACACACACACACACACACAGACACACACACAGACACACACACACACACACACACACACACTCACACAAATAAAGGGCATATTCCTATCCACCGAGCTCTGTTGTGACCTAAATAGCAGACCACACCTACATGTACGGAAACATGAGCGTTACAAAGTAGGAAAGTATATTCCTCTCAAAGTTAAACCATATGATACATTCCCCTCTGCTATATTTTTGCAGCTGTAGCATAACATTGCTGGCTAGGGAGAATAGAAGGTGTTGGGAACACAAGTTTATAGTCTCAGCATGGAGTCAATAAAATACAATATAACTTCACTTGTCCGTCATTGTGAATCGGAGGTGTCTTTTAGCTGACAATACAATGCACCTTTATTTGTCTGTTTGGAAAAGGAAATGTGTCTTTTGTGGTCTTCTGACTTTTCCCCCAGACAATACACACTGTGTTACAGGTCTCCTATGATCTCAAATCAATTAGAAACTACAAGTCTAGAACGATCTTCTCACACTTATAAGAGCTTAACTAGGCTCTCTCTCCCTCTCTCTCCCTCCCTCCCTCCCTCCATCTCTCTCCCTCTCTCTCTCTCTATCTCTCTCTCTCTCTCTCTCTCTCTCTCTCTCTCTCTCTCTCTCTCTCTCTCTCTGTGGTTATTAATGTGATGTTCCTCAGAGATTACATTCCCCCCCAACCACCACGTTTCACCGTCTCCCTTCTGGCTGCTCTGTTTACATATTTGTGAACTACGTTGACAGATTGCTGTCCAAAGATAGAGCCATGTGAAGCCACCGTGTAGGTTCAGCTATGACCGAGGGTCGTCAGGAGTACCTCATGGTTCCATGCAAACTCAAAGTCTGTGTCCCAAATGGAACATTACTCCCTACACAGTGCACTATGTTCGACCTGAGCCCTATGGGCCCTGGTCAAAAGTAGTATACACCGTATAAGGAACAGGGTGGCATTTGGGACGCAACCAAATTGTCTGACGATACCCCTCAGGCATTTGCGTATCATACCTCTGTCTAGAACAAAAAAGCAATGCTGGTAGTGGTGATGGTGCTCCCAACACTTGATCATTATGTTAACACAAATTGTATTGGTCACGTCCACAGTTTACAGCAGGGATAAAAGGTACAGTGAAAGGCTTGTGTGCTAGCTTCCTCAACATTGCAGAACAATAACAATATCAACTATTAAAGAGTCTAATCAAAAGTAACAAGTACATTTACATTAGGCCTACTCAATCTAAATCAACATACTACTATCATGTATCTTTTAATAAAGTAGTCTACAAAGAAAGTGTGGCTTTTACTTAAAGGTTAAAAGTTAAATAAAATAAAAATAAATACTTGTCAGTGGTAGAAATCTATTAATTAAGCTCCCAAAAGCAGAGTTGTCAACCATTCTCTGTTGGGTATGCAAGATAGTTGTAAAAGTGAAAAGATTGAGTGTTTTACATTTAAAGTATTTTGGGGAATTATTTTTTACCCATTTAGAACACCCACGCATCAACACTCTCTGAGACAATAGTTTCCATGGGTCTTCTTTTCAGCAGTCTCCCTGTCATATTCATAGGTGACATTCAATTTGTGATCGTCATATTCATACTCATCAATTAATGTCTGGATGTCTGGTTCCAGACCAAACCAGATGCTGCCAGAGGGCTCCTGGGCGGGGATCAGTTGTTCTGTTTAAAAGTAAATATGTCTTTCCATCACAGCTCACTGAGCACACATCAATTCAGATAAACCTCTCGAAACAGGAGCACACATCAATTCAGATAAACCTCTCGAAACAGGAACACACATCAATTCAGATAAACCTCTCGAAACAGGAACACACATCAATTCAGATAAACCTCTCGAAACAGGAACACACATCAATTCAGATAAACCTCTCGAAACAGGAGCACACATCAATTCAGATAAACCTCTCGAAACAGGAACACACATCAATTCAGATAAACCTCTCGAAACAGGAACACACATCAATTCAGATAAACCTCTCGAAACAGGAACACACATCAATTCAGATAAACCTCTCGAAACAGGAACACACATCAATTCAGATAAACCTCTCGAAACAGGAGCACACATCAATTCAGATAAACCTCTCGAAACAGGAACACACATCAATTCAGATAAACCTCTCGAAACAGGAACACACATCAATTCAGATAAACCTCTCGAAACAGGAACACACATCAATTCAGATAAACCTCTCGAAACAGGAGCACACATCAATTCAGATAAACCTCTCGAAACAGGAACACACATCAATTCAGATAAACCTCTCGAAATAGGAACACACATCAATTCAGATAAACCTCTCGAAACAGGAACACACATCAATTCAGATAAACCTCTCGAAACAGGAACACACATCAATTCAGATAAACCTCTCGAAACAGGAACACACATCAATTCAGATAAACCTCTCGAAACAGGAGCACACATCAATTCAGATAAACCTCTCGAAACAGGAACACACATCAATTCAGATAAACCTCTCGAAACAGGAACACACATCAATTCAGATAAACCTCTCGAAACAGGAACACACATCAATTCAGATAAACCTCTCGAAACAGGAGCACACATCAATTCAGATAAACCTCTCGAAACAGGAACACACATCAATTCAGATAAACCTCTCGAAACAGGAGCACACATCAATTCAGATAAACCTCTCGAAACAGGAACACACATCAATTCAGATAAACCTCTCGAAACAGGAACACACATCAATTCAGATAAACCTCTCGAAACAGGAGCACACATCAATTCAGATAAACCTCTCGAAACAGGAACACACATCAATTCAGATAAACCTCTCGAAACAGGAACACACATCAATTCAGATAAACCTCTCGAAACAGGAACATCTCTCTTTTCTATTATACATCTATTTTATTGTTCTTTTATAATTCATTTTTTCTCTCTCTGTCTATCCCCCTCTCTCTCTCTCTCTCTCTCTCTCTCTCTCTCTGTCTATCCCCCCTCTCTCTCTGTCTATCCCCTCTCTCTCTCTCTCTCTCTCTCTCTCTCTCTCTCTCTCTCTCTCTCTCTCTCTGTCTATCCCCCCTCTCTCTCTCTGTCTATCCCCCATCTCTCTGTCTATCACCCCTCTCTCTCTGTCTATCACCCCTCTCTCTCTCTCTCTCTCTCTCTCTCTCTCTGTCTATCCCCCTCTCTCTCTCTCTCTCTCTCTCTCTCTCTCTGTCTATCCCCCCTCTCTCTCTCTCTCTCTCTCTCTCTCTCTCTCTCTCTGTCTATCCCCCCTCTCTCTCTCTGTCTATCACCCCTCTCTCTCTGTCTATCCCCCCTCTCTCTCTCTCTCTCTCTCTCTCTCTCTCTCACCCTCTCTCTCTATCTCTCCCCCCTTTCTCTCTCTACCTCCCCTCTCTCTCCATCTCACCCCCTCTCTATCTTTCTCTCTCCCCCTCTCTATCTCTATCTCCCCCCTCTCTCTCCATCTCGCCCTCTCACCCTCTCTCTGTCTCACCCCTCTCTAGCTCTGTCTCTCGCTCCTCTCTCGCTCTCTCTCTCTCCCTCCATCTGTCTCTCACCCTCTCTACCTCTCTGACATAATATAGAAATCACAATGATGTAGGCTGATAAAGACTTTATAAAACTATATCAACCCAACCAGAAATACAAGTTATACCATAACTTATACCATACAATAACAATGGTAGACACAAATAAACGTATGTATTGCTCCAAAACAAGAGTTATTAAAACAAGAATTATGACAAACTGACTAATACAGTAGACTGAGACAATAAATCAGCTGCTCAGTCCACAGTTCCACACCAGCCAACACACAACCAGAGAGACCAGAGAGACCAGACAGACCAGAGAGAGACCAGATTGACCAGAGACCATAGAGAGATCAGAGAGACCATAGAGAACAGAGAGAGACCAGAGAGACCATAGAGAACTGAGAGAAACCAGAGAGACCATAGAGAACAGAGAGACACCAGAGAGACCATAGAGACCAGAGAGACCAAAGAGAACATAGAGAGACCAGAGAGACCAGAGAGACCATAGAGAACAGAAAGACACCAGAGAGACCATAGAGAGACCAGAGAGACCAAAGAGACCATAGAGAGACCATAGAGAGACCAGAGAGATCATAGAGAACAGAGAGAGACCAGAGAGACCATAGAGAACAGAGGTCTCCAGAGAGACCATAGAGAACAGAGAAAGACCAGAGAGACCATAGAGAACAGAGAGACACCAGAGAGACCATAGAGAGACCAGAGAGACCAAAGAGACCATAGAGAGACCAGAGAGAGACCAGAGAGAGCAGAGAGACCAGAGAGACCATAGAGAAACCAGAGAGACCACAGAGAACAGAGAGACCATAGAGAGACCAGAGACCATAGAGAGACCAGAGAGACCAGAGAGACCAGAGACCATAGAGAGACCAGAGAGACCAGAGAGACCATAGAGAGACCAGAGAGAGACCAGAGAGAGCAGAGAGACCAGAGAGACCATAGAGAAACCAGAGAGACCACAGAGAACAGAGAGAGACCAGAGAGACCAGAGACCAGAGAGAGACCAGAGTGCAACCAGAGAGAGACCAGAGAGAGACGAGAGAGTCCAGAGAGACCAGATCCTATCTCCCCAGTCTTTCCAGTCAGTCTCTGCCTCCTTGCCTGCATCAGAGGGCCTCAGCTGTCAAATGGAAAATGGATGGGTGATGGACCTGAATATGTCAACAGCAGAGGTGAGTGTAGCATTGAGAGGAATCTGTAGAGGGCTCTGTAGACCTCAACTGACCTCTCTCTCTTCAGTCCCAGCCCCTGCATTCAGCCCTATACACCAGCCCATGGCCTAGCCCCACCCCCAACCCCACCCCCAGCCGACCCCTCTCTCCCCAGCCCCAGCTCTAACCCTGGCCCAGACCCCCTTTCTCCCAGCCACAGCCACCCAGTCTCAGACCCATCCCCAGCCGACCCCTCTCTCCCCAGCCCCAGCTCTAACCCTGGCCCAGACTCCCTTTCCCCCAGCCACAGCCACCCAGTCTCAGACCCATCCCCAGCCGACCCCTCTCTCCCCAGCCCCAGCTCTAACCCTGGCTCAGACCCCCTTGCCCCCAGCCACAGCCACCCAGTCTCAGACCCAGCCCCACTAGGCGTAGCCCAGGCCCCAAACTCCGAACTCCAGCCCCAGCCCCAGGCCCAGGCCCAGCCCCAGCCCCAGGCCATCTTAAAACATAAAATGTAACTGCTCTTATTTCCAAATTCCAACACATTCTCAGTAATGCAATACAAAGCTGGTAATAATTCATGTCATTTATTACTATACAAGAGTTCAGATACTAGTTACTGATTGCTCAAGGGCTTTGGAGAATCGAGGAAAGTTATTTCAGCAGTGGTTTATGTGCATAAATGAGCATAAATCCAGAAAACATGAACTTGTTATAAATCTAGACATCTGAACATGCTGTCTAACCTCATGTGGGTTTCCAATAGGCTACACTGGGTTTCCAATAGGCTACACTGGTTTTCCAATAGGCTACACTGCATTTCCAATAGGCTACACTGGGTTTCCAATAGGCTACACTGGTTTTCCAATAGGCTACACTGGGTTTCCAATAGGCTACACTGGGTTTCCAATAGGCTACACAGCGTTTCCAATAGGCTACACTGGGTTTCCAATAGGCTACAATGAGTTTCCAATAGGCTACACTGGGTTTCCAATAGATTACACTGGGTTTCCAATAGCCTACACTGGGTTTCCAATAGGCTACACTGGGTTTCCAATAGGCTACACTGGGTTTCCAATAGCCTACACTGGGTTTCCAATAGGCTACACTGCGTTTCCAATAGGCTACACTGGGTTTCCAATAGGCTACACTGGGTTTCCAATAGGCTACACTGCGTTTCCAATAGGCTACACTGGGTTTCCAATAGGCTACACTAGGTTTCCAATAGGCTACACTGGGTTTCCAATAGGCTACACTGGGTTTCCAATAGGCTACACTGCGTTTCCAATAGGCTACACTGGGTTTCCAATAGGCTACACTGGTTTTCCAATAGGCTACACTTTCATAATACTGGTAGCAATGATTTCTAAATGGAAAATGACAAACAGTTTACAAGGGGTGGGACCTTTGCTAATGAATAGTACTTTATTTGCCTAATAGCCCTGAGGTTATCACTAACACAGTGAAACATTTGATGATTAGATATAACTGTTAAAGTGTGTAATACATCATTGAGGCAGTTCATAGAACAGTGACTTGTATAACAGCCTGCATCCTATTGGTTATGTATGTCAATGTCACTTTGAAATGCAGCCTATAGAGGATAGATTTTGTCCAGCATTGGTTCTTTGTTAAGTGTAGTGCTGTTTTACTACTATTCATTTAACTATCCACTTAAGCATCACATTGTATGTACAGCACTCTAGAATGCATCAATACACTTTTATGGGAAGTGAACGCATCCTCGTTATCGACAAACACACACACACACAAACACACACACCACCTCTGCCTTGTGAAACTTTCCCTGGGCCTAGGCCAAAAATCTAGCCTGCTGACCCGAAGACCATCAATCTCCAGGACTGACAGATCAGATCAACTCAAAACTTACAATCTGAAATAGTTAGTTACTATAGCCTACATTTATTACAATGTTTTGTGCACAAAACTCCTAAAAACAAACATTTCTCATAAACTCAACTCAAATCCAATTGTATTTGTCACAAGCGCCGACACAACAGGTGTAGACCTTTCCGTGAAATGCTTACTTACAAGCCCTTAACCAACAATGCAGAATTTTTTTTTAAGTTTGAAAATATTTGCTAAAAAAATGATAAAAAAACAAATAAACCAAGTAAGAAAAAAAAGTAACACAATAAAATAACAATAACACGGCTATATACATACAGTGGGTACCGGTACTGAGTCAATGTGTGGCGGTACAGGTTAGTCAAGGTAATTGAGGTAATAGTACATGTAGGTAGGGGTAAAGAAACAGCTGTTTATCTGTCGGCCCCAGCTTCAAACTCAGGTCCTATGTGTACCTAACTGACCCTCTCTGCCCATTCATCGCCATTTACCCGTTGTTGTCTTAGCTGTCACTCTCTAATGTCAGTATGCCTTGTCTACTGCTGTTTCGGTTAGTTATTATTGTTTTTTTCACTGTAGATCCCCCAGTCCTGCTCAGCATGCCTTAGATAGCTCTTTTGTCCCACCCCCCACGCATGCGGAGACCTCACCTGGCTTAACTGGTGCCTCCAGAGACGCAACCTCTCTCATCGCCACTCGATGCCTAGGTTTACCTCCACTGTACTCACATCCTACCATACCCTTGTCTGTACATGATATCCGGAATCTATTCTACCACAACCAGAAATCTGCTCCTTTTATTCTCTGTTCCCAACACAATAGATGACCAGTTTTTATAGCATTTAGCCATACCCTTATCCTACTCCTCCTCTGGTCCTCTGGTGATGTAGAGGATAACCCAGTAGCCCCCAGTTCTACAGCCCTGTAGCCCTGTAGCCCCCAGTTCTACACATATTCCCCAGGCGCTCTCATTTGTTGACTTCCGTAACCGTAAAAGCCTTGGTTTCATGCATGTTCACATCAGAAGCCTCCTCCCTATGTTTGTTTTATTCACTGCTTTAGCACACTCCGCCAACCCTAATGTCCTAGCCTTGTCTGAATCCTGCCTTAAGAAGGCCACCAAAAATTCTCAAATCTCCATCCCCAATTACAACATTTTCTGTCAAGATAGAACTGCCAAAGGGGGCGGAGTTGCAATCTACTGCAGAGATAGCCTGCAGAGTTCTGTCACACTATCCAGGACTGTGCCCAAACAGTTTGAGCTTCTACTTTTAAAAATCCACCGTTCCAGAAACAAGTCTCTCGCTGTTGCCGCTTGTTATAGACCCCCTCAGCCCCCAGCTGTGCCCTGGACACCATATGTGAATTGATTGCCCCCCATCTATCTTTAGAGTTTGTACTGTTAGGTGACCTAAACTGGGATATGCTTAACACCCTGGCCATCCTACAATCTAAGCTATATGCCCTCAATCTCACACAAATTACCAAGGAACCTACCAGGTACAACCCTAAATTCGTAAAAATGGGCACCCTCATAGATATTATCCTGACCAACTTGCCCTCCAAATACACCTCTGCTGTATCCAACCAGGATATCAGCGATCACTGCCTCATTGCCTGCGTCCATAATGGGTCTACGGTCAAACTACCACCCTTCATCACTGTCAAACGCTCCCTAAAATATTTCAGAGAACAGGCCTTTCTAATCGACCTGGCCCGGGTATCCTGGAAGGATATTGACCTCATCCCGTCAGTAGAGGATGCCTGGTTGTTCTTTAAAAGAACTTGTTCTCAACTGGCTTACCTGGTTAAATAAAGGTGAAAAAAAAAATGTAATAAAAAACGATACATAGATATTAACAGCCAGTTGCGACAGCATAAATAAAGGGGTCAATGCTAATAGTCTATTGGATTAACTGTTCAGCAGTCTTATGGCTTTGGGGTTAAAGCTGTTATGGAGCCTTTTGGACCTAGACTAGGTGATCCGGTACCGCTTGACATGCGATAGCAGAGAGAACAGTCTATGACTAGGGTGACTGGAGTCTTTGCCCATTTTTAGGGCCATCCCCTGACACTGCTCGGTATAGAGCTTGTGGATGGCAGGAAGCTTGGCCGTACACACTACCTTCTGTAGCGCCTTGTCAAGCAGTTGCCATAACAAGCTATGATGCAAACAGACAGGATGCTCTTGATGGTGCAGCTGTATAACTTTTTGAGGATCTGAGGACCCATGCCAAATCTTTTCAGTCTCCTGAGGAATAGGCATTGTCGTGCTCTCTTTATGACTGTCATGGTGTGTTTGGACCATGATAGTTTATTAGTGATGTGGACACCAACGAACTTGAAGCTTTCAACCTTCTCCACTACAGCCTCAACAATGTGAATGGGGGTGTGCTCTGCACCCCTTTTCCTGTAGTCCACGATCAGCAATTTTGTCTTGCTCACAGTGAGGGAGAGGTTGTTGTCCTGGCACCACACTGCCAGTTCTCTGACCTCCTCCTTATAGGCTGTCTCATCATTGTCGGTGATCTGGCCTACCACTGTTGTGTCGTCGGCAAACGTAATGATGGTGTTGGAGTCGTGCTTGGCCACGCAGTCGTGGGTGAACAGGGAGTACAGGAGAGGACTAAGCACGCACACCTGAGTGGCCCCCGTGTTGTGGATCAGTGTGGCCGATGTGTTGTTGCCTATCCTTACCAACTGAGGGCCGTCCATCAGGAAGTCCACAATCCAGTTGTAGAGTGAGGTATTTAGTCCCAGGGTCCTTAGCTTAGCGATGAGCATTGAGAACACTATGGTGTTGAACCCTGAGCTCTAGTCAACAAACAGCAATCTCACATAGGTGTTCCTTTTGTCCAGGTGGGAAACAGTAGTGTGGAGTGCATCTGTGGATCTGTTGTGGTGGTATGTGAATAGTAGTAGGTCTATGATTTTTAGGCAAGTGTCTACACAAAGATGTTTATTGTTAAACATAATTCCTGTGACTGTTTTGCGCGTTTTGAACTTTTGCCTCAATAAAGTGTGCGCCTGTTCACAAATCTCTGCTCTCCAGCACCTGACTTCGCTACCAGTACGCACACACCTTGACAAACATGGTAGCAACACAACATGGTAGCAGCACAAAAACATGGTACAAACATTATTGGGCAAAGTCAACAGCACAAAGGTCAACAAGGTAGAGACAACAATACATCATACAAAGCAGCCACAACTGTCAGTAAGAGTGTCCATGATTGAGTCTTTGAATGAAGCAATAGCTAGCTAGCTACATGCTCCATTAGCTAATTGGGGGAGCAGTAGGTTTAGTATGTCGTGTTAAACATCGTTGGCATTGCACTCAGAAATATCGTGATGGTCTACAGTTTCCTCATTAGAAAATGTATTTGTTTTTATTAAACAAAATGTAGTGGACAGGACACTGTATTATCAAAACGTTGGCTAATTTATGGTATTTCACTCTCCACTCTGAGTGACTGTTTTAATCGAACTGAACGGGTACGTTGCATGACGGTTTGTACTGAACGACACGTTTCCCAGAAACGTTCTTCAACGTTCTTGAACATACTTTGAGGTACATTTGCACTGTTTGGTGGGTGTGGGGGGTATTTAAAGGGTAGTGGCGCATTCCCCAACACACCCAACCCCTCCCTGTTTTTCAACTGGTCGTTCAAAACACCACCGTTCAGTTTAATTATACGTTGCAAATCGTGTTTTTCTTACTGAATTCAGCCCTGTTTGAACTTGACGGCCATAAGGAGGGGCGGGGCTGAGCAATAGGCCTATAAGATGCCAGCCACCCATGTCAATGGGACAAATGTGTAGGGTGCAGTTGTCCCTATAGACGCTGATCTTGGGTATTTGCCCCACTTAAGGTTAGTTTGAGGGAGTGGGGAGGGGAAGCTTATCCAAAATCTTTACTTTGGGGAAACTTTTCCTCTGAGCAGCGAAAAGAGGATGTAGCCTCACACCCTAACATTTATTTAAGGAAAAAATACATTTAGAAACAGTAGGGAACAAATAAATATCACAATGAATAAATTAAACAGTAACCCTTCCACACGTTGTTAATAAACCTTTTGAATTTCCACCTATAGCAAGACAAGTGCCTCTGGCTGTGCTTCGATCATACAGTGCATTTGGAAAGTATTTAGACCCCTTGACTTTTTCCACATTTTGTTACGTTACAGCCTTATTCTAAAATTGCTTAAATTGTTTTTCATCAATCTACACACATTACCCCATAATGACAAAGTGAAATCAGGTTTTTAGAAAATTAAGCAAATGTATTAAAAATAAAAAACTGAAATACCTTATTTACATAAGTATTCAGAACCTTTGCTATGAAACTCGAAACTGAGCTCAGGTGCATCCTGTTTCCATTGTTCATCCTTGTGATGTTTCTACAATTTTATTGGAGTCCACCTGAGGTTAATTCAATCGATTGGACATGATTGGGAAAGGCACACACCTGTCTATATAAGGTCCCACAGTTGCAAGTTGGAGAAAAAACCAAGCCATGGGGTCGAAGGAATTGTCCATA
This sequence comes from Salmo trutta, assembly GCF_901001165.1. Lineage (NCBI taxonomy): Eukaryota > Metazoa > Chordata > Actinopteri > Salmoniformes > Salmonidae > Salmo > Salmo trutta. The sequence goes on from NC_042963.1 coordinate 50,118,587, forward strand.
GAGCTCCGAGACAGGATTGTGTCGAGGCACAGATTTGGGGAAGGGTACCAAAACATTTCTGCAGCATTGAAGGACCCCAAGAACACAGTGGCCTCCATCATTCTTAAATGGAACAAGTGTTGAACCACCAACACTCTTCCTAGAGTTGGCCGCCTGGCCAAACTGAGCAATCGGGGAAGAAGGGCCTAGCTCATGAGGTGACCAAGAACCCAATGGTCACTCTGACAGAGCTCCAGAGTTCCTCTGTGGAGATGAGAGAACCTTTCAGAAGGAAAACCATCTCTGTAGCACTCCATCAATCATGCCTTTATGGTAAAGTGGCCAGACGGAAGCAATTCCTCAGTAAAAAGCACATGACAGCCCGCTTGGAGTTTGACAAAAGGCACCTATAGACTCTCAGACCATGAGAAACAAGATTCGCTGGTCTGATGAAACCAAAATTGAACTATTTGACCTGGAGGATACCTGGCACCATCCCTACGGTGAAGCATGGTGGTGGCAGCATCATGCTGTGGGGATGTTTTTCAGAGGCAGGGACTTGTCATTATGGGGTATTGATGAGGGAAAAAAAGTAACGTAACAAAAAGTTGTAACGTAACAAAATGTGGAAAAAGTCAAGGGATCTGAATACTTTCCGAATGCACTGTATCACTCCCCCACAGCCCTGCTGGATAAACTTGAGTCAAAGGAGACTGAGGAGGAGCAGTCGGAAATCACAATCCACAGTTAGTGTGACTCACGTCTTCTGTGTCTTTTCTGCTCTGTCTAATCACTGCTTTGCGCTGCTATTCATAGCAAGTCTCATTTAGAATGACATAAGCCCTGGTATTGTATTCCGCTGCACCATTACAGCCTCAGGAAAGGTTCACACCGCTGCGTTATTCTTCCTGTTCAAGTCAAAGTTGAAGTTGAAATTAATCAGACTTATTCTCCTATGGGCTCCCTTGAGGTCAAACTGAAGTTTAAAGGTCATGCTGCTGGTATACCTGGCCTACTGTTGTGTTCCAAATATATCTTTGTGATGGAATACATTGCACTAAATGCAATGTAATCTAAGCCACTGCAATGAAATATGAGCCAATATAATCCAACATATGAGAGTCACTGTCAATGCTGTCAGTTCTTTATGTTGCTTTGTATAAAAGCGTCTGCTAAATGACCATACAGTAACTTTGTAAACAATGTTTACCATTCTATATGATGGGCTACTGTGTTCCTAAGATATTTATGTGATATACAGCGCATTCGGAAAGTATTCAGACTAGGGTTGCAAAAGGTCGGAGCGGGGCTTTACGGAAGAGTGGCCAGAAAAAAAGCCATTGCTTAAAGAAAAAAATAAGCAAGCATGTTTGGTGTTCGCCAAAAGGCATGTGGGAGACTCCCTAAACATCTGGAAGAAGGTACTCTGGTCAGATCAGACTAAAATGTAGCTTTTTGGCCATCAAGGAAAATGCTATGTCTGGCGCAAACCCAACACCTCTCTTCACCCCAAGAACACCATCCCCAAAGTGAAGCATGGTGGTGGCAGCATCATGCTGTGGGGATGTTTTTCATTAGCAGGGACTGGGAAACTGGTCAGAATTGAAGGAATGATGGATGGCGCTAAATATAGGGAAATTCTTGAGGTAAACCTGTTTCAGTCTTCCAGAGATTTGAGACTGGGATGGAGGTTCACCTTCCAGCAGGACAATGACCCTAAGCATACTGCTGAAGCAACACTCGAGAGGTTTAAGGGGAAACATTTAAATGTCTTCGAATGGCCTAGTCAAAGCCCAGACCTCAATCCAATTGAGAATCTGTGGTATGACTTAAAGATTGCTGTACACCTGCAGAACCCATCCAACTTGAAGGAGCTGGAGCAGTTTTGCTTTGAAGAATGGGCAACAATCCCAGTGGCTAGATGTGCCAAGCTTATAGAGACATACCCCAAGAGACTTGCAGCTGTAATTGCTGCAAAAGGTGGCTCTACAAAGTATTGACTTTGGGGGGGTGAATAGTTATGCATGCTCAAGTTTTCTGTTTGTTTGTCTTATTTCTTGTCTGTTTCACAATAAAAAATATTTTGCATCTTCAAAGTGGTAGACATGTTGTGTAAATTAAACGATAGAAAACCCCTAAATACATTTTAATTTGTGGTTGTAAGGCAACAAAATAGTAAAAATGCCAGGGCGGTGAATACTTTCGCAAGCCACTGTAACTATTTACAGTATCTGTACATGGAATTGTATTTGTTTGTTTTTTTACATTTTTTTTCATCTTTACTGGAAATGCCAAGGGCACTATCTGATGTGTGGAGTCATTTCACTGCAGCTAATTTGAAAAGAAAAGATGTGTACATTTGCAAATACTGTGCCAAATCGTATGTGAAGAATGCAACAAAGATGCAGATTCATCTGGCCAAGTGCATAAAGTTCCCTCAGCACTCATAAGCAAGCTCTGACAAAAGTCTCTCTACTTCTATTCGACGTGAAAATGATGAATCAGACACCTTATCAATAGCAACAGCTCATGGTCCTCCTCGAATCAGAAGTTTTTTGACTCAATGGAGGAACGTAGTCAGATAAATGCTGATGAATGTCTTGCTCGAGCTGTGTATTCTGGTTCACCTCTGATGCTCACAGGCAGTGTGTATTGGAAGAGATTTCTGAATGTTCTTCGCCCAGCATACACCCCTCCAACCAGACATGCTTTATCTACTAATTTGCTGGATACAGAGTTCAACAGAATTCAAGTGAAGGTCAAGCAAATCACAGAGAAAGCAGACTGTATTGCAATCATCTCTGATGGGTGGTCGAATGTTCGTGGGCAAGGAATAATTAACTACATCATCTCCACCCCTCAACCAGTATTCTACAAGAGCACAGACACAAGGGACAACAGACACACCAGACACACCGGTCATTGCAGATGAGCTGAAGGCAGTCATCAATGACCTTAGACCACAGAAGGTATTTGCACTGGTGACAGACAATGCCGCGAACATGAAGGCTGCTTGGTCTAAAGTGGAGAAGACCTACACTCACATCACAACCATTGTCTCTGCTGCTCATGCGTTGCATCTGCTCCTCAAGGACATCATGGCACTGAAAACAATGGATACACTATACAAGAGAGCCAAGGAAATGGTTAGGTATGTGAAGGGTCATCAAGTTATAGCAGCAATATACCTCACCAAGCAAAGTGAGAAGAATTGAAGCTGCCCAGCAACACCCATTGGGATGGTGTTGTCATCATGTTTGACAGTCTCCTGGAGGGGAAGGAGTCTTTCCAAGAAATGGCCATATCACAGTCTGCCAATATGGACAGCCCCATCAAGAGGATCCTCCTGGATCATGTATTTTGGAAGAGAGTGGTAAGCAGCCTTAAACTCCTGAAACCTATAGCAGTAGCCATTGCACGGATTGAGGGAGACAGCATGTGTGTGTGAGCGTGCGTGCCTGCATGCCCACAAATGCTGATGCTCCAGATACTCAACTAGTCTTAAGAAGGCCAGTTTTATTGCTTCTTTAATGAGAACAACAGTTTTCATCTGTGCCACCATAATTGCAAAAGGGTTTTCTAATGATCAATTAGCCTTTTAAAATAATAAACTTGGATTAGCTAACACAACGTGCCATTGGAACACAGAAGTGATGGTTGCTGATTATGGGCCTCTGTATGCCTATGTAGATATTCCATAAGAAATCAGCTGTTTCCAGCTACAATAGTAATTTACAAAATTAACAATGTCTACACTGCATTTCTGATCAATTCAATGTTATTTTAATGGACAAAAAAAGGCTTTTATTTCAAAAATAAGGACATTTCTAAGTGAACGGTAGTGTATGTGTCAGACTCGATGAGACTGTAATGTATGTTGACAATGTTTACCATTGCATATGTAGTGAGTAACAGCTATGTCTGCCTCGTACTTCCAGTCAACGCTGGCTATATTGGTTCATTCTGTTATGTAGGTCACACTATAGCTACAAGCCCACTCACCACTCAGCACAGAATGCATTCAAGAAGTCAGATATTTTTTTTGAGTCCCAAATGGCACCCTATTCCCCATATAGTACACTACACATGTCAAAATGGATCAAAAGTAGTGCACTACATAGGGAATAGGGTGCCATTTGGGATGTACACAATGTGTGTCCCACTTTATTCAATGCAGGTTATAGAGTACGGTAGAAAGGTTTAGAAATCATAATTTATCTCTTGACTTGATTTTTTGGTGGAGAAGTTTTAGTTCTGTGATAGTTATCTAGCCCTCCTCCTGTCTTTGTAACAGTTGAACAGTGAAGTGGCCCAGTTTCGAAACTTCTTTTATGTTTTTCCCTGTAGGGCTTCATCTCTTGTTGTGAGACTGAATACACTGGAGTAAACTTTCCAAATTTAACCCAGAACAACGTATACGATCTGACGTTGAATTATGATTCCAGTCCACTGGTCCAACCTACATTTAGATCTCCACAGACAAGGTCTATTAGGCCTATAATCCACCTCTATTTTCAGTGCTGACTGTGTGTGTGTGTGTGTGTGTGTGTGTGTGTGTGTGTGTGTGTGTGTGTGTGTGTGTGTGTGTGTGTGTGTGTGTGTGTGTGTGTGTGTGTGTGTGGTTGTGTGTGTGTGTGTGTGTGTGTGTGTGTGTGTGTGTGTGTGTGTGCGTGTGTGTGTGTGCGAGCATGCAAGCCTTTGTGTGAGCATTTGTGTGATAATTTGTGTGTGTGTGTGTGTGTGTGCGTGCGTGCTAGTGTGTCAGAGAAAACACATCTTCATGAAAGAGCAGAGCAGCAGATAATGTGAACACTAGGGTTTCCTTAAACAAGTCTTCTCCACTGGGGGTTTTTCTCCTTGGCTGTTTTTTTTCTTCTTCCAAGCATAGTTTTAAGTCTCATTCCATTATAATGTTGACAGGCTGTATCCCCAGTGATGAACGCCGTTGTAACAACTTCTGCGTGAGTGTGTGTGTGTGTGTGTGTGTGTGTGTGTGTGTGTGTGTGTGTGTGTGTGTGTGTGTGTGTGTGTGTGTGTGCGTGTGTGTGTGTGTGTGTGTGAGCGTGCGTGCGTGCGTGCGTGAGTGTGTGTGTGCGTGTGTGTGTGTGTGTGCGTGTGTGTGTGTGTGTGTGTGTGTGAGCGTGCGTGCGTGCGTGCGTGAGTGTGTGTGTGCGTGTGTGTGTGTGTGTGTGCGTGTGTGTGTGTGTGTGTGTGAGCGTGCGCGCGTGCGTGCGTGAGTGTGTGTGTGCGTGTGTGTGTGTGTGTGCGTGTGTGTGTGTGTGTGTGTGTGTGAGCGTGCGTGCGTGCGTGTGTGTGTGTGTGTGTGTCAGAGAAGTCAAGCTGAGTGTCTCAAGTGCTTGTCACCTGAGGCAGTACACAAGGGGTTACATCGCCTACCTCAACCCCTTTCCACACACACATCACTTTCCATTACCCGAGGCTCAGGAAGATCACTCCACACGGCCCTGTATGTGTATGAGACAGCGAGGGGTGTGTTGTGTTAGCATGATGGATGGACACTTGAAGAAGAGAACGAAAAAAGTCAATTCGTTGACATGGATGTTTATACAGACATTATGCTACACCACCTACATGCAACATCTATTGTTCCCCTGACAGGGTTTCAGCCTCACTCATAACTGATCTCAAAAGGCTCTCTGACAGGGTTTCAGCCTCACTCATAACTGATCTCAAAGGGCTCTCTGACAGGGTTTCAGCCTCACTCATAACTGATCTCAAAGGGCTCTCTGACAGGGTTTCAGCCTCACACATAACTGATCTCAAAAGGCTCTCTGACAGTGTTTCAGCCTCACTCATAACTGACCTCAAAAGGCTCTCTGACAGTCTTTCAGCCTCACTCATAACTGATCTCAAAAGGCTCTCTGACAGTCTTTCAGCCTCACTCATAACTGACCTCAAAAGGCTCTCTGACAGTCTTTCAGCCTCACTCATAACTGATCTCAAAAGGCTCTCTGACACAAATTGTGAGGCATAACTGAGAGGCCCAAGGTTGCTTCTTTGTTAGTAGTTTCTGGTGAATAAAAGTTCATAACATTGCATCCAACACTAACTTTTGTTGTATGTTATCCACCCCACACCCACTGCTTCAGACTGCCGTAATATCATAACCAGAGCCAGGCTGCCGAACAGGCTTTGGATCGACAGAAGTGCAGAGGTCTTGTGTTTGGCTTTGTGTCCCTGTAGGCACGAATAGGATATAAATTCCATATATCATAGTATGTTTTCTATTTACAAATCCACTCCAAGGCTGTGTTCCAAATAGGACCCTATTTCCTTTAAAGTGCTCTGCTTTTGACCAGCGCCCATAGGGCCCTGGTTGAAGGTAGTGCAATATCAAATAGGGGTGCTTATATTTTGTCTTGTTTCACTACATGCACAACTGGGTAACCTGTATGAGTGTGTGGTATGAAATGGAAATGTGTTTTTTGCACATCCAAACTCCCACTGAGGGTAGGGTCACGGACCAGCCATTGTTGATGGTGACCCTGGAGCAATTAGGGCTAAGTGCCTTGCTCAAGTGCTCAAATACTGGCCCAATGCTCTAACTACTAGGCTACTTGCCGCCCTATATATACTGGCCCAACGCTCTAACCACCAGGCTACCTGCCATCCCATATATGCTGGTCCAACGCTCTAACCCTAAGGCTACCTGACGCCCTATATATACTGGCCCAACGCTCTAACCACCAGGCTACCTGCCATCCCATATATGCTGGTCCAACGCTCTAACCCTAAGGCTACCTGACGCCCTATATATACTGGCCCAATTCTCTAACCATTAGGCTACCTGACGCCCTATATATATACTGGCCCAATGCTCTAACCACCAGGCTACCTGCCGTCCCATATATACTGGCCCAACGCTCTAACCACTAGGCTACCTGCCGTCCCATATATACTGGTCCAACGCTCTAACCCTAAGGCTACCTGCCATCCCATATATGCTGGTCCAACGCTCTAACCCTAAGGCTACCTGACGCCCTATATATACTGGCCCAATTCTCTAACCATTAGGCTACCTGACGCCCTATATATATACTGGCCCAATGCTCTAACCACCAGGCTACCTGCCGTCCCATATATACTGGCCCAACGCTCTAACCACTAGGCTACCTGCCGTCCCATATATACTGGTCCAACGCTCTAACCCTAAGGCTACCTGCCGCCCTAATAATACTGGCCCAACTCTCTAACCACTAGGCTACCTGACGCCCTATATATACTGGCCCAACGCTCTAACCACTAGGCTACCTGCCGTCCCATATATACTGGCCCAACGCTCTGACCACTAGGCTACCTGATGCCCCATATATACTGGCCCAACGCTCTAACCACCAAGCTACCTACCGCCCCATATATACTGTCCCAACACTAACCACTAGGCTACCTGACGCCCCATATATACTGGCCCAACGCTCTAACCACTCGGCTACCTGACACCCTATATATATACTGGCCCAACGCTCTAACCACCAAGCTACCTACCGCCCCATATATACTGGCCCAACGCTCTAAACACTAGGCTACCTGCCGCCCCATATATAGTAAATAGGGTGCAATTTGGGATGCATTCTTCATCGTAGGATGCATTCTATATTGTAGGATGCATTCTATATCGTAGAATGAATTCTATATTGTAGGATGCATTTATATCATAGGATGCATTCTATATTGCAGTATGCATTCTATATTGCAGTATGCATTCTATATCGTCGGATGCATTCTATATTGCAGTATGCATTCTATATTGCAGTATGCATTCTATATTGCAGTATGCATTCTATATTGCAGTATGCATTCTATATTGCAGGATGCATTCTATATTGCAGTATGCATTCTATATTGCAGTATGCATTCTATATTGCAGTATGCATTCTATATTGCAGTATGCATTCTATATTGCAGGATGCATTCTATATTGCAGTATGCATTCTATATTGCAGTATGCATTCTATATTGCAGGATGCATTCTATATTGCAGTATGCATTCTATATTGCAGTATGCATTTTATATTGCAGTATGCATTCTATATTGCAGTATGCATTCTATATTGCAGTATGCATTCTATATTGCAGTATGCATTCTATATTGCAGGATGCATTCTATATTGCAGTATGCATTCTATATTGCAGTATGCATTCTATATTGCAGTATGCATTCTATATTGCAGTATGCATTCTATATCGTCGGATGCATTCTATATTGCAGTATGCATTCTATATTGCAGTATGCATTCTATATTGCAGTATGCATTCTATATTGCAGTATGCATTCTATATCGTCGGATGCATTCCATTTAAAAATCCACTCCAAGCCTTTGAGCAATACATTTTCATCGATGGATAATATCCATCATGATGTCCTTAACCATGAACAAACACGTCTGTTTCCTCCAAAACATTCATCTGGTTTACTCAGTGTGCCAGGGTTTTGTGTTTAAATAATTAAATATGTGTGTGTGCAGTCGTAATGACTTTCATCATCTTGGTGGTCGGAATGTTTTACCCACCATTACGTTGTGTGTGTGTGGTTATAGCAACACAGAGGATCTGGTAGGGCATTCAAATATGATGTGCGTGTGTGTGTGTATGTGTACTAGTGATGTGTGGGTTGACTCGTAATCCGCAGTCAACTCGGTTATATTCGTGGGGCGGGCGGGTTTAGGGTCATGAAATATTGTGTGGATGAAGGGCAGGCGGGTTGAATAAAGAGAGAACAATTCATAAAAAAAATCTATAAACGTTTAATTCTTGTGCAATCTATAGGCTACATTGAGGTTTTTTCTTTCATTATTTTCTTCTGACATTACTACGTAGCCTCAGCTTTAGGGCCTAACTGTAGCTTTGTCAAATACACACCAATTGACAAACGCTTTTGGGAACTTGGTCATAAAAAGTTTACGTCAATCCACTGAGGCAGAAAGGAGTTTAATTCAATTAGAGAAAAGCTGTGAAATGGAGAGTTGAAAATAAAGAGAAGGGAGGGCCAGAACAGTAATGATTGGGAAAGATTAGGTGAAGTGGTAAAAGAGAATCATAGCAGTGTCGGCTATGTTATGTGTGATGATTGTGAGGCACATTTACATTACATTTACATTTACATTTACGTAATTTAGCAGACGCTCTTATCCAGAGTGACTTACAAATTGGTGCATTCACCTTATGATATCCAGTGGAACAACGGGGTGGTGGGTTAGAATAATTACTTAATCCTATCCCAGGTATTCCTTAAAGAGGTGGGGTTTCAGGTGTCTCCGGAAGGTGGTGATTGACTCCGCTGTCCTGGCGTCGTGAGGGAGCTTGTTCCACCATTGGGGTGCCAGAGCAGCGAACAGTTTTGACTGGGCTGAGCGGGAACTGTGCTTCCGCAGAGGTAGGGGGGTCAGCAGGCCAGAGGTGGATGAACGCAGTGCCCTTGTTTGGGTGTAGGGACTGATCAGAGCCTTGGTCTTGCACCATGGTCTTGTAGCAGATGCGAGCTTCAACTGGAAGCCAGTGGAGTGTGCGGAGGAGCGGGGTGACGTGAGAGAACTTGGGAAGGTTGAACACCAGACGGGCTGCGGCGTTCTGGATGAGTTGTAGGGGTTTAATGGCACAGGCAGGGAGCCCAGCCAACAGCGAGTTGCAGTAATCCAGACGGGAGATGACAAGTGCCTGGATTAGGACCTGCGCCGCTTCCTGTGTAAGGCAGGGTCGTACTCTGCGAATGCTGTAGAGCATGAACCTACAGGATCGGGTCACCGTCTTGATGTTAGCGGAGAACGACAGGGTGTTGTCCAGGGTCACGCCAAGGCTCTTAGCACTCTGGGAGGAGGACACAATGGAGTTGTCAACCGTGATGGCGAGATCATGGAACGGGCAGTCCTTCCCCGGGAGGAAGAGCAGCTCCGTCTTGCCGAGGTTCAGCTTGAGGTGGTGATCCGTCATCCACACTGATATGTCTGCCAGACATGCAGAGATGCGATTCGCCACCTGGTTATCAGAAGGGGGAAAGGAGAAGATGAATTGTGTGTTGTCTGCGTAGCAATGATAGGAGAGACCATGTGAGGATATGACAGAGCCAAGTGACTTGGTGTATAGCAAGAATAGGAGAGGGCCTAGAACTGAGCCCTGGGGGACACCAGTGGTGAGAGCACGTGGTGCGGAGACAGATTCTCGCCACGCCACCTGGTAGGAGCAACCTGTCAGGTAGGACACAATCCAAGAGTGAGCCGCGCCGGAGATGCCCAACTCGGAGAGGGTGGAGAGGAGGATCTGATGGTTCACAGTATCAAAGGCAGCAGATAGGTCTAGAAGGATGAGAACAGAGGAGAGAGAGTTAGCTTTAGCAGTGTGGAGAGCCTCCGTGACACAGAGAAGAGCAGTCTCAGTTGAATGACCAGTCTTGAAACCTGACTGATTTGGATCAAGAAGGTCATTCTGAGAGAGATAGCAGGAGAGCTGGCCAAGGACGGCACGTTCAAGAGTTTTGGAGAGAAAAGAAAGAAGGGATACTGGTCTGTAGTTGTTGACACCGGAGGGATCGAGTGTAGGTTTTTTGAGAAGGGGTGCAACTCTTGCTCTCTTGAAGACGGAAGGGACGTAGCCAGCGGTCAAGGATGAGTTGATGAGCAAGGTGAGATAAGGGATAAGGTCTCCGGAAATGGTCTGGAGAAGAGAGGAGGGGATAGGGTCAAGCGGGCAGGTTGTTGGGCGGCCGGCCGTCACAAGTCGCAAGATTTCATCTGAAGAGAGGGGAGAAAGAGGTCGAAGCATAGGGTAGGGCAATGTGAGCAGGACCAGCGGTGTCGTTTGACTTAACAGACAAGGATCGGATGTCGTCAACCTTCTTTTCAAAATGGTTGACGAAGTCATCCGCAGAGAGGGGGGAGGGGGGGAGGGGAGGAGGATTCAGGAGGGAGGAGAAGGTGGCAAAGAGCTTCCTAGGGTTAGAGGCAGATGCTTGGAATTTAGAGTGGTAGAAAGTGGCTTTAGCAGCAGAAACAGAGGAAGAAAATGTAGAGAGGAGGGAGTGAAAATATGCCAGGTCCGCAGGGAGGCTAGTTTTCCTCCATTTCCGGTCGGCTGCCCGGAGCCCTGTTCTGTGAGCTCGCAATGAGTCGTCAAGCCACGGAGCAGGAGGGGAGGACCGAGCCGGCCGGGAGGATAGGGGACATAGAGAGTCAAAGGATGCAGAAAGGGAGGAGAGGAGGGTTGAGGAGGCAGAATCAGGAGATTGGTTGGAGAAGGATTGAGCAGAGGGAAGAGATGATAGGATGGAAGAGGAGAAAGTAGCGGGAGAGAGAGAGCGAAGGTTGCGACGGCGCAATACCATCTGAGTAGGGGCAGAGTGAGTAGTGTTGGAGAAGAGCGAGAGGGAAAAGGATACAAGGTAGTGGTCGGAGACTTGGAGAGGAGTTGCAGTGAGATTAGTAGAAGAACAGCATCTAGTAAAGATGAGGTCAAGCGTATTGCCTGCCTTGTGAGTAGGGGGGGACGGTGAGAGCATAGCTCAGTTGGTAGAGCATGGTGTTTGCAACACCAGGGTTGTGGGTTCGATTCCCACGGGGGGCCAGCACAAGAAAAAAAAATATATAATAATAATGTATGAAATTGTATGAAATGTATGCATTTACCACTGTAAGTCGCTCTGTATAAGAGCGTCTGCTAAAATGTCAATGTAAAAGAGGAGAGGAGTGGAAAGAAGGAGGCAGAGAGAAATGAGTCAAAGGTAGATGTAGGGAGGTTAAAGTCACCCAGAACTGTGAGGGGTAAGCCATCCTCAGGAAAGGAACTGATCAAGGCGTCAAGCTCATTGATGAACTCTCCAAGGGAACCTGGAGGGCGATAAATGATAAGGATGTTAAGCTTGAATGGGCTAGTGACTGTGACAGCATGGAATTCAAAGAAGGAGATAGACAGATGGGTCAGGGGAGAAAGAGAGAATGTCCACTTGGGAGAGATGAGGATTCCAGTGCCACCACCCCGCTGACCAGATGCTCTCGGGGTATGTGGGAACACATGGTCAGACGAGGAGAGAGCAGCAGCAGCAGTAGGAGTAGCAGTGTTTTCTGTGATAATCCATGTTTCCGTCAGCGTCAAGGGACTGGAGGGTAGCATAGGCTGAGATGAACTCTGCCTTGTTGGCCGCAGACCGGCGGTTCCAGAGGCTGCCGGAGAACTGGAACTCCACGTGGGTCGTGCGTGCTGGGACCACCAGGTTAGAGTGGCAGCAGCCACGCGGTGTGAAGCGTTTGTATGGCCTGTGCAGAGAGGAGAGAACAGGGATAGACCGACACATAGTTGATAGGCTACAGGAGAGGCTACGCTAATGCAAAGGAGATTGGCATGAAAATTAACTAAACAACTGGGGAAGTGAGAGAGCAGGGCCTCCCTCACTAACCATTCACTGAAACACTCAAATATAACTCTTCCAACTTCCACTTTAGAAATGATCATTGATGTAAACTACAGTGGTTCAATGTTTCCAGGAATAGGCTCAAACTTAGTTTATTCAGCTAGATAACTTGGTACAGTATTCTTCTGTGAAAACCCACCTAGTGCACCGTGTCCTATGACGCCGTAGCTAACTAGCATGCTAGCATCCAATAACACACGGTTAGCACCAATACTTGGTTACAACAAACTACCAATGGATCATTCGTGTCCGTGTCTAGTTCCTTTCATAACACAGAAGTAATTAAATGTTGGCTAGCTAACACAAAGTCAGTCCTGCTAGCTACACAAGTGGACTACACATCTCGAATGTTCAGAAAGTTAACCTTACGTTGCAAACATCTTATTGACTAAAATGATACAGTACTGCTAGCTGGTAAAGTTGGCCAGCTAGCAGTGGCTGCGTTGTTGACTTTGTTTGAAAATGTAGCTGGCTAGCTAACCTCGATAGTTTCTCTGTACTACACCTCTGTACTACACAATACTACACAATACAAATTCGACAGTGGTGTAAAATACTTAAGTAGAAATACTTTCAAATACTACTTAAGTCATTTTTTGAGGTATCTGTACTTTACTATTTATATTTTTGACAACTTTTACTTCAGTTTTACATCAGTTTGACTGGTTTTAAACTACATTCCTAAAGAAAATAATGTACTTTTTACCCCATACATTTTCCCTGACACCTAAAAGTAAATTTGGTTTGATTCCAATGCATCATTAGTGTTTACCATGCCATATATGATCTGGACAATAAGACTAGTCATCTGCAGTGGGACAAGTCCCTCTAGGTACATATGAATACAGAACACACTCCCAGGGACCTGGTACACACACATACACGTACACACAAACACACACGTGCACACACATGTTCACATACACACAAACACACACTCATTTGGCTCCCTGTTGTCTGTGAGTAACAGTGACATTCACCAGACAAAACCCAGATTAGGGGATATGCTTGTTAGTTGGCGTATTCGATTTCAGGTAGAGAAGGTACCAGTTAGAGGAGGTTGGTTTGATTCCTGGCTGGGTTTAAGCTGTGATCTCTGGGGAGAACCAGTCTTCTCTGAGGCCAATTAAAACTATCCAAATCTCAAAGACAATGAGAAGACCTACTACTGAATCTGAGTCCCATGGCGATTCACAATAGAGTGGGTTAATTACTACAAAAGGTCAAAGATCATTGCACAACGCTTGCGGGAGTAATGTACAGTCGCAAAAGTACTGAAAAATAGAAACACATCTTTTTGTATTGCATAAGTGGTTTCGAAAGCAATGACGCCCAGACGACACCCAGACATACAGTATTACATTGGCCAGGCGGTCAGTTGAGCGAGCTGAGCTGAATTAGTCCGGCAGCAGCCACACTCCCAGAGGTGTGCTGCTCACCTTGGGAGGGCCTTGCTAGCCTGGCCTGTATGTTACGGTAGTGCTAATGTAGCGTCGCAGTCTAATCAGAGCTTAGTGGAGGTGCCGTATCAGACCTCTCCAGAGACGTATCCAGCCTCATTACATTACTGTATACAGTATAGTGTGAAACTCCACCCACAGGACCTGACAGGTACTAGAGGCCATGTGTTTCATATATCTCTGACATACTTTCCATTCAGCACAATGGCTACTATAGCTGCTGCAGCATCAGGAACCGTTAAAGCAGAGCAGAGCCAGGACAATCCTCTGAAGACCAACTATTCTATTCTTTCCCCCTCTCTCTTTCTCTCTCTCTCTTTCTCTCTCCCTCTTTCTCTCTCTTTCTCTCTCTCTCTTGTTCTGTCTCTCTCTCTGTCTTACTTTTGTCTCACTTCCTCTCAGGATGAACTGTTGTTCTACTCTCACTGTGGTCCTGTCTCTCTCTCCTTCCCCCTCTCGCTCTCTTACTCTCTTTCTCTCTCTCTCTCTCTGTCTCTCTCTCTCTCCTTCCCTCTCTCTTTCTCTCTCCTTTCTCTCTCTGTGTAAATAACTGTTTTCGCTGTTTACTTCTCCTCCACGGGATGTAACTATCAATGTGGTTCTCGACCACAACATACAGTTCTTCCTTCCACCACAACATGACCACATTCAGTCAATTCACTCAGAAAACACAAGGAAAAGGAAAAACAATTTCCTTTATGGCTGAGTTGGTCAGAGTGGTCTTTGGTTGAATTCCAGTAGGCAAATCTAAGAACAAAAATCAAACATAATGAACTCACTGTAGTGTTCGCTAAGTGGCATGTATTACCTATTACAACAAATTGACAGTGTTCAGATTAGGACTGCACCGCTGTGCACTACTTAGCCCATGTAAATCCCTCTCTGGCTCACGGGTCTGGTCGCTGAAATAAAACAAAGAGAGAGTGGCTGAGTGGCGAGTCTGTACAGGGACCGGTGTACTGATAAAGATCTGTTAATGCCATGGCTTTCTGGGTAATGAGAGGAACTGGAGTAGCAGGGGCCCAGTCAGACCTGGGTTCAAACACGATATGAAGTAATTTCATATATTTCATCTTTGTGTGATTGAACTTGTCTGGCACATGGGACCAATAGAAAGTGTAAACCCCACCCGCACTCCAGGCAGGCTAAAGCAAATTATCAAAGTATTTGAATGATTTCAAATAGTATTTGAACCCAGGTCTGGGGCAGCAGAGCCAGAGGCCCAATTTTCCAAAGTCTCTGAGCTGAGCTACGGTGGAGTCCCGCTGTACTGTGCTATGAAGCGACCACACTGCTCTGCTCCTCCATGGAAAACACCCTGCTGGGATCTGGAATGTTGGGAATGGGGCGGATTCCTAAGAGGGGCTGTTACCTCCAGACTGCCTTTCCCCAACCCTCTCCTCCCCCCCTCCCTCCTTCCCTCCATCCCTTGTGATGACAACACACACATACTGTACACACTCATAGAGACACACACGCACCAGGTACACAAACTCTTTCACACACACACATATACACACACACACGCCCCCCGTCCTGTAAAGGTGCAGACAGAATCTTCCATAGTTCCAGGCTGATGAATCCTGTAGGATAATAACCTACAAAAACAACAAGACGACCCTGCATGGAAAAACACCTTTCATCACTAGAAGAATTACAACTACCACACTGACGCCACTTTAGGTGAAACAAGTGGAAATGTAGAAATGTGTAAAGGACAGTCGCAGTGTATGTGTGTGTGTGTGTGTGTGTGTGTGTGTGTGTGTGTAGGGGTGTGTGTGTGTGTGTGTGTGTGTGTGTGTGTGTGTGTGTGTGTGTGTGTGCAAGGGTGCAAGGGTGTGAATGTGTAGGGGTGTGTGTGTGTGTGTGTGTGTGTGTGTGTGTGTGTGTGTGTGTGTGTGTGTGTAGGGGTGTGTGTGTGTGCAAGGGCGTGAATGTGTAGGGGTGTGTGTGTGTGTGTGTGTGTGTGTGTGTGTGTGTGTGTGTGTGTGTGTGTGTGGTGTGTGTGTGTGTGTGTGTGTGTGTAGGGGTGTGTGTGTGTGTGTGTGTGCAAGGGTGCAAGGGCGTGAATGTGTAGGGGTGTGTGTGTGTGTGTGTGTGTGTGTGTGTGTGTGTGTGTGTGTGTGTGTGTGTGTGTGTGTGTGTGTGTGTAATGAGGGAAAATGTATCATGCATGTTCTGATACGCCAAACGAGGAGCCACGGAACCATAAATCCTGTTATTTGGTGTTTTCTACCCTCCTTACGAGTCTGTACAATATAACATTTGATACATAAAGTGTAAAAGCAGAAGCTTCAGTGCATGGCAGTGGGTGACCTCACTTAAGGTATTTCTGCGGCGGAAAGCTGTTGATGGTATTTCCTAAAGCAATGTGACCAAGCGCTGAATTCTAATAGCATTCTGAAACGAGAACTCCTTCATATCATTAAATCACAGAGAGAAAATCACTTTAATGTAACAGGATTGTAGACTTGTCACATTTCGGTCCCAACCTTTCCATGTTGATCTTGGTCTCAAATTGGCCTCAGATTTTAAAACATTTTGTTAACAACATTCTGAAGACATTACTGCTGGCTAATTTGAATTTTCCCAACAGGAAAACTGCTGTGAAAGAAAACCTCTACAGCCGGGTGTTGATTCCCTAATAGGATCGCCATGACAGATGGCAGAAGGATGTCAATTCCAGAGAGTGAAAGTGAGAGAGAGAGAGAGAGAGAGAGAGAGCGAGAGAGAGAGAGAGAGAAAGAGAGAGAGAGAGGGAGCGAGAGAGAGAGCGAGAGAGAGAGAGAAAGAGAAAGAGAGCACGCGAGAGAGAGAGAGAGAGAGCGCAAAAGGAAGAGAGAGAGAGAAAGAGAGCGAAAGAGAGAGAGAGAGAGAAAGAGAGAGCGAGAGAGAGAAAGAGAGAGAGAGAGAAGGAGAGCGAGAGAGAGCGAGCGAGAGAGAGAGCGAGAGAGCGAGAGAGAGAGAGAGAGAGAGAGAGAGAGAGAGAGAGAGAGAGAGAAGCAGAGGTCCGTCTGATGCTTGTTGTTTATTAATGTAAGGAATCTTAATTGTCAGGCTGGTAGGTTCTGAGATTCTGTAGTGGCAAAAGACCTGCACCATGCAGAAAAGACTAGCAAGTTCTCTCTCTCTCTCTGTGTGTGTGTGTGTGTGTGTGTGTGTGTGTGTGTGTGTGTGTGTGTGTGTGTGTGTGTGTGTGTGTGTGTGTGTGTGTGTGTGTGTGTGTGTGTGTATGGGCGTACGTATGCACAATGCCAAAAGGATTCCCAGCCCACTGCTGCAGGGGATTGATATAGTAAATGCTGCGATGTCTAAGATAAGAAGATAAGAAAACACAGGGATGGAAGGTAACAATTAATCACAGCCCAGGTTACTGGCGGTCTGAAGACACAGCCCAGGTTTTTAGTGGTCTGAAAACACAGCCCAGGTTTTTAGTGGTCTGAAGACACAGCCCTGGTACCTAGTGGTCTGAAGACACAGCCCAGGTTTTTAGTGGTCTGAAGACACAGCCCAGGTACCTAGTGTTCTGAAGACACAGCCCAGGTACCTAGTGGTCTGAAGACACAGCCCAGGTTTTTAGTGGTCTGAAGACACAGCCCAGGTACCTAGTGGTCTGAAGACACAGCCCAGGTTTTTAGTGGTCTGAAGACACAGCCCAGGTTACTAGTGGTCTGAAGACACAGCCCAGGTTACTAGTGGTCTGAAGACACAGCCCAGGTTTTTAGTGGTCTGAAGACACAGCCCAGGTTTTTAGTGGTCTGAAGACACAGCCCAGGTTTTTAGTGGTCTGAAGACACAGCCCAGGTACCTAGTGGTCTGAAGACACAGCCCAGGTTTTTAGTGGTCTGAAGACACAGCCCAGGTTTTTAGTGGTCTGAAGACACAGCCCAGGTTTTTAGTGGTCTGAAGACACAGCCCAGGTACCTAGTGTTCTGAAGACACAGCCCAGGTACCTAGTGGTCTGAAGACACAGCCCAGGTTTTAGTGGTCTGAAGACACAGCCCAGGTTTTAGTGGTCTGAAGACACAGCCCAGGTTTTTAGTGGTCTGAAGACACAGCCCAGGTTACTACTGGTCTGAAGACACAGCCCAGGTTACTAGTGGTCTGAAGACACAGCCCAGGTTTTTAGTGGTCTGAAGACACAGCCCAGGTTTTTAGTGGTCTGAAGACACAGCACAGGTTTTTAGTGGTCTGAAGACACAGCCCAGGTACCTAGTGGTCTGAAGACACAGCCCAGGTTTTTAGTGGTCTGAAGACACAGCCCAGGATTTTAGTGGTCTGAAGACACAGCCCAGGTTTTTAGTGGTCTGAAGACACAGCCCAGGTTTTTAGTGGTCTGAAAACACAGCCCAGGTTGCTAGTGGTCTGAAGACACAGCCCAGGTTACTAGTGGTCTGAAGACACAGCCCAGGTTTTTAGTGTTCTGAAGACACAGCCCAGGTTTTTAGTGGTCTGAAGACACAGGCCAGGTACCTAGTTGTCTGAAGACACAGCCCAGGTTACTAGTGGTCTGAAGACACAGCCCAGGTTTTTAGTGGTCTGAAGACACAGCCCAGGTTTTTAGTGGTCTGAAGACACAGCCCAGGTTTTTAGTGTTCTGAAGACACAGCCCAGGTTTTTAGTGGTCTGAAGACACAGCCCAGGTACCTAGTTGTCTGAAGACACAGCCCAGGTTTCTAGTGGTCTGAAGACACAGCCCAGGTACCTAGTGGTCTGAAGACACAGCCCAGGTTTTTAGTGGTCTGAAGACACAGCCCAGGTTTTTAGTGGTCTGAAGACACAGCCCAGGTTACTAGTGGTCTGAAGACACAGTCCAGGTTTTTAGTGGTCTGAAGACACAGCCCAGGTTTTTAGTGGTCTGAAGACACAGCCCAGGTTACTAGTGGTCTGAAGACACAGCCCAGGTTTTTAGTGGTCTGAAGACACAGCCCAGGTTACTAGTGGTCTGAAGACACAGCCCAGGTTACTAGTGGTCTGAAGACACAGCCCAGGTTACTAGTGGTCTGAAGACACAGCCCAGGTTTTTAGTGGTCTGAAGACACAGCCCAGGTACCTAGTGGTCTGAAGACACAGCCCAGGTTTTTAGTGGTCTGAAGACACAGCCCAGGTACCTAGTGTTCTGAAGACACAGCCCAGGTACCTAGTGGTCTGAAGACACAGCCCAGGTTTTTAGTGGTCTGAAGACACAGCCCAGGTTTTTAGTGGTCTGAAGACACAGCCCAGGTTTTTAGTGTTCTGAAGACACAGCCCAGGTTTTTAGTGGTCTGAAGACACAGCCCAGGTACCTAGTTGTCTGAAGACACAGCCCAGGTTACTAGTGGTCTGAAGACACAGCCCAGGTACCTAGTGGTCTGAAGACACAGCCCAGGTTTTTAGTGGTCTGAAGACACAGCCCAGGTTTTTAGTGGTCTGAAGACACAGCCCAGGTACCTAGTGGTCTGAAGACACAGCCCAGGTTTTTAGTGGTCTGAAGACACAGCCCAGGTTTTTAGTTGTCTGAAGACACAGCCCAGGTTTTTAGTGGTCTGAAGACACAGCCCAGGTACCTAGTGTTCTGAAGACACAGCCCAGGTACCTAGTGGTCTGAAGACACAGCCCAGGTTTTTAGTGGTCTGAAGACACAGCCCAGGTTTTAGTGGTCTGAAGACACAGCCCAGGTTTTTAGTGGTCTGAAGACACAGCCCAGGTTACTAGTGGTCTGAAGACACAGCCCAGGTTACTAGTGGTCTGAAGACACAGCCCAGGTTTTTAGTGGTCTGAAGACACAGCCCAGGTTTTTAGTGGTCTGAAGACACAGCACAGGTTTTTAGTGGTCTGAAGACACAGCCCAGGTACCTAGTGGTCTGAAGACACAGCCCAGGTTTTTAGTGGTCTGAAGACACAGCCCAGGATTTTAGTGGTCTGAAGACACAGCCCAGGTTTTTAGTGGTCTGAAGACACAGCCCAGGTTTTTAGTGGTCTGAAAACACAGCCCAGGTTGCTAGTGGTCTGAAGACACAGCCCAGGTTACTAGTGGTCTGAAGACACAGCCCAGGTTTTTAGTGTTCTGAAGACACAGCCCAGGTTTTTAGTGTTCTGAAGACACAGCCCAGGTTTTTAGTGGTCTGAAGACACAGCCCAGGTACCTAGTTGTCTGAAGACACAGCCCAGGTTTTTAGTGGTCTGAAGACACAGCCCAGGTTTTTAGTGGTCTGAAGACACAGCCCAGGTTTTTAGTGTTCTGAAGACACAGCCCAGGTTTTTAGTGGTCTGAAGACACAGCCCAGGTACCTAGTTGTCTGAAGACACAGCCCAGGTTACTAGTGGTCTGAAGACACAGCCCAGGTACCTAGTGGTCTGAAGACACAGCCCAGGTTTTTAGTGGTCTGAAGACACAGCCCAGGTTTTTAGTGGTCTGAAGACACAGCCCAGGTTACTAGTGGTCTGAAGACACAGTCCAGGTTTTTAGTGGTCTGAAGACACAGCCCAGGTTTTTAGTGGTCTGAAGACACAGCCCAGGTTACTAGTGGTCTGAAGACACAGCCCAGGTTTTTAGTGGTCTGAAGACACAGCCCAGGTTACTAGTGGTCTGAAGACACAGCCCAGGTTACTAGTGGTCTGAAGACACAGCCCAGGTTACTAGTGGTCTGAAGACACAGCCCAGGTTTTTAGTGGTCTGAAGACACAGCCCAGGTACCTAGTGGTCTGAAGACACAGCCCAGGTTTTTAGTGGTCTGAAGACACAGCCCAGGTACCTAGTGTTCTGAAGACACAGCCCAGGTACCTAGTGGTCTGAAGACACAGCCCAGGTTTTTAGTGGTCTGAAGACACAGCCCAGGTTTTTAGTGGTCTGAAGACACAGCCCAGGTTTTTAGTGTTCTGAAGACACAGCCCAGGTTTTTAGTGGTCTGAAGACACAGCCCAGGTACCTAGTTGTCTGAAGACACAGCCCAGGTTACTAGTGGTCTGAAGACACAGCCCAGGTACCTAGTGGTCTGAAGACACAGCCCAGGTTTTTAGTGGTCTGAAGACACAGCCCAGGTTTTTAGTGGTCTGAAGACACAGCCCAGGTACCTAGTGGTCTGAAGACACAGCCCAGGTTTTTAGTGGTCTGAAGACACAGCCCAGGTTTTTAGTGGTCTGAAGACACAGCCCAGGTACCTAGTGTTCTGAAGACACAGCCCAGGTACCTAGTGGTCTGAAGACACAGCCCAGGTTTTTAGTGGTCTGAAGACACAGCCCAGGTTTTAGTGGTCTGAAGACACAGCCCAGGTTTTTAGTGGTCTGAAGACACAGCCCAGGTTACTAGTGGTCTGAAGACACAGCCCAGGTTACTAGTGGTCTGAAGACACAGCCCAGGTTTTTAGTGGTCTGAAGACACAGCCCAGGTTTTTAGTGGTCTGAAGACACAGCACAGGTTTTTAGTGGTCTGAAGACACAGCCCAGGTACCTAGTGGTCTGAAGACACAGCCCAGGTTTTTAGTGGTCTGAAGACACAGCCCAGGATTTTAGTGGTCTGAAGACACAGCCCAGGTTTTTAGTGGTCTGAAGACACAGCCCAGGTTTTTAGTGGTCTGAAAACACAGCCCAGGTTGCTAGTGGTCTGAAGACACAGCCCAGGTTACTAGTGGTCTGAAGACACAGCCCAGGTTTTTAGTGTTCTGAAGACACAGCCCAGGTTTTTAGTGTTCTGAAGACACAGCCCAGGTTTTTAGTGGTCTGAAGACACAGCCCAGGTACCTAGTTGTCTGAAGACACAGCCCAGGTTTTTAGTGGTCTGAAGACACAGCCCAGGTTTTTAGTGGTCTGAAGACACAGCCCAGGTTTTTAGTGTTCTGAAGACACAGCCCAGGTTTTTAGTGGTCTGAAGACACAGCCCAGGTACCTAGTTGTCTGAAGACACAGCCCAGGTTACTAGTGGTCTGAAGACACAGCCCAGGTACCTAGTGGTCTGAAGACACAGCCCAGGTTTTTAGTGGTCTGAAGACACAGCCCAGGTTTTTAGTGGTCTGAAGACACAGCCCAGGTTACTAGTGGTCTGAAGACACAGTCCAGGTTTTTAGTGGTCTGAAGACACAGCCCAGGTTTTTAGTGGTCTGAAGACACAGCCCAGGTTACTAGTGGTCTGAAGACACAGCCCAGGTTTTTAGTGGTCTGAAGACACAGCCCCGGTTACTAGTGGTCTGAAGACACAGCCCAGGTTACTAGTGGTCTGAAGACACAGCCCAGGTTACTAGTGGTCTGAAGACACAGCCCAGGTTTTTAGTGGTCTGAAGACACAGCCCAGGTACCTAGTGGTCTGAAGACACAGCCCAGGTTTTTAGTGGTCTGAAGACACAGCCCAGGTTACTAGTGGTCTGAAGACACAGCCCAGGTTTTTAGTGGTCTGAAGACACAGCCCAGGTTTTTAGTGGTCTGAAGACACAGCCCAGGTTGCTAGTGGTCTGAAGACACAGCCCAGGTACCTAGTGGTCTGAAGACACAGCCCAGGTTTTTAGTGGTCTGAAGACACAGCCCAGGTTTTTAGTGGTCTGAAGACACAGCCCAGGTTTTTAGTGGTCTGAAGACACAGCCCAGGTTTTTAGTGGTCTGAAGACACAGCCCAGGTTACTAGTGGTCTGAAGACACAGCCCAGGTTTTTAGTGGTCTGAAGACACAGCCCAGGTTTTTAGTGGTCTGAAGACACAGCCCAGGTTTTTAGTGGTCTGAAGACACAGCCCAGGTTTTTAGTGGTCTGAAGACACAGCCCAGGTTACTAGTGGTCTGAACACACAGCCCAGGTTAATAGTGGTCTGAAGACACAGCCCAGGTTACTAGTGGTCTGAAGACACAGCCCAGGTTTTTAGTGGTCTGAAGACACAGCCCAGGTTACTAGTGGTCTGAATACACAGCCCAGGTTTTTAGTGGTCTGAAGACACAGCCCAGGTTACTAGTGGTCTGAAGACACAGCCCAGGTTTTTAGTGGTCTGAAGACACAGCCCAGGTTTTTAGTGGTCTGAAGACACAGCCCAGTTTTTTAGTGGTCTGAAGACACAGCCCAGGCTTTTAGTGGTCTGAAGACACAGCCCAGGTACCTAGTGGTCTGAAGACACAGCCCAGGTTAGTAGTGGTCTGAAGACACAGCCCAGGTTACTAGTGGTCTGAAGACACAGCCCAGGTTTTTAGTGGTCTGAAGACACAGCCCAGGTACCTAGTGGTCTGAAGACACAGCTCAGGTTACTAGTGGTCTGAAGACACAGCCCAGGTTACTAGTGGTCTGAAGACACAGCCCAGGTTTTTAGTGGTCTGAAGACACAGCCCAGGTTACTAGTGGTCTGAAGACACAGCCCAGGTTGCTAGTGGTCTGAAGACACAGCCCAGGTTTTTAGTGGTCTGAAGACACAGCCCAGGTACCTAGTGGTCTGAAGACACAGCCCAGGTTACTATAGGTCTGAAAACACAGCCCAGGTTACTAGTAGTCTGAAGACACAGCCCAGGTTACTAGTGGTCTGAAGACACAGCCCAGGTTTTTAGTGGTCTGAAGACACAGCCCAGGTACCTAGTGGTCTGAAGACACAGCTCAGGTTACTAGTGGTCTGAAGACACAGCCCAGGTTACTAGTGGTCTGAAGACACAGCCCAGGTTTTTAGTGGTCTGAAGACACAGCCCAGGTTACTAGTGGTCTGAAGACACAGCCCAGGTTGCTAGTGGTCTGAAGACACAGCCCAGGTTGCTAGTGGTCTGAAGACACAGCCCAGGTTTTTAGTGGTTTGAAGACAAAGGGATGGAAAATATCCACAAAAATGGCAAGTTGTTTGATGATCATCTGATGATTTAATGTTTGGGCCATAGCTAAAATTCTGATGAGCCATACAAATCCAGCAGTGAGAGTGTTGAGTTTGTCTATGGATAAACCCAGTGGGCACAAATTGGTTGAATCAAAGTTGTTTTAACGTAGTCTGTCAACGTATTGTGACGTGGAATCTACGTAGGCAATACATTGGATTTTAAAAAAAAGTCATCAACTGTTGTTTTGAGGGTGACATTTCAAACACAGGATTATGTAATCATTGTAACCAATTTTCAAAATATGTTGAATTTGTACCTTAGAAACAACTTCAACATTATATTCACAAATATATAATTTTTTAAACTATAGGCTGGACAGCACCTCCTAGTGGATACGTATTCATTTAGATTCCCATCCAGGGTTTTAACCAAGCCCAGTTTAGCTTTTCTATTTGTCACTGATTACCACCAATATGCTATTGTAAGAATGATTATTGCGAGACCTCATAATAACTAAATATATTGACTCTAGGTTTAATAGAACAAATGAAATGTGACCATACTTTGTAAGACATACATCATCAATGAGACTATTTAGGCCTGTAAGTCATCAACAGTTATTGTTTCAATTCAACCCAGGGTTAAACTAAAAATAGACAATATAGACCTAGGATATAGACCTAGGATTTCAAGCTTTGGTTGATGAAAAATGTAATCTTCAAGTTAATCATAAATATGGTAGATTCACATTTCCATCGCAACCAAAGATCTAAGTTACATTTATTGGACTAAATCAAATCAAGCTTTATTCAAAGTGCATTTGAAGTTTAATTAGATTAGATTTAGTCCTATTCTATATTTCGGTTTTTGGTTTGAGATGGAAAATTGAATCCAAGATATCAATTATGAATTTGTGGACAAACTGGATATTGAATTGTGTTTGGTTGTCAACGCAACCTAATATCAACGTTTGTGGGAGATGTAAACTCAGCAAAAAAAGAAACGTCCTCTCACTGCCAACTGCGTTTATTTTAACATGTGTAAATATTTGTATGAACATAACAAGATTCAACAACTGAGACATAAACTGAACAAGTTCCACAGACATGTGACTAACAGAAATGGAATAATGTGTCCCTAAACAAAGGGGGGGGTCAAAATCAAAAGTAGCAGTCAGTATCTGGTGTGGCCACTAGCTGCAATTAAGTACTGCAGTGCATCTCCTCCTTATGAAGTGCCCCAGATTTGCCAGTTCTTGCTGTGAGATGTTACCCCACTCTTCCACCAAGGCACCTGCAAGTTCCCGGACATTTCTGGGGGGAATGGTCCTAGCTCTCACCCTCCGATCCAACAGGTCCCAGACGTGCTCAATGGGATTGAGATCCGGGCTCTTCGCTGGCCATGGCAGAACACTGACATTCCTGTCTTGCAGGAAATCACGCACAGAACAAACATGATAACTGGTGGCATGGTCATGCTGGAGGGTGATGTCAGGATTAGCCTGCAGGAAGGGTACCCCATGAGGGAGGAGGATGTCTTCCCTGTAATGCACAGCGTTGAGATTTGCTTTCAATGACAACAAGCTCAGTCCGATGATGCTGTGACACACCGCCCCAGACCATGACGGACCCTCCACCTCCAAATTTTGATTGTGCGTTCCTGGTGTAACTCGGGCAGTTGTTGTTGCCATCCTGTACCTGTCCCGCAGGTGTGATGTTCGGATGTACCGATCCTGTGCAGGTGTTGTTACACGTGGTCTGCCACTGTGAGGACGATCAGCTGTCCGTCCTGTCTGCCTGTAGTGCTGTCTTAGGTGTCTCACAGTACAGACATTGCAATATTGCCCTGGCCACGTCTGCAGTCCTCATGCCTCCTTGCAGCATGCCTAAGGCACGTTCACGCAGATGAGCAGGGACCCTGGGCATCTTTATTTTGGTGTTTGTCAGAGTCAGTAGAAAGGCCTCTTTAGTGTCCTAGGTTTTCATAACTGTGGCCTTAATTGCCTACCGTCTGTAAGCTGTTACTGTCTTAATGACCGTTCCACAGGTGCATGTTCATTAATTGTTTATGGTTGATTGAACAAGCATGGGTAACAGTGTTTAAACCCTTTACAATGAAGATCTGTGAAGTTATTTGGATTTTTACGATTTTTTTCTTTGAAAGACAGGGTCCTGAAAAAGGGACATTTCTTTTTTTGAGTTTAGCTCCTGCTTAAAGAAAATGACTATCAAATCCACTTTAAATAAAGTTTGATTTGATTTAGTCCTATTCTTAACTTTGATTCTTGGTTGAGATGGAGACATGAATCCAACATATACAATTATACATTTTTAGACAAATTGGAATTTGTTGACAACCAAACACAATTCAATATCACTTTTGCAATATAGTAAATATCCTACTAACTTGTCGACAAGTTAATAAATTATATGTGGAATTCACGTCTGAATTCACGGAATTCACATCTAAAAGATAAAGAATAAGATTAAGCCAACTGACTCAGATGAAACTATCCAAGCATTAGATAAGTCTCTTTTAATTGTTGATGTTTGGTTGGGTTGTTGTCACGAATCCCACCGAAGGTGGCTGCCCTGCCTGTTCGGGCGACGCTCGGCGGTCGTCGTCGCCGGTCTACTAGCCGCCGCTGATCCCTTTTTCCTTTTCTGTTTGTTCGGTCTTATTGGTTGCACCTGTTCCCTGTTTGTTTCTTGATTTGTGTTAATTTAAGCCTGTTAGGCCCGCCCAGGGTTGTGCGGGATTATTTCACTGTTTATTGTTGGATGTGCTGGCTGGCGCCTTATTTCTTCCGGACTGTTTTGACCTGTGTTTTTGGGCTGGTCTACCTTGTCACGCGCCCTCTGTTTTTGGCGTGACCGTTTTGTGCCGGAGAAATAAAGACGTTATACTTACCCTCTGCTCTCTGCGCCTGACTCCAACCACCACTCCTAGGAATCCCTGACAGTTGTCAACCAAACACAATTCAATTTTACTTTTATAATACAGTAAATAGCCAAAAGATAAGGCTATCTTACAACTAATGTAACAGTATTTATTCAATCTTAAAATGAGTAACACGTCCATGGCCACATTTTGAGGTTACTGTTACTATAATGTCTTCTTATGTAGTCATAGAAAGTGTGCATGGTCAACATAGTATGCAAAGGTTGCAGGTCGTCACAATATAAGTATCTGCACAGAATCTCAAACAGCATCGATCACTTGCACTATGTACTTGTAATGTAATCTCAACTGCCATCCAGGTCATTTGGTTGCGCTATCAGATGTAGCACAGTGGTAACACATTAAGTTGCTGTATAAATACAAAACATCTGATATTGTATTCCCAGTGGGAAAGTGCTAAGCAAACAAACAAAATAGCGTCTTAAAAGTGAAAAGAAGAAGACGAAGAAACATGTCAATGTGTTGAACCCATTGACATGACCCATAAAAAACAAAAATCTGTTTGGTGGTAGCAGACACAGAGTGGACATAGACAGTTCTGACTACAGATTTCTATGTTGGAGTAATATACCACATATTTGTATTTCCCCAGCACCCCAGTCTCCCCCACTCCCCTCTACTGGCTGGGGGCCATTGTGACCGGGGGCCTTCCGACCTGGCCAGGTTCTGGGATAGGGGGAGCATTGTGTGTCATCAGCCAGGGAGGGAGAGAGAGAGTGGAGGAGTAGCATGGAATGCTCCCAGGTCCCAGGTTGTCTACCAAAGCACGCACAGAGAGCTAGATATTACCAGGCTGAAAGCCCCGAAACTGGCTGAAGATTAACGGGGAATATGCTAATGTTGGAGGTTGGAGGAGCAGCACCTCTGACCATTTTTTATGGAGTTTGGATGGATTTTGGATGGGTGTAACGCTGTGTGTTTGACTGATAGAATCTGTGAAAGTGTCTGATAACATGGGGAACTGTAGAATCTAATGTGAAAAAATGTAATATATTTTCCTAGTATTAGGAAATAGATAGTGCGGTGCTGTCAAAGGCAAATTCTCCAACCACGCCTTTCCTGCACCACATACAGTTTCTAAACATTATTTCACCATCATTTGTTCATAATTTGACTATTTTGCTCTGGCAAAGACTCCGATTCAGCCCTCTGGGTGCTCTTAGTGAGGAGCAAAGATACACTACATGACCAAAAGTATGTGGACACCTGCTTGTCGAACATCTCATTCCAAAATCATGGGCATTAATATGGAGTTGGTTCCCTCTTTGCTGCTATAACAGCCTCCACTCTTCTGGGAAGGCTTTCCACTAGATGTTGGAACATTGCTGCGGGGACTTGCTTCCATTCAGCCACAGGAGGATTAGTGAGGTCAGGCCGTGATGTTGGGTGATTAGGCCTGGTTCGCAATTGGCGTTCCAATTAATCCCGTAGGTGTTCAATGGAGTTGAGGTTAGGGCTCTGTGCAGGCCAGTCAAGTTGTTCCACACCGATCTTTACAAACCCTTTCTGTATGGACCTCGCTTTGTGCACGGGGGCATTGTCATGCTGAAACAGGAAAGGGCCTTCCCCGAATTGTTGCCACAAAGTTGTAGGTACAGAATCGTCTAGAATATTATTGTATGCTATAGTGTTAAGATTTCCCTTCACTGGAACTAAGGGGCCTAGCCCGAACCATAAAAAACAGCCCCAGACCATTATTCTTCCTCCACCAAACTGTACAGTTGGTGCTATGCATTGGGGCAGGTAGCGTTCTCCTGGCATCCACCAAACCCAGATTAGTCAGTCGGACTGCCAGATGGTGATGCGTGACTCATCACTCCAGAGAACGCGTTTCCAGTGCTCCAGAGTCCAACGGCGGCAAGCTTCACACCACTCCAGCCGAAACTTGGCATTGCTCATGGTGATCTTAGGCTTGTGTGCGGCTGTTCGGCCATGGAAACCCATTTCATGAAGCTTCCAACAAACAGTTATTGTGCTGACATTGCTTCCAGGGGCAATTTGGAACTCGGTAGTGAGTGTTGCAACCGAGGACAGACAATTTTTATGCGCTACGCGCTTCAGCACTTAGCGGTCACATTCTGTGAGCTTATATGGCATACCATTTCGTAGCTGAGCACTTGTTGCTCCTAGACATTTCCACTTCACATTAACAGCACTTACAGTTGACCCATTGAAAAGTTGTGCTTTTAGATGGTTGAAAGCATAGCGATAACATATTGAGAATTCCACAAACTTCTGGCTGTCCTTTTGAGTAGCTTAATAAACGTTGAAATGTCATTGATCAATGTCTCTCCAAATTACCCACATTTCTATGTAGAAATGACTTGGTGTGCCCAGTGGGAAAGTGCTAAACAAAGAAACAAAATAGCGTATTAAAAGTAAGAAGAAGAAGAAGAAGAAGAAGAAACATGGAAATGTGTTGAACCCATTGACATAAAAACAAATTAGCTGCAGAAGACATAGACCGTTCTGACTACAGATTTCCCTGTTGGAGTAATATACCCAGCACCCCAGTCTCCCTCGCTCCCCTCTAGTGGCCGGGGGCCATTCCGACCAGGGAACTTCCGACCTGGCCTGGGTCTGGGATAGAATGGGACCGACGTTTCCACTTCACAACAAACAGCACTTACAGTTGGTCTAGCAGGGCAGAAATTTGACAAACTGACTTGTTGGAAAGGTGTCATCCTATGACAGTACCACGTTGAATGTCACTGAGCTCCTCAGTAAGACCAGTCTTCTGCCACTGTTTGTCTATGGAGATTGAATGGCTGTGTGCTCGATTTTATACACCTGACAGCAACGGGTGTTGCTGAAATAGGCAAATCCACTAATTTGAAGGAGTGTCCACATACTTTTGTATATGTACTGTATTTAGGGAGTAGCCCAAGCACTTCCTTGTACACACATATGTACCAGTGCTTATGTTGGATCGGAAGGACCAAGAAGAATCCCCAATTTGGCTGTTGTTATTGCAGTTCATCCAAAAACCCAAGAGTCTGTTACTCTGCTGTTTTCATGGGGTTTATTTTGGAAGAATTGAGTGAAAACCAATCAATCCTTTTCTCCCATTGTATCTCCTGACACAGCATTAGTCTGTTTGTTTTAGTAATGTGATCCCATTTGTCATTCTGTGTGACAAGCTCTCCAACCCAACAACAAACCCAGTCAGTCAACTGGCTAAAAGCTGAATGCCCTGCAGGCCTTTTGTGGCTTTGGCTCAGGGCAGTGGGTTCTAATTGGTCAGACCAGTGTTTGAAGTATGGAGAGAAGCCAGGTGACTGGTGGACTGGAGAGACTGAAGACATCCAGCTGTTTGGCCCAGGCTGCCCTGCCTCAGCCTCAGCTCTGGTCACTTGTTTGTTTGTCATCCTGTGTAAACTCATGAAGCAACAGGATCCTTCTCTTTGGAAAAAGAAGCCCCTCAATTATGTTCGGATGTAGAATTGTAGTACAGATTCTGCATCCGGTGAGCACTGTACCAGAACACTTCTCACTGTAATGTCTCGGGTGTAATTGCAGATCAGCCTTCCATTTAGAGAACGTAATGTCTCAAAAAGGTTAGCTACATTCTAATTATTTCGAAACATTTCGTTAGACAAACAATGACAGAAAGAATATTCTAAATTTGCCAGTGTTTGTATTGATGTCACAAATTGGCTTGCGAGAGGAAGCGAAACCATGCCAACACCATAAAATCAATGAAGCCGACTATGTCGACGAAATGAGTTGACACAAGCACCACGGATACAGAGACAGAGTCAACATATAGCCTCCAAATCAAAGAGAGCATATGGTGAGAAGCCAGTGGTTAAAGACCATACTAACAGCCCAGCAAATAACCTCACCTAGACCCAGCAACCAGTGGCACAACCGCAATCACATTTGTAAAGTTCTCATCTACTGTCAGATAGAAGAAGAAGAAGAATAAGAAGAATGTGGACGTTCCAAACAAACCTTAACCAAATGTAAAGTCTAGGTCAAAACAACCACAATCCAAGTGTGCAGTAACAGCTCGCTCATCTGTTTATTGCTAGGGTATGCACTATGCAATATACATGTATAATATAGTTTACATCATGTCTATAAAATATGTATGCAGAGGGGGGATTCTGTGTTGCTGAATTTTTCATACCCACCAGCATTATATTATACCAGGTTGTCTACCAAAGCACGCAAAGTACCCACCGCCTCTCCTTCCAGTTCTCTGCTGCCAATGACTGGAACGAACTGCAAAAATCTCTGAAGCTGGAGACTCTTACCTCCCTCACTAGCTTTAAGCACCAGCTGTCAGAGCAGCTCACAGATCACTGCACCTGTACATAGCTCATCTGTAAATAGGCCATCCAATCTACCTCATCCCCATACTGTATTTATTTATTTATTTATTTATCTTGCTCCTTTGCACCCAATTATCTCAACTTGCACATTCATCTTCTGCACATCCTACCATTCCAGTGTTTAATTGTTATATTGTAATTACTTCGCCACCATGGCCTATTTATTGCCTTACCTCTCTTATCCTACCTCATTTGCACATGCTGTATATAGATTTTTCTACTGTATAATTGATTGTATGTTTGTTTATTCCATGTGTAACTCTGTGTTGTTGTATGTGTCGAACTGCTTTGCTTAATCTTGGCCAGATTGCAGTTGCAAATGAGAACTTGTTCTCAACTTGTCTACCGGGTTAAATAAAGGTGAAATAAAAAATAAAAATAAAAAAAGATATGGGGCCAGAATGAATCCATTGTTGAAGGCTTGACTTTAGGGCATGCTGAAGCTCAGCTATTGTCATAGCTGGACTCACACCGGAAGATTTCTCTCAATTAATAATGGAAACAGAGAGAGAGAAAGTGTAATAGCTCTTCGCTTCAAGGGAAAGTATCAAAGTCACAAAGTGCTTATTGTGGGCTTGTGTCTGAGGCACGGAGCTCAAATAGGAATATATTCTTGGGGAAAACTGTATCTTCCTACTAATTAATAATAATCATATAATTAGACCAGTTTTGCTGGAGAGAGAGAGAGAGAGAGAGAGAGAGAGAGAGAGAGAGAGAGAGAGAGAGAGAGAGAGAGAGAGAGAGAGAGAGAGAGAGAGAGAGAGAGCGATCTCTGCAGGGGGCACCCTGAGCTCCCAATCTTGTTAAAAATATTAAAGATTTAGCACAACGAAAGCATTCCCTTCTGTTCTGTCACAAAACCTGAGAAACATAACATACAGCTGCATTGGAAGGGTTTTTTCCTCAGATCAAATGATGAATCTCCAAAGTGCTATCCGCTCACTGATCAAGTAAATGACTTAGCTTGTACTCTATATGAGTGATTATCCCTCTTTTGTCAAAGTGGCTGAATGAACAAATAATTTGGGCCGTTTTCTAAGAGCTTTTCCAAAGTAGTTGTTTAGTCCAGGACAGCCGGTCCTGAATGTAGCAGTGAAGAAACTTCATCTGAACACAGTGAAACATGCTGCGCTTGCTTGGTATGCAAGCCATCCTAATGGTTCTACAGCCCAGTGATGCTGCATTGTGAGAGCCTTTTTACAACACTGTCATAAATATCACATTAGATAAGCAATAGATTAAGATAAGTGATAAGTGATAGGGAAAGAGGTTTGCTTAATAAACATTCTGCTCTAACCCACGTAGAGCATTAGGGTAGCAGTAAATCATTTGGCCTGACAGACAGATATGCTATCTGATTCAGTGTCCTTTCTCGAGACAGCATGACCAACCAACACTGACCATTAAAGGGCTCTGTGTGGCTAATTTACAACACTCATTGGTTGAACTGAACCGTTTCTTAACATCAAGATACTGTGATGTAAAAATAGTTCTGCTGTTTGTTTTGTTTACTTCCCAGCACACTCAAATACTTTGAACATGGTTGTAACTCTTAGTATGTCTCGCTATTTTACAGGGGAACAGAAATGGGAAAAAGAAACACACAAAGAAAATATATTTCAATGAAGTGCAACGCCAAAGAGAAGTAGGCTTTACATCCATCTGGTCCAGATGAAACCTGTCAGAGCAGTGCACTCCGGCCGTTGAACTCTCTCTCTCTCTCTGTGTGTGTGTGTGTGTGTGTGTGTGTGTGTGTGTGTGTGTGTGTGTGTGTGTGTGTGTGTGTGTGTGTGTGTGTGTGTGTGTGTGTGTGTGGAGATTGATTGACAGGGTTTGGCAGAACCTGGTCCCACTTATAATGCTTTCAGCGGACCATGACCTGGGTCAACCAATGACCGATCTCCTTATTCTAATGTTAGGGGTCAAAGGTCATCCAATCAGAATGAGCCATTTGTCACATTTATATTACACATGTAGCTTAAAGCTTTGATGTCCCATTTTGTAAAAGTGATGTGGTCCCAAAGACATCAATACTGACCTCATCTTTGACCTTTAGGGGGTTATTTTGGAGCCTTGTCAGACTTGCTCCAGTTGTTTTGGTCCATGCTAAGTGATAACAATCAATCATAACATATTATACCTATGCTTTTCTCTAAATGCTTCAAAAACAGTCGACCTTTTGAAGCCCTATACTGTTCAAAGACAGATTGGTTAGCTTACTAACTCTAAAACTTCAATCAACCAGAGGCATTTGACTGATCCAATAACAGAGAGTTGAGCGATGGCCCTTTTTCAGAGTGTGCATGTACAGTGCCTTCAGAAAATATTCATACCGTCAATGTAATGAAAATAAAGTCCAGAAATATCTCATTTACATAAGTATTCACACCCCTGAGTCAATATTTTGTATAAACATCTTTGGCCGCGTTTATAGTTGTGAGTATTTCTGGGTAAGACTCAAAGAGGTTTCCACTCATGGTTTGTGAGTATTTCTGGGTAAGACTCAAAGAGGTTTCCACTCCTGGTTTGTGAGTATTTCTGGGTAAGACTCAAAGAGGTTTCCACTCCTGGTTTGTGAGTATTTCTGGGTAAGACTCAAAGAGGTTTCCACTCCTGGTTTGTGCAACATTTGCCCCTTTATTCTTTTCAAAATTCTTCAAGCTCTATAAAATTGGTTGTTGATCATTGCTAGACAACCGTTTCAGGTCTTGCCATAGATTTTCAAGTAGATTTAAGTCAAAACTGTAACTCGGACACTCAGGAACATTCACTGTCTTCTTAGTAAGCAAATCTAGTGTAGATTTGGCCTTGTGTTTTAGGTTATTGTCTTGCTGAAAGGTGAATTCATCTCCCAGTGTCTGGTGGAAAGCAGACCGTACAAGATTTTCCTCTAGGATTTTGCCTGTGCTTAGCTCCATTCCATGTATTTTTTATCCTGAAAAACTCCCGTCCAACAAGCATACCCATAACATGATGCAGCCACCACTATGCTTGAAAATATGGTGTGTAGAACGGTGACAAAAAAATAGAAATCTACTCAATCTAATCAATTCAGCTGTAACACAACAAAATGTGGAAGAATTCAAGGATGTGAATACTTTCTGAAAGCACTGTTGGTTTACCTTTCATTGACTGTAAATAGGGGTACTGTTACATCACCTGTGTGCAGAAAACATTTAAAAAAGAATGTGTAGCTTATTCTTCTTTGGTGGTAAAAGGAACCAAGAGGGCTGTGAAAGTGATTGGTTTCTATCACCTGCGATAAAGCTCTTATGGTGATGGAGGAGGGAGTGTGGGTGATGTGTGTCACTAGGATGGGACTGGGGAGAATACAGAGAGAGAGAGAGAGAGAGAGAGAGAGAGAGAGAGAGAGAGAGAGAGAGAGAGAGAGAGAGAGATATTGAGATATTATTAATTGCAGGCCAATCCATGATTTTCATGAGATTTCATAAATGTTCAAAATCCATTATGTGGCTGGGCTGAGGCAATTTAACTAAAACAAAACATTTACTTTGCATCCTCTGCACAAGCTTTCGATTTTATCCAGATGTGCAGGCTATAGCTCACTCAATGACTCACTTTGTTAACATCTATGATACAGTATTAAAGACTTTCTCTGGAGCAGTCCCAGTGGAAATGGAAGCAGGAGTGAAACTCGCGGCAAAAATCGTCAACGTTCTCGAGATTACTAAGAATGTCCACCTCTCTCTCTCCCTCTCTCTCTCTCTCTCTCTCTCTCTCTCTCTCTCGGTGGGGGTTGCTTGTTTAAGCCAATAGGCAAAGAGCAATGCTAATGCCATTTCGGTGTGGCTCGAGTTGAGCCCATTATTACGAACGGGGCGCTAGTGAATTTATAAGGAGATGCTGTGACAGTCATAGATTAACTTTTACAAAGTAGTCTCCCTAGTTCACTCGTTTTGCCTACAACATGCAGTCGCCGACATTTGGACGAATCTAACCGCGCAGTTCGGGACAAGTCTGCGGGACAGCGGTGCGCTTTCTGGACATTTCATCCTATGCCAATGCGACGTAACTTGAATCGTTTCTACACATCAAGGAATATTAGTTCTGGATTCTTTGTTTACCACGACTGAACTCTTTGGGGGTAAGGATACCATTTATGTTGCGTCCTTGTATCAGCGTATCAAATATCAAATGATAGCCTGTTGCGTAATGGAAACATGTTTATATTGCAATTTCGTTTAACTTTTATGAGGCTGAATTGAGCTGCCCAGTGAAGTGTGTTTTATTTGATGAAATTATTTATCATGAGCAAGCTATATTAATAGTGAATGAGTCACTTTATTAGGCTACCATTCACAATAAGCTTTGTGCTATTTGTTTATCTAGAGAAGTACATTTTCGATCAGAGTCTCTCTCATATTTAAATGCCCTGCTGTTGACTCAGAAAACGTGTCGGCCTTTTTTTTAGCAAAGGTCTGAGAGGGGCTTTCTATGATACATATCAAATAGGCCTCCGTTATGCATGGCCTGTAAGTTATTATGAATGCTTTTCAGAAATGAAATAGCCTTGCCTACATGGGAAATTAACAAAGTCTAGCTAGCCTGACCTTCCGATAAGATCACAAATAGGCTACTTTCCTTGTCAGTTGTGGTCTTGTGAAAAATACCTAACTTCAATACTTGAAGCAATATGGTCTAAAATATAGCGGGTGTATGTGTCGAACTTCGAAGTGTGGAGGATCCCTGGGTTGCAGATGTATGGACTCAGCTGTTGCCTGTCACTTTGGTGACAACTGGTCGGCGCAGAGAACTGTGACTGGCCGCTGCTGCTGCGCTGTCTGTCAGTCTCTCCCTGCGCGGTCACATCCCCAACTCCGGGAGAGCCGCCTTGCGCTCTGCTCGACGGGTGAAGGGAGAGCCGCCTTGCGCTCTGCTCGACGGGTGAAGGGAGAGCCGCCTTGCGCTCTGCTCGACGGGTGAAGGGAGAGCCGCCTTGCGCTCTGCTCGACGGGTGAAGGGAGAGCCGCCTTACGCTCTGCTCGACGGGTGAAGGGAGAGTCGCCTTGCGCTCTGCTCGACGGGTGAAGGGAGAGCCGCCTTGCGCTCTGCTCGACGGGTGAACGGAGAGCCGCCTTACGCTCTGCTCGACGG
Organism: Salmo trutta; assembly: GCF_901001165.1. NCBI lineage: Eukaryota > Metazoa > Chordata > Actinopteri > Salmoniformes > Salmonidae > Salmo > Salmo trutta. Next base: position 50,154,604 of record NC_042963.1, read on the forward strand.
TTGAAGGGAGAGTCGCCTTGCGCTCTGATCGACGGGTGAAGGGAGAGCCGCCTTGCGCTCTGCTCGACGGGTGAAGGGAGAGCCGCCTTGCGCTCTGCTCGACGGGTGAAGGGAGAGCCGCCTTGCGCTCTGCTCGACGGGTGAAGGGAGAGCCGCCTTGCGCTCTGCTCGACGGGTGAACGGAGAGCCGCCTTACGCTCTGCTCGACGGGTGAAGGGAGAGCCGCCTTGCGCTCTGCTCAACGGGTGAAGGGAGAGCCGCCTTGTTTACTCTCTCTCCAAAGTGTCACCTTTCACTCCTTTTCTGTCGTCTCGTGTGTTTAAGATTATTGATGGATATATTGCTAACTGACGTCTCTCAGTGAAACTAAGCACCTGTGCTTACTGCTCATACAGTTCAAACCACTGCTTCATAATCACACATCTTTTTGAAGAGATTCACACACGCACACACTCATCTCAATATTTTAGGATAGCCAAAGGCACCAACACATAGCAGTGGATGTTATATTTATTAAAGTTATCCACAAATAATATTTGCTCCCAACATGGTACTGTAATGTCTCTCTACGAGAGATGGGTGTAGGAGTCAGGCGCAGGAGAGAAGTTAATTCCAGAAACCAGAGTTTAATAAAGTCCATCAAAAAAATCATACAGGCACCGGACAAGAAATACACAGTCCAACAATGACCAAAAGAACGAAATCCCAAGGAAATAACCTGAATTAAAAAATTATGACCAAAAACAATGTTTCCCAAACATAAACAGGGAAATGAAAATAAACCCGCACAACACAAAGTGGGTAGAAAGAATATAAATACTCACACTAATCAACCCAAACAAGGAACAGGTGCACAACAAAACAGACACGACTAAACGAAAAGGAAAAAAGGATCAGTGGCAGCTAGTAGCCCGGCGACGACGACCGCCGAGCACCACCCGAACAGGGAGAGGAGCCACCTTCGGTGGAAGTCGTGACAGTACCCCGCCTGACGCGCGGCTCCCGCAGCACGCCGACACCGGCCTCGAGGACGACCCGGAGGATGAGGCGCAGAGCGAACCGGACGGTGGTTGTGGAACTCCCTCAGCAATGATGGGTCCAAGATGTCCCCCCTTCTTACCCAGCACCTTTCCTCCGGGCCGTACCCCTCCCAAACCACTAGGTACTGCAGGCCCCCCACCCAGCGCCTAGAGTCCAGGATGGACCATACAGTGTACGCCGGTGCCCCCTCGATGTCCAGGGGGGGCGGAGGGACCTCCCGCACCTCAGCGTCTTGCAGTGGACCAGCTACCACCGGCCTGAGGAGAGACACATGAAACGAGGGGTTAATACGATAGTGAGGGGGAAGTCTTAACCTATAACACACCTCGTTTATCCTCCTCAGGACTTTAAATGGCCCTACAAACCGTGGCCCCAGCTTCCGGCAGGGCAGGCGGAGGGACAGGTTTCGGGTCGAGAGCCAGACCCGGTCCCCCGGCACGAATACTGGAGCCTTACTGCGGTGGCGGTCAGCGCTCACCTTCTGCCGTTCACCAGCCCGTTTAAGAGATTCCTGGACGGCTCTCCAGGTCTCCTTCGAGCGCTGTACCCAATCCTCCACCGCAGGAACCTCGGTCTGGCCCTGATGCCATGGTACCAGGACCGGCTGATAGCCCAACACGCACTGAAACGGTGACATGTTAGTGGACGAGTGGCGGAGTGAATTCTGGGCCATCTCAGCCCATGGGACGAACCTCGCCCACTCTCCTGGCCGGTCCTGGCAATATGACCGCAAAAACCTGCCCACATCCTGATTAACTCTTTCCACCGGCCCATTACTCTCGGGGTGAAAACCAGAGGTCAGGCTGATCGAGACCCCCAGACGCTCCATAAACGCCCTCCACACCCGGGACGTAAACTGGGGACCCCGATCAGAAACTATGTCCTCAGGCACCCCATAATGCCGGAAGACGTGTGTAAACAGGGCCTCTGCGGTCTGTAGGGCCGTAGGCAGGCCGGGCAAAGGGATGAGACGGTAGGACTTAGAAAACCTATCCACAACGACCAGGATCGTAGTGTTCTCCTGCGATGGAGGAAGATCGATGAGGAAATCCACCAACAGGTGAGACCAAGGCCGCTGTGGAACGGGAAGGGGCTGTAACTCCCCTCTAGGCAGGTGTCTAGGAGCCTTACACTGAGCGCACACCGAACAGGAGGAGATGTACATCCTCACGTCCTTAGCTAAAGTGGGCCACCAGTACCTCTCTCTAAGACCCCGCACCGTCCGATCAATACCTGGAGGACCAGAGGAGGGTAGCGTGTGAGCCCATCTGATCAATCTATCACGAACACCAAGCGGAACGTACTTCCGACCAGTTGGACAACCTGGTGGAGGGGGGGATCTGATCATGATGCCTGCTTGATGTCCGTGCCAACCTCCAACACCACAAGTGCCAACCGGCAAGAGGCCGGAGGTATGGGAGTGGGATCGATTGAACGCTCCTCAGTATCATAGAGACGGGACAGTGTGTCAGCCTAGTGTTTTGAGAACCAGGTATATATGAGATGGTGAAGCGGAATCTCGTGAAAAACATCACCCACCTAGCCTGACGGGGATTCAGTCTCCTCGCCACCCGGATGTACTCCAGATTATGGTGGTCAGTCAAGATGAGAAAAGAGTGTTTGTTTATGTCCCTCAAGCCAATGTCTCCACACCTTCAGGGCTCTGACCACAGCCAGCAACTCCCGGTCCCCCACATCATAGTTTCGCTCCACCTGACTGAGCTTCCTAGAAAAGAAAGTGCAGCGGCGAAGCTTAGGGGGTGTGCCCAAGCGCTGGGAGAGCACAGCTCCAACCCCAGCCTCAGACGCATCCACCTCTACCATGAATGGCAAAGAGGGGTCCGGATGTGCCAAGATGGGAGCATCAGTGAACAGAGCCTTCATACGACCAAAAGCTTTGTCCGCCTCTGCCGACCACCTCAAACGCACCAGACCCTCCTTCAGCAGTGAGGTAATGGGAGCAGCCACCTGTCCAAAACCCCGGATAAACCTCCGGTAGTAATTGGCAAACTCTAAAAACCGCTGCACTTCTTTTACTGTGGTCGGAGTCGGCCATTCACGCACAGCCGTAATGCGGTCACATTCCATCTTCACCCCAAATGTGGAAATGCAATTCCCCAGAAAGGAGACGGATGGTTTGGAAAAAACACATTTCTCGGCCTTGACGTATAAGTCATGCTCCAACAATCGTCCAAGTACCTTGCGCACCAGGGACACATGCTCGGCGCGTGTAGCGGAATAGATCAGAATGTCATCGATGTAGACCACCACACCCTGTCCGTGCAAGTCCCTGAGAATCTTGTCTACAAAGGATTGGAAAACTGCTGGAGCATTCTTCAACCCATACGGCATGACGAAGTACTCATAATGGCCAGATGTAGTACTAAACGCGGTTTTCCACTCATCTCCATCTCGGATACGCACCAAGTTATTCTCGCTCCTGAGATCCAATTTTGTGAAGAAGCGTGCTCCGTGAAATGACTCCACCGCCGTGGCTATGAGAGGTAGTGGGTAACTGAAACCCACTGTAATAGAATTTAGACCTCGATGATCAATACACGGACGCAGACCTCCATCCTTCTTCTTCACAAAAAAGAAACTCGAGGAGACGGGTGACATGGATGGCCGACTGTATCCCTGTCTCAGAGATTCAGTGATATATGTCTCCATAGCCACTGTCTCCTCCTGTGACAAGGGATACACGTGACTCTTAGGAAGTGCAGCGTTAACCTGGAGGTCTATCGCACAATCCCCTCGTCGATGTGGTGGTAATTGGGTCGCCCTCTTTTTACTGAAAGCGATAGCCAAATCGGAATATTCGGAGGGAATGCGCACGTGGAGACTTGGTCTGGACTTTCCACCGTCGTCGCACCGATGGAAACACCTAAACACCTACCTGAGCACTCCTCTGACCACCCCTCTAGAGCCCCCTGTCTCCAGGAAATTTTTGGATTGTGATCAGCCAATCAGGGAAACCCCAGCACCACTGGAAACGCAGGAGAATTAATGAGGAAGAGACTAATCCGCTCCTCATGGCCCCCTGCGTCGCCATGTCCAGTGGAACCGTGGCCTCCCTGACCAGCCCTGACCCTAATGGTCGACTATCTAAGGCGTGCACGGAGAAGGGTTGGTCCAACTGAACCAAGGGAATCCCTAACCTATTAGCGAACCCACGATCAATAAAACTCCCTGCTGTGCCTGAGTCTACTAGCGCCTTATGCTGGGAGTCAGGGGAAAATTCAGGGAAGGAAACATACACATACATATTACCAACAGGTGAGTTTGGTGCGAACTCACCTGGGGTGTTCGAGCAGCACTCTGCCTGCCCTCTCGACTCCCTGACGAGCTCCTCCAGCACCGGTTAGCAGTGTGTCCTCTGCGACCACAACTGGTGCAGGAGAAAGCTCCTCCTCCGGTCAACCTAGCAGCAGTAATTCCCAAATCCATGGGAATCGGAGCAGGTGGGCTGGGAGGTGGAACAAGCAGGACCCGATCAGGATGCCCACGGGCAGTCAGCAAATTGTCCAGTCGAATGGACATGTCGATGAGCTGGTCCAACGTAAGGGAGGTGTCCCGACAGGCTAGCTCCCCGCGGACGTCCTCTCGTAGGCTACACCTATAATGGTCTATCAGGTCCCTCTCATTCCACCCCGCGCCTGCAGCCAGGGTCCGGAACTCCAGTGCGAAGTCCTGTGCGCACCTCGTCTCCTGCCTCAGATGAAACAGACGTTCACCCGCCGCTCTACCCTCTGGTGGATGGTCAAACACAGCCCGGAAGCGGCGGGTGAACTCTGCTGTAATCCTGCCTCACTGAGTCTGGACCTTCCCAAACTGCGTTGGACCACTCCAGGGCTCTTCCAGAAAGGCAGGAGACGAGGGCGTTAACACTCTCCTTTCCCGAAGGAATTGGCCGAACGGTCGCCAGGTAAAGTTCAAATTGAAGCATGAACCCCTTGCACCCGGCAGCCGCTCCATCGTACTCCCTCGGGAGTGCGAGTCGAACCCCGCTGGAACTGGATACCGTTGGAGAGGGTGGTGGTGCAGGCTGAAGAGTGGCGGAGGATGGTGTAGCGATACCACTCCTCTCCCGTCTCTCCAGTTTCGACAGTACCTGGTCCATAGCCGTTCCATAGATGGGGAAGGCGCGTCTGCTCCTGCTGACTCCATAATTCAGGTGCGTGTTTCTGTAATGTCTCTCTACGAGAGATGGGTGTAGGAGTCAGGCGCAGGAGAGAAGTTAATTCCAGAAACCAGAGTTTAATAAAGTCCATCAAAAAACCATACAGGCACCGGACAAAAAATACACAGTCCAACAATGACCAAAAGAACGAAATCCCAAGGACATAACCTGAATGAAAAAAATATGAACAAAAACGTTTCCAAAACATAAACAGGGAAACGAAAATAAACCCGCACGACACAAAGTGGGTAGAAAGAATATAAATACTCACACTAATCAACCCAAACAAGGAACAGGTGCACAACAAAACAGACACGACTAAACGAAAAGGAAAAAAGGATCAGTGGCAGCTAGTAGACCGGCGACGACGACGGCCGAGCACCACCTGAACAGGGACAGGAGCCACCTTCGGTGGAAGTCGTGACAGGTACAGTCAACATCAGCATAAGCATGTCTCCCATGCTCTTTCTATGGATGCTTGTATTATAGTGTGCCTCTGTGGTATGCTCTAGGCTCAATATCAGTCAGATGGAGGAAGAGCAGGACAACCCTCGCTCTCTCACACACACACACACACACACACACACACACACACACACACACACACACACACACACACACACACACACACACACACACATGCACGCCACACACATACACTTACACAGACAGGCTGGCTTGTAATCTGTCACTGTGGCCACAGCTGGGGGGCTGTATGGGGGAAAGAAAAGCATATCTCTCTCTCTCTCTCTAACTCTCTCTCTCTCCTGATCCCAGCACAGCCCTGTTTAAAGCCTGTCTTCTCAGAGAGGGGAGAACAGACTTATCCGTTCTCAGACTTCAGAGTGGTCTCCTACAGTGTCATGCATGAGAGGTTTTAACTGTCACTTGGTCAGGCAGGGATTATGTACAATACATTTGGGGGTTGAGTTAGTGTGACCCCGTTCATGTGGAAGTTATTATTGAATCTGAGAACAGAAACATTTGTGTTTGAAACACTATGGAATGCTGTGTGTGTGTGTGTGTGTGTGTGTGTGTGTGTGTGTGTGTGTGTGTGTGTGTGTGTGTGTGTGTGTGTGTGTGTGTGTGTGTGTGTGTGTGTGTGTGTGTGTGTGTGTGTGTGTGTGTGTGTGTGTACGTGTCCAAGTGTGTGTTCATCTGTGTGTGTGTGTGTTTCTTGGGAAAATAGGGAAAGGGAAAGCACTCAGAGTAGAAATCAAGGTATGGGTGTCACCTAGTGGCTAGAACAGTCACTCACTGCTTTGGTTGGCAGCTTTTTGGTCAGCTCATTAATGACATTTCATTATGACATAACTATCTGAAGTGAAATCATATCTAGGTGATTTATTGCATCTCTTCATAAGATAATGATACTTGATGATACTCCAAAAGGGATAATGTTTGTGTGCTCAATATTTTATTTATTGATTTAATAAGGCAAGTCAGTTAAGAACAAATTCTTATTTTACAATGACGGCCAACACCGGACAACACTGGGCCAATTGTGTGCCCCAACCTATGGGACTCCGAATCACAGCTGGTTGTGATACAGCCTGGATTTGAACCAGGGTGTCTGTAGTGACATGTCAAGGGCTGAGATGCAATGACTTAGACCACTGTGCCACTCAGGAGCCCCACATTGGCATAGTAATTGCAGGATCATAATAGCTGTTCTGGACCACTGTGTGATCACGCTTACCGTAGCCGATGTGAGTAAGACCTTTAAATGCGTTAACATTCACAAGGCCGCAGGGCCAGATGGATTACCAGAATGCATGACCACCATAGACCACCAAGAACACCAACGTAACCTGTCTAAATGACTATCACCCCGTAGCGCTCAACGGAAGGCCCAAAAAATTCTCGAAGACTCCAGCCACCCAAGCCACAGACTATTATCTCTGCTACCGCACGTCAAGCGGTACTGATGCACCAAGTCTGGAACCAACAGGTCTCTGAACAGCTTCTACCCCCAAGCCATAAGACTGCTAAAACAGATTGCTAAATAGCGAAATAATAGCTTCCCGGACTACCTGCAGTGACCATTTTTTTGCACTAACTCTCTTGCACTGACTCTATAAATACACATTGGAGACTCTCACATACTTACACTGACACACACACACACACACACACACATGCATACTGACGCTACACCCTCACTCACACACACACACACACTGAGAAGGGAAATAAAAGCTTTGGTTTGTTATAAATTCTCTTTGACTTCATCTTGGAAACATTGCAGATGCACCATGGCCAACTCTTGAGTTCCAGCTCAATAAATGTTAAGTATGTAGAATCGATCGTTGTTTATTATATTTTTATATGCAGCAGTGTATTGTTAAATCCTCACAGAATCAGCACTGTGTAGTTGAGAACCCTGCCTGCTTATTCTCATACGAACTCTTCAAGTTACAGTAAATTAGGCTGGTCCCAGATCTGTTTTTACGATGTAGGCCTATGGCCAACTCCTATGGTCTTTACTATTAGCCTGGTCCCAGAGCTGTTTGCTCAGTATGACTTCTAATGTCTTTGTCAATGCAAATAGGAGTTGACTATACAGCACAAACAGATCTGGAACCAGGCTACACAACTCATCCAGTGAAAGAGACCGGTTCCATAAGGTGCTGTGGTGTGCCAGTGCGTTAGTATAGCCTCAGCTAGAGGACTGATCACAGACATTCATCTAATCTTAGACATATACAGTCAGACACGTCGGCGTCTGTGTGTATGTGTGTGTGTGTGTGCACACGTGTGTGGCAGATACCCAACAGTGTGTGTGTGCAAGTTGTGTGTGTGTTTGTTAGTGAGTGTGTGCTGCAGACCCTAGCCGAGTATGAATAAGCAGAAAAGACCCGTTGCCAGTGTGTGTGTGTGTGTATGTTTCTCCTGTGTTGATTTAATACCCGTAACAGTGAAATGTACACAGAGCTGTGTTTGTGCAGGGCTGAATAAATCACCCTCGCATCCGTGTAAATCGCTCTCAAGCCAAATACTCTGGCACTGTGCTGACAGGCTTTTATCCCCAGACAGACAGACATAGTATGTGTGTGTGTGTGTGTGTGTGTGTGTGTGTGTGTGTGTGTGTGTGTGTGTGTGTGTGTGTGTGTGTGTGTGTGTGTGTGTGTGTGTGTGTGTGTGTGTGTGTGCGTGCGAGCGTGCGTGCGTGCGTGCTTGCATGCATATGTATGAGTGTGTGTGTGGCCCAGCCCAGGTCGCTGCCTACCTGCCGTAAGGGCTAAAAGCAGTATCAGACAGATCCGTGTGACAAGCATGAGAGAGAGAGAGAGAGAGAGAGAGAGAGACAGAGAGAGAGAGAGAGAGAGACAGACAGAGAGAGAGAGAGAGAGAGAGAGAGAGAGAGAGAGAGAGAGAGAGAGAGAGAGTGAAAGAGAGAGAGAGGCTGGAATAACCCTGTTTTTCATGGCCAGACTAGGGAGAGTTGGTGGTGGCAGTCAAACCATGGCAGTGACGGCAGAGCCCGTCGGTGGCCTTGACCATAAATAGTTTGTGGTCGACCCTGGTGGTCCCTACACACACCGTCACTTGCAGACTCACTCCATGTCTATTGCTGTGCTTCTTTAGTCGTGCTATAGTGTCTGGGTAATGTACAGACATTATCTTCGACATGAGAGTTGAATTATAGCTTTATGTTTGCTTTGCTTTTCTTGCGTCAAAGTTTCAACTTTCAACTCCAACATGCTAATGCTGAGGCCTGCATGTGAGGCCTGTCTGGACTGCCTTTTGGGGATGCCTGTCTGGACTGCCTGTTTGGGATGCCTGTCTGTGCTCCCTGTCTGGGCTGCTTGTCTGGGTTGCCTGTCTGGTCTGCCTGTTTGGGCGGCCTGCACCCCACATTGAATCCACATGCTAAGCACTTAGCGCTTCCAGGCACAACTTTGTTTATTAGGAGTTGTAGGAAGATGTGGGGGGAAACAGAGTTGGCACAGACGCTGGAGTTTAATGCCTTACCAGATCATCTGTGTTGCTGTAACCACACACATAACGTAATGGTGGGTAAAACATTCAGACCACCAAGATGATGAAAGTCATTACGACGGCACACACACATTTAATTATTTCCCCCATGCATACTCAAGATGACCAGCTATGAAATAATACTGTATCACAGTCATGGAACATGTGCAAAACTCCCTGATCCTTTGTGATCAGAGTTTTGCAAAGAACATGTCATTCACACTTCTATCTACACCCATTGTGGTTCTGGAAAGTTAATCTCACCCAACCTGACCCAGAACCAGATCCAAACAAACCCCATCGGAGGGTCTGTTTTCCCCCTCTCAGACCCAGATCCAGACTAGCCCCAGACTGTTTTCCCCCTCTCAGACCCAGACCCAGACTAGCCCCAGACTGTTTTCCCCCTCTCAGATCCAGATCCAGACTAGCCCCAGACTGTTTTCCCCCTCTCAGACCCAGATCCAGACTAGCCCCAGACTGTTTTCCCCCTCTCAGAACCAGACCCAGACTAGCCCCAGACTGTTTTCCCCCTCTCAGATCCAGACTAGCCCCAGACTGTTTTCCCCCTCTCAGATCCAGATCCAGACTAGCCCCAGACTGTTTTCCCCCTCTCAGACCCAGATCCAGACTAGCCCCAGACTGTTTTCCCCCTCTCAGAACCAGACCCAGACCTAGACTGTTTTTCCCCTGTCAGACCCAGATCCAGACTAGCCCCAGACTGTTTTCCCCCTCTCAGAACCAGACCCAGACCCAGACCTAGACTGTTTTTCCCCTGTCAGACCCAGATCCAGACTAGCCCCAGACTGTTTTCCCCCTCTCAGATCCAGACTAGCCCCAGACTGTTTTCCCCTTCTCAGAACCAGACCCAGACTAGCCCCAGACTGTTTTCCCCCTCTCAGACCCAGATCCAGACTAGCCCCAGACTGTTTTCTCCCTCTCAGACCCAGATCCAGACTAGCCCCAGACTGCCCCCCCTCCTCTTCACTTACAGGGATCCTAACTCTAGTAAACAGACTGTTTTCCCCCTCTCAGAACTGGACCCAGACCCAGACTGTTTTTCCCCTGTCAGACCCAGATCCAGACTAGCCCCAGACTGTTTTCCCCCTCTCAGATCCAGACTAGCCCCAGACTGTTTTCCCCCTCTCAGACCCAGACCCAGACTAGCCGCAGACTGTTTTCCCCCTCTCAGACCCAGATCCAGACTAGCCCCAGACTGTTTTCCCCCTCTCAGAACCAGACCCAGACTAGCCCCAGACTGTTTTCCCCCTCTCAGACCCAGATCCAGACTAGCCCCAGACTGTTTTCTCCCTCTCAGACCCAGATCCAGACTAGCCCCAGACTGCCCCCCCTCCTCTTCACTTACAGGGATCCTAATTCTAGTAAACAGAGCAGCAGCGTCACATGGAGAAGAGAGGATAGTAATTTTTTCAGCAGACCCTGCCACTTGTTTTGATAGTCATTAAAGAACACTACGGGGGATTCATATAGAGCCTTCCGGGCTCCTGGTTCTCTGGCCCCCTCACTTTCTGGCCCCCTGGCTTTCTGGTCCCTAGCCCCCTGGGACCCTAGCCCCCTGGCTCCCTGGCCCTCTTGGTCCCCTGGCTCCCTGGCTCTCTGGTCCCTAGCCCCCTGGGTCCCAAGCCCCCTGGCTCTCTGGCTCCCTGGGCCCCTGGCTCCCTGGCTCTCTGCCCCCCTGGACCCCTAACTCCCTGGCCTCCTGGCTCCCTGCTGTCTGGCTGTCTAGCGTTCTGTGGCCCCCTGGGTCTCTGGCCACCTAGCTCCCTGGCCCCCTGGTTGGAAGTATGCAAAATGTCCCTTCCCTGGTCCTTCCTGTGTTTCTCATTCCAGACCTGCCGCCCTGTAGCCTAGCCCCTGGTCTGTTAACACTAGGGGTCAAACAGGGAGAATTGATGATGCGGAAAAGGTCAGATATTTAAAAATAGACTTTACAGGGCGTGGGGTTTATACATCCTGCAGCAAAGGTATTTCCTGGGATTTGTCCTAAAGGCCATGGTGGACTATAATAGATTTTATCTGTAATTTGGGTGTTGGGAATTTTACTTGGAATATTGTTCTACAGGAAGTGTTACTACTATGTAACTGATTAAGTTTCCTGAATGGCTGACATGGCAACTCGTGGTGATGATCTGGTTACATGTCACCATTTAGCCTAGATGCATTATTTATGATGAGGCCAGAAATCACAAATGGATTATGATGAAGCATAGAATGGAATTGAAATGATATCCAGTGATTCTGAATGGCTCTGAAAATAAGAAGATTACAGAGATGAGTAGACTGATATAGTCCCTCCCTCTCCTGTGGAGAGATGTAATAATTAGGCCACTGCTCATCCACTCCTCCTCCATTATCTAACTCTGTTTTTCATAATGTGAGATCATCTATCTTCTGGTCCAGAGATAATTCTCTTAAAGACATGCTACGGAACTTTGGCAACTACTAAACCTTTTTTAAACCTCCCGCTTTGGGCTGGATGTGTCCATGTGTAGTTCATACATGCATAATCTATGATCAGAATTACTGTCTTTCCTCAGTGAGCCGCGAAATCACTCGTTTGAAAACAACTGTGTTTCTGGAAGCCAAGCTGCGCCATTTTCCCTACATTTTCACCTCTGTGTCACAGCCCCCTAGCAATTCGAGTTCTAGCCAATGAGCTTCAGCCCCTCACCATTTGAGTGACAGCTAGAAAGAGTCACATTATGCACACACAGCAGAGCGGGCGAGAGAACAATGACATGGTGCACATATCTGCACATGTGTGACGTAGTACGCAATTTTAGGTGACCAGTCATGGCTCATGAGCACTACTTTCAGAACTACTGGTTAAAAAGTATACAAAAGTACTGGAAAATCTCTTTAACATGATCTTCCAGTGCAGGAAAGTGCACAATACTCACTTCTACACTACAGTGAGGAGTGAATTAGATTCCAGTCTGGAGGTGTTTTTCACTGATATGTGTTGCGTGGTTAGCAGCATAAACAAACATACTCAGTAATGACCAAGCAGAGGTTCTCAATTAGGCCCTGCACGAGAGAAGAGGAACGCTACAAAGACAGAAACTGTCCCTAACTCAAGTTTCAAGTTTTAATGTCACGTGCACAAGTACAATGAAATGCCTGTCTTCCAAGCTCTAAACCCAACAATGCAATAATCAATAACAATGTAATAGTAAAAACAACATACGGTAGAACAAGAACGCACAACAAATAAAAATAAGAAATAAGAAGAACACGATAAAGTAAGTAAGATATATACAGGGTCAGTTCCAGTACCATATTTACAATGTGCAGGGAGACTGGAGTGATAGAGGTAGATATGGATAGGAGTAAAATGACTAGGCATCAGGATATATGACAAACAGAGTTGCAGCAGTGGTATAAATTAGTCAGTATAAATGTGTGTGCATGTTATGTTAGTGTTAGCAAATTAAGGGTGTGAGCATGTGTGTGTGTGTGTGTGTGTGTGTGTGTGTGTGTGTGTGTGTGTGTGTGTGTGTGTGTGTGTGTGTGTGTGTGTGTGTGTGTGTGTTGGTGTGTTGGTGTGTTGGTGTGTCAGTGTGCGTGAGTGTGTAGAGTCCTGTTAGTGTGCATAGACAAAAAAAATCCACTGCAGCCACATCGATGAGGATGGGGGCGTACTCGCCCCCATATTTAACAACTGTCTTGGTGTGTTTGGACCATGATAGTTCGTTGGTGATGTGGACACCAAGGAACTTGAAACCCTCGACCCACTCCACTTCAGCTCAGTTGATGTCAGCCTGTTCGACCCTCCTTTTCCTATAGTCCACGATCAGCTCCTTTGTCTTGCTCACATTGAGGGAGAGGTTGTTGTCTCTGACCTCTTCCCTATAGGCTGTCTCATCGTTGTCGGCGACTGTTGTGTCGTCAGCAAACTTAATGATGGTGTTGCTTGCTTGGCCACGCAGTTGTGGGTGAACAGGGAGTACAGGAGGGAACTAAGCACGTAACCTTGAGGGGCCCCAGTGTTGAGGAACAGCGTGGTAGATGTATTGTTGCCAAGAGGTGTTTAGTCCCAGGGTCCTTAGCTTAGTGATGAGCTTTGTGGGCACTATGGTGTTGAACGCTGAGCTGTATTCAATGAACAGCATTCTCACATAGGTGTTCCTTTTGTCCAGGTGGGAAAGGGCAGTGTGGAGTGCGATAGAGATTGTGTCATCTATGGATCTGTTGGGGCAGTATGTGAATTGGTTAGTGGTGGTTTACCTACTCGTTTACGAATTCTTACATGGCACCCCGCCCTCCTCCCCCTTTTCTCCGTCTTTTCTTTACGCTACTGATGGGGATTTGGTCCTTGTTTTGACAAAGCAGTATATCATTCACGTCGAACTCATTAAATACATTTTTTTTGTTCAGTTTGAGGTGAGTAATTGCTGTTCTGATGTCCAGAAGTTATTTTCGGTCATAAGAGATGGTAGCAGCAACATTATGTACAAAATGAGTTACAAACAATGCAAAAAAACTAACAAAATAGCACAGTTGGTTAGGAGCCCGTAATACGGCAGCCATCCCCTCTGGCGCAATTATTATTCTTCCCTAGCACTTTAATGGCCATGCTCACACCTCCCAATCTTACATCATGGATGCATCCCAGGTAGCTAACAGATATTTTAGTAGTCAGCACCTCACCACCTAATTCCAGTCTGATTTCAGAGGACCTACACAATTTAGGTCTGGACCCAAAAAGAATTGTCTCAGTTTTTTCAGTTTTACCTAAGTGCAGAGATTATTATCTCCAAGCCATTTGCCAATGTTAGTAAGCTCTGTGCTAAGTATACTCTCTAACATAGTTTTACTTTTGTGAGACACTTAAAGTGTTTAAAAAAGACGGCAAGAACAAGCATCTTTCATATTGTTCATATACAGTAAAAAACAGAAGAGGAACAAGCTCGCTCCCCTGTGGAACGCTGCAACTCATTGGTGTTGCCTGAGACAGTGAACCATGAACCTCTACTACTTGCTCCCTACCTGACAAATAGGACAAAAAATACCCAGCCTAGAGGGATACTGCTTAACCCCACTGCCTCCAGTTTGGAAATTAGGAGACAGGTTAACTGTATCAAAGGCCTTCTGTAGGGCCAGCAGTACCATTCCACAGAGATTTCCCTCATCAATCTCTTTCCTGATGAAGTCAGTCAAGTAAAGTAGACATGGATGAATGTAGTATGTTTTTCTAAAACCTGACTGTTTGTTGACAAATTCATACATCTGCTCAAGTACAACTCTCTCCATGATCTTTGATGTTATACTGAGAATTGATACAGGTCTATAATTTCCAGGGTCAGACTTTGTCTCTTTCTTATGCAGAGGTATAACTTTAGCTTGTTTAAAGGCCTTATTCCTTGCTTGGATAGATTCCTGAATCTCATGATTAAACCAAGGGCTAGATGTCTGCTTTACTCTGACCCATCTAATGGGAACCATCACATTCACCACATCAAGGAATCTACATTTAAAGGCTTTCCCGGCACTGTCTACCCCTACACTATCCAGCACAGGTGACCAGTCAATTTTACCCACTTGCTCTCTAAACATTTCAACACAGTATTTTTTGAGTCCTCTGATTCCAAAACAGTTTTGTGACACTTAATATATATTTTTTAAAAACATCCTTGTGCAAAATGTATTTCCTTCACCAGGGAATCTGTACAGTTTGACAACACAAGTTCGAGATCTTCATAGAATGCATTCTGATTGGATCCTTCTTGGATCCCGGCCAGAAAGAGAGGGAAAAGTTGAACCGGGTAAACAGCAGGGCCCATCTCGCTTGCCTGAAGTTGAGGCGCTTGGCGCTGTGGAGATGCTCCAGGTTTTTGTGGTTAGTCCACACAATGAACGGATGTTCCGCCCCTTCCAGCCAGTGCCTCCTTTCGTCCAACGCCATCTTCACTGCGAGAAGCTCCCGATTCCCTACATCGTAGTTCCTCTCCGTGGCGTTGAGGCGGTGGGAGAAAAAGGCGCAGGGATGCAGCTTAAGGTCCAGGGAAGAACGTTGGAACAGGACAGCCTCCACTCTGACATCCGAAGAATTGGCCTCCACCACGAACTGAAAAGAAGGGTCAGGATGAACCAAGATAGGAGCAGTGGTGAAGCGGTGTTTGAGGTCTCGGAACGCCCGGTTAGCGGCAGAGAACCACGTGAACGGAACCTTGGTAGAGGTGAGTGCAGACAAGGGGGAAGCCAGGGTGCTGTAACCCCGGGTAAAGCGGTGATAAAAGTTGGCAAACCCCAGGAAACGTTGCAGCTGCACCCAGGATGTAGGCTGAGGCCATCCCACCACCGCTCTCACTTTCCCAGAATCCATCTGGACACTCCCAGCAGAGATGATGTAACCCATAAAGAGGATGGTGGAGCGATGGAACTCACACTTCTCCGCCTTCACAAACAGCTGATTCTCCAAAAGGCATTGAAGAACCTGCCGGATGTGGAGCATGTGTTCTTGGGGGGAGCAGGAGAAGACGAGGATGTCATCAATGCAGACGAAGATGAACTGGTTCAACATGTCACGGAGAACATCATTTACCAGAGCCTGGAACACATCAGGGGCATTGTTGAGGCCAAAAGGCATGACCAGATATTCGTAAAGGGGGTCTTCCACTCGTCCCCCTCTCGTATCCGCACCAGGTGGTAGGCGTTCCGTAGATCCAGCTTGGAAAACACAGTGGCCCCCTGGAGCGGCTCGAAGGCCGAGGAAATGAGTGGTAGCGGGTAACAGTTTCTTAACAGTAATGTCATTGAGTCCCGGGTAGTCAATGCACGGGTGCAGGCTTTTGTCCTGCGGGGATGGTACTCTGCGGGGATGGTGGGGAGGTCCGGGGCACCATCCGTGCCCCCAGGAAGACATCCCAGGGCAGGTTGCACTGACTTCAGACAATGGCGTGGCAGAACAGACTTCAGGCCATGATGGCACCAGACCCAGTTGATGAGAGAATTGTGTCACTCGAGCCAGGAGAATCTCAAAACCACGGGAATCTGAGGAGACTTGATGAGCAGAAATTGAATAGTCTCGCTGTGATTCCCTGACACCCGTAGGTTGATGGGAGTGGTATTATGAGTGACCCGGCCTATAGAGCGCCCGTCCAGTGCTCTAACATCTATGGGAATGGAGAGCGGCTAAGTTGGGATGTTCAGCTCGGAAGCCAGGGTAGCGTCCAAAATGCACTCATCGGCCCCAGAGTCAATGAGGAACCGGAGAGATTTAGACTGGTTTCCACACAGCAGAATGGCATGAAAAGGGGGTGCGAGCAAGGGAAGCAGAAAAGTTCTCCCTATGGCCCACCAGAGTACTCGCTCCTACCGGTGAGCCTTGTCTTTTAATTAACCTGTTTGGGATAGGGGGCAGTATTTTCACGGCCGGATAAAAAACGTACCCGATTTAATCTGGTTACTACTCCTGCCCAGAAACTAGAATATGCATATAATTAGTAGATTTGGATAGAAAACACTCTAAAGTTTCTAAAACTGTTTTAATGGTGTCTGTGAGTATAACAGAACTCATATGGCAGGCCAAAACCTGAGAAGATTCCATACAGGACGTGCCCTGTCTGACAATTTATTGTCCTTCTGTAGCCTCTCTATCGAAAATACAGCATCTGTGCTGTAACGTGACATTTTCTAAGGCTTCCATTGGCTCTCAGAAGGTGCCAGAAAGTGGAATGAGATGTCTGCAGTCTCTGGGCTAAGTACAGCAGCTCTGTTTGTTACTGGCCTGCCTGGGGACAGTGACACTGGGGACAGTGACACTGGAGATGCGCGTCCACGAGACTACTCCATTTTTTTCTTTCAGTCTTTGAATGAATACAATGTCGCCCGGTTGGAATATTATTGCTATTTTACGAGAAAAATAGCATAAAAATGTATTTTAAACAGCGTTTGACATGCTTCGAAGTACGGTAATGGAATATTTTGACATTTTTTTCACGAAATGCGCTCGCGCGTCACCCTTCGGATAGTGACCTCAACACACGAACAAAACAGAGCTATGTCAATATAACAATGGATTATTTCGAACCAAAACAACATTTGTTGTTGAAGTAGAAGTCCTGGGAGTGCATTCTGACGAAGAACAGCAAATGTAATCCAATTTTTCTTATAGTAATTCTGAGTTTAGTGAGCACCAAACTTGGTGGGTGTCAAATTAGCTAGCCTGTGATGGCCGAGCTATCTACTCAGAATATTGCTAAATGTGCTTTCGCCGAAAAACTATTTTAAAATCTGACACCCCGATTGCATAAAGGAGTTCTGTATCTATAATTCTTAAAATAATTGTTATGTTTTTTGTGAACGTTTATCGTGAGTAATTTAGTAAATTCACCGGAAGTTTGCGGTGGGTATGCTAGTTCTGAACATCACATGCTAATGTAAAAAGCGGGTTTTTGATATAAATATGAACTTGATTGAACAAAACATGCATGTATTGTATAACAACCTAGGAGTGTCATCTGATGAAGATCATCAAAGGTAAGTGCTGCATTTAGCTGTGGTTTTGGTTTTTGTGACATATATGCTTGCTTTGAAAATGGCTGTGATTATTTTTGGCAGGGTACTCTGCTGACATTATCTAATGTTTTGCTTTCGCTGTAAAGCCTTTTTGAAATTGGACAATGTGGTTAGATTAACGAGAGTCTTGTCTTTAAAATGGTGTAAATGTTTGAGAAATTGAAGTTATAGCATTTAAGGTATTTGTATTTCGCGCCACGCTCTACCATTGGATATTGGTGAGGCGTTCCGCTAGCGGAACGTCTGTCCCTAAAAGGTTTAAAGGACAAGAAAACACAAAATGACCAAGAGTCCCACAATGCAGACAACTCTTCGTGTTGATCCTGTATTGCCGTTCCGCTGGTGACAGCCCAGCTCTGCCTAGTTGCATAGGCTCGGGAAGCGGTGACTCGGCCTTCTTCGGCGACTCTTGGGGGAAGTCGGGAAGCCTCGGATTTTCTTGGCAACGGGACCGTCGGAGACATTAGGGATGACTCGGAGGCAAGGTGGAATCCCGGGACATGCAAGCGAAATCGAATTTCCTCAACCTCCGTCATTCCCGTAATCGCCCATCGATACGGATGGTCAACACAATGAGGGAATCGAGATCCGTAGGTAACTCCCGAGCTGCATTCTCGTCTTTGACTTCCTCCGAGACGCCGTGCAGGAACATATCGAACAGTACTTCCTGGTTCCAAGCACTCTCCGCTGCCAACGTGCGGAAATCCACCGCGTAGTCTGCCACACTGCGGGAGTCCTGCCGAAGCTGGATTCGCTTCCAGGCAGCTTCTCTCCCGGAGAACAGGGCATCAAAAACCATCTTCACCTGTCCCAGGAACTCCTCCAGACTAGCGCATATGGCCGGCTGGTGTTCCCACACAGCAGTAGCTCAGGTGAGAGCCCTCCAGGACATCAGCGTGATGAGGTAGGCTATCTTGGAGCGATCTGAGGGGAAAGAGGAGGGCTGAAGCTTGAAGATGAGGGCACACTGAGCTAGAAACGCCCGACAGCTGCTCGGCTCTCCATTGAAGCGTTCCGGGGGATGTAAGTGGGGCTCCAGAGAAGTTGGCGTGAACGATGAGACGGCACTGCTAACCATTGAGTTACTGAGGGGCTGTGGGGTTACCACCATGGTAGGCTGCCTCCCAGACAACCCATGGAATTGCTCCAGCAAAATGTCCAACGCCCGGTCATGGCGTTCAGCCAACGTTTGGACTCCCTCCATAAGACCACTAAGCAATTCCTCGTGCCTACCAATGGAGGCTCCTTGCGCAGCTGGCCCGGGTCTGCTGGGTCAGTCATGGCCAGTTTGTACTATCACGTTTTCAGGGAAGACCCAGATGCAGACAACATTGAAGTAACAACAGGTTATTCATCCAACAGGGGCAGGCAAAAGACAGGTCAAGGGCAGGCAGGATTCAGTTATCCAGACAGGTGGGGCAAAGGTACAGGATGGCAGGCAGGCTCAGGGTCTGGGTAGGCAGAGGTCAGTAATCCAGATAGGTGGGCAAAGGTACAGGACGGCAGGCAGGCTCAGGGTTAGGGCAGGTAGAATGGTCAACACCGGGAAAACTAGAAAACAGGAACAATCGAGAGACAGGAACAGAGGGAAAACCGCTGGTAGGCTTGACGAAACAAAACGAACTGGCAACAGACAAACAGAGAACACAGGTATAAATACACAGGGGATAATGGGCAAGATGGGTGACACCTGGAGGGGGGTGGAGACAATCACAAAGACAGGTGAAACAGATCAGGGTGTGACAGAAAGGTTGGAATATAACATTCCTTCCAAGTGCTGGATGCCATCAAAAGTGTTGGCATGACTGAGAAGTTGCTGAGAATTTACAGTTACTTCATCTAGATCTAGATTGCAGATGTAATTATTTCCAGTGATATTGAAAACAAACACATAAAGTAAAAGTGATGCAACCATGCCGAAGTTGCCGGTCGCCATTTTGTTGAGGGTGTCATCTGATCCGGGAGAGAGACGGTATAGTCTGTTCCCTCTCTGCCTTCCCACTCAAACTAGTTCGACAGACAGTGAGATGCCGGTGTAGGATCTCTCGCTCTGTGAATTCTCTGTGAATTCTTTAACATCTGGTGTGGAGCAAAAGTCTTGCCTTTCAGTTGATCATTTATGTAGGAAATTAATCATCTAATTGAAGATGTGCATCTTCTTTTGGGTGCTAGAGGTTGTGGTTATTCACATGTTGTAAATATATGTCCTATCCTATCCTGTTCTATCCTATTCTATCCTAGCCTATCCTGTTCTATTCTATCATATTCTATCCTATTCTATCCTATCCTATCCTATTCTATCCTATTCTATCATATACTATACTATTCTATCCTATTCTATTATATCCTATTCTATCCTATCCTATCCTATTCTATCCTATCCTATTCTATTCATCCTATCCTATTCTATTCTATCCTATCCTATCCTATCCTATCCTATTCTATCCTATCCTATTCTATTCTATCCTATCCTATCCTATCCTATTCTATTCATCCTATCCTATTCTATTCTATCCTATCCTATCCTATCCTATCCTATCCTATCCTATCCTATCCTATCCTATCCTATCCTATCCTATCCTATTCTATTCTATTCTATACTATCCTATCCTATTCTATTCATCCTATTCTATTCTATTCTATCCTATCCTATTCTATTCATCCTATTCTATCCTATCCTATCATATTCTATCCTTTTCTATGCTGTTCTATTATATCCTATTCTATACTATCCTATTCTATTGCACATCTCTTCTTTTGGGAGCTAGCTAGTGTTTATCCCCATGTTGTGAGTAGACCTATCTGTTGTCATCTGGTGGAAGTGACTATACGTCACAGTTGAAGTTGGCTTGAGGCTAACGTAGCTAACCTACAGTTGGGTCAATATTGATGCTAGGCTAACTGAAGAGGCCATACCTAGCAAACCTCAGGGCCACAATAGCCCCAGCGTGCCCAAGGCTGCCAGATGACATAGAGACGTTTGTTTGCCCTGCTACGAGCTCCATGGCAGCTCCTAAAGAGAAGAAGAGAGAGAGGAGTTCAATGAGCCGAGGTTTTGTTTGGTGTGCTTACACTGTCTTCCTGTTCTGACTGTTCTGTTAGGGCCTGGGCTTGAAAAGAAAACAGTGGAGTGGAGGGAGGGAGGGAAGGGCGAGAGGGAGCAAGGGAGGGAATGGAGGAAAGGAGGCAGGGAGGGAGAGAGGGAATGGAGGGAGAGAGTGGAGGGAGGCAGTGAGGGAATGGAGGGAGGGAGGCAGGGAGGGAGGGAGGCAGTGAGGGAGGGGGAGAGGGAGAGGGAATAAAGGGAAGCAGGGAGGGAGGGGGGGAGGCAGGGAGGGAGGGAGAGAGGGAATGGAGGGAGGCAGTGAGGGAGGGAGGGAGGGAGGCAGTGAGGGAGGGAGGGAGGCAGTGAGGGAGGGACAGAATGGAGGGAGGGACTAGCGTTAGCCCCAAATTTAGAGGTAGCATGTGTGTGTGTGTGTGTGTGTGTGTGTGTGTGTGTGTGTGTGTGTGTGTGTGTGTGTGTGTGTGTGTGTGTGTGTGTGTGTGTGTGTGTGTGTGTGTGTGTGTGTGTGTGTGTGTGTGTGTGTGTGTTTCTGCTCAACAGATGACTCTATGATGTTAACAACATGATAAAAAAAACTCCCAGATGGAGTCAAAAGAAAAACAATTTGCTTCTAAAAGAATTGCCATTAAAATGTTGCGAAATTCTTCTGCAAGTTTCCACATTCAAACATAGTAGGCCATGTCAGTCCATAAAGTTGATTGAAATCATTTAGATGTCATTAGTAACCTCAGTAGTAACATTTCCAATAATAACATAAGCTGAAAGAACAGGACAGACAGTTTACATCCCAAATGGCACCCTATTCCCTACATAGTGCACTACTTTGACCAAAGCCCTATGGACCCTGGTCAAAAGTAGGGTACTATATAGGGAATATGGTGCCATTTGTGATGTAGATATAGTACAGGCCTGTTGTAGGTCTTGTGTCTAACAATAAGCCGTGTGGCATGCCAGGGGGAAAGGCATCTGTAATCTGTGAGGTGATAAGCTCCCGAGTGATGTAGCGGTCTAAGGCACTGCATCTCAGTGCTCGATGTGTCACTACAGACCCTGGTTCAATCCTGGGCTGTATCACAACTTGCCGTGATCGGGAGTCCTATAGAGGCTGGTGTCCTGTTTTCCATATCTCACATAGCCTGGACACTGTTAAAGCTGTGCATTTAGCTCCCAGTCCCAGGACACTTAATGGTTATAGTACAATGTTCTGCGATCTCACAACCCACGACCAAATCTCGCTACTCAATTTGAGATTTACATTTACATTTAAGTCATTTAGCAGACGCTCTTATCCAGAGCGACTTACAAATTGGTGCATTCACCTTATGATATCCAGTGGATGCATTTATGTTGACATTTAAGTTATGTTAAAATTTAACCTAAAAGTCTTTTATGAGAGACTAGTCAGGTTGCTTTCAAACATTTACACTAAGCACTGTGAATGTCTCTCTCTCGCTCAGCTATGATGGCCTCTGACCTTTCCTGTTGTTCACAATACGACCCCAAGCTACAGACAGGCCTGGGCACTGGTCCCCCCCAGCCCACGTCCACGGTCAACCGGTGCAAACTGTCGGGTGAGGGTGGACATCTCATACTTCACCCCTGGCCCCTGGACAGAAGTCTAATAATGGGGTCTGGGACGTCTATGTCCCCTAACCCTTAACCTTAGCCCTCTCTATAGGCTAACTGTGAGTGCTAGCTAGCTAGCTAGCTGTAGCTCCACATGAAGGGGTGAAGAGGTCAACTTCAGAGTTAGGGAGGAGTCTTATGGGGCTATAAAATGAGGGGTATAATTCAGCCTCTTTTCTACCTCTCTTGTTCTTTCTGGTCTGTTTTTTACTACCACCTTAATGACTTAAATTGTGTCCAATTAAGCTAAGGGCTATGATTGAAGCATCTCTACTGACTGTAGTCTGTAGCATGTGTTTAATTAGCCAGTTATAAAAGACTGGAGCTAACGGAGTGTTCCTGCAGGAATGTTAATGATTGGTGGGATGATGAGATCCCTCACTGTGCTGAGAGAAGACGCGCTTGACTGTTTCATTCAGTATTGTTGAATGCAATGGTTTGCCGTTTGAATCCCTGTGGGTCGTCTGAAAAATGCTTCCATGTGTGAGAAGAAGGGAATTCTTTTTTCTTTTATGGCCTCCTTCTTACGACTACCCTCGGAGCGGTCACATCCGGGCGGCTTCGACAAATCGGTCCGGATCATGTGCCAGTTTAGCTTTGAGCAAGAAACAAACAGGAAATGGTTTCCCTCCTCGCTGTGTGTGTGTCCCTTGCCATGCGTGGGGATAAAGTGTTTAACTCTGAGGAGAGCTGGATGAGGAGCTGTAAGTTCCAGATGTGTTTAGTTGCAGTTGTTTTAGTCTTTTTGTGTGTCAAATGTGTCCTTCTGATGCTGAGGTCACATAGAAGTCTGTTGGTGTGTCAGAGGTCAGAGGTTACGGGCCATTCTCAGAGAGTAGGGGTCACCTCATGAACCTGGACATTGACTGGGTGCTGGTCCAACAGGGACACCACTTCAAGCACTAAAACATGTTCTGTAACTCGTAAAGACTGCAGGTATAATGCTGACATAAAGCATGAAAACTCAAAGCCATCTCTCAAATTGGTAAGAAATAACCAAAAGAAAGGCATTTGGATTGAACAAAGTTTCAAGGTTATTTGCTATATGTAATACATTGGGAATCTTACTCACCAGAGCTCTCAGTTTAACCTACATTTATTTGTCGAACTGTCATTTTAGTGAAGAGCAGGACCACATGACAGCCTTTGCTCCTTTGCTGAGGCAGCAGCTTTTGTCAGTGTAAGTGTGTAGAGTATGACCTTTCCCTTCAGCCTGTCTCCACTGTGAGTGGAATACGACCTTTCCATTCAGCCTGTCTCCACTGTGTGTAGAGTATGACCCTTCCATTCCGCCTGTCTCCACTGTGTGTATAATATGGCCTTCCCATTCCGCCTGTCTCCACTGTGTGTGGAATATGACCTTTCCATTCAGCCTGTCTCCACTGTGTGTAGAATAGGACCTTTCCATTCAGCCTGTCTCCACTGTGTGTAGAATATGACCTTTCCCTTCAGCCTGTCTCCACTGTGTGTAGAATATGACCTTCCCATTCAGCCTGTCTCCACTGTGTGTAGAATATGACCTTTCCATTCAGCCTGTCTCCACTGTGTGTAGAATATGACCTTTCCCTTCAGCCTGTCTCCACTGTGTGTGGAATATGACCTTTCCCTTCAGCCTGTCTCCACTGTGTGTGGAATATGACCTTTCCCTTCAGCCTGTCTCCACTGTGTGTGGAATACGACCTTCCCATTCCGCCTGTCTCCACTGTGTGCAGAATACAACCTTCCCATTCCGCCTGTCTCCACTGTGTGTAGAATAGGACCTTCCCATTCCGCCTGTCTCCACTGTGTGTAGACTGCCACAGTCCTTTATTGAGTTGTTTCCTCAATTAAAGGCTCCTCCCCCTTCAACATCCCTGAGGAGCTGTGTCTTTCTACTTCCCTTTGTAGCCAATGAGCTCCCCACTTTACAACTGGCTGAGAGGGTGTCAAATCGAGGGTGAACTACGATGACCAACCTATCCCTGACTATAGTAGGCTACGTCCCAAATTACACCCTATTCCCTATTTAGATAACTGCTTTTGACCAGGGCCCGAAGGGTTTTGGTCATAAGTAGTGCGCTATATGGGGAATAAGTTGCTATTTAGAACACAGCCCTAGATTGTCACTGTAGCAGTGTTGGCGATGCAGTTAGACAGGAGTGTTGCTGTTATAAAGTGTAGGACACATATGTCTGTACCGTCTCAGGGCGTTTTGACAGGCTACTCACAGATGTGTTATGTAGGTATTGGTCTTGCAATGCAATATACCATAAAATGAAAGCATAGAGGAGTTGGGATTGGAACACTAGTCTATTCTCTCTAGTTACATCTGAATAGAATAGCATTGTACGTTCCATTCCATTTCATGCTTTCACATTAAATTGTTAAATACTCCCCCACACTGTCTGACATCATATACTGGAAACCTTATTTTGCTTGTATAACTTAATACTGTTATGGTCCATAATAACAGTCTGGGTTAGGGGAGGGTTTGGCCGGGGTTAGGGGAGGGTTTGGCCGGGATTAGGGGAGGGTTTGACCAGGGTTAGGGAAGGGTTTGGCCGGGGTTAGGGGAGGGTTTGGCCGGGGTTAGGGGAGAGTTTGACCGGGGTTAGGGAAGGGTTTGACCAGGGTTAGGGGAGGGTTTGGCCGGGGTTAGGGGAGAGTTTGACCGGGGTTAGGGGAGGTTTTGGCCGGGGTTAGGGGAGAGTTTGACCAGGGTTAGGGAAGGGTTTGACCAGGGTTAGGGGAGGGTTTGGCCGGGGTTAGGGGAGGGTTTGACCGGGGTTAGGGAAGGGTTTGACCAGGGTTAGGGGAGGGTTTGGCCGGGATTAGGGGAGGGTTTGACCAGGGTTAGGGAAGGGTTTGGCCGGGGTTAGGGGAGGGTTTGGCCGGGGTTAGGGGAGAGTTTGACCGGGGTTAGGGAAGGGTTTGACCAGGGTTAGGGGAGGGTTTGGCCGGGGTTAGGGGAGAGTTTGACCGGGGTTAGGGGAGGTTTTGGCCGGGGTTAGGGGAGAGTTTGACCAGGGTTAGGGAAGGGTTTGACCAGGGTTAGGGGAGGGTTTGGCCGGGGTTAGGGGAGAGTTTGACCGGGGTTAGGGAAGGGTTTGACCAGGGTTAGGGGAGGGTTTGGCCGGGGTTAGGGGAGGTTTTGGCCGGGGTTAGGGGAGGGTTTGGCCGGGGTTAGAGGAGAGTTTGGCCGAGGTTAGGGGAGGGTTTGGCCGAGGTTAGGGGAGGGTTTGGCCGGGGTTAGGGGAGGGTTTGGCCGGGGTTAGGGGAGGGTTTGGCCGGGGTTAGGGGAGGGTTTGGCCGGGGTTTGGCAGGGGTTTGGGGAGGGTTTGGCCGGGGTTTGGCAAGGGTTTGGGGAGGGTTTGGCCAGGGTAGGCCGTCATTGTAAAATAAGAATTTGATCTTAACTGACTTGCCTAGTTAAATAAAGGTTAAATAAAAAATAAAATAATCCAATCTTTAAGTGTGGATAATTTGATGTTTGCACTCATGTTAACCTCTAATTATATGTAAAAGTAATGAGAAAAAAAAGCCACAATATTCTGTCATGTGATTTCTTTATCTTTTTTAATAAACAGATTTGCAGTCTGTTTAAACATGTAGATGCAGCTATATTACAAAATAAAAATAGAGAATTTCAATGTGATTGATGACGCTTGCTCGAGTTCTGAATCAAATTCATAACTATCATGTATTAAAAACCAAATACCCAATCAATATGTTGACATTAAAATGGCTGCTAACTGCTCTCACAGCTCTGTTTTCAACTGTCCTGGCCAGGCGCCTGCCTAGCTGTGTGAAAACTGCTAGAAAAGGGGTTATCTGAGGGTTATACGGCTAACAAGCCACCAAGGTCCGTCCCACTACAGTCTGACCTGGGTTTGTCAGTGCCAATATAGCTAAGTCACTATCAACGCTGCTCCGCCTCTGATTGTTAGCTCCACTACGACCACCAGTTCAGCTTTCTCTCCTCTCTTTCTTCCCTATTTTATCCCCCCTTTTTTTCATGGCGTAAAAGGATTGTTATTACAGTAGAGTGATAGGAGTTTATGAGGTCGTTATGACTCAGGGCTTTGTGTTAGGCTCTTCTCCTGGTGATAGTCCCCTGTATTGGCAGGTCACTGAAAGCCAGGAGAATGACACAGTCAGGCCTATAGCTTTTATGATATAAGGTAACTCACACATCATCACTGGGTGCTAATCTCAACAATGGGCTCTGAATGCTGTCATGTAAACTGCAAATGAACCCTTAACTGTTAAGGTGTACTATACCGGGCTGTGCACTGCTGGGGCGAGGAGTCCCATGGCCGAGACTGTCGTGACCTTCTCATTGCCCCTACATGGTTCTGCTATACAGCCTCTGTCATGGGGTAGAGTTAAGGAAATAGAATTAAGCAATAAGGCACGAGAGGGTGTGGTATATGGCCAATATACCACGGCTAAGGGCTGTTCTTAGGCATGACGCAAGCAGTGCACATTTTTAGTATGTGATCCCTGCCGGAATTGAACACACAACTTGACCAAATTGAGCCACACATGACCACTAGTGTGATGATTAGGTGAATTGCGATTTATAGGTCATGGACACATACTACTACAGTTTTTAATGAGCATCTTACAACCTTGTGGGATTCGGCATGTTCAAGAGTGAGACCAGTTTGACCACTGAAGAATGTGTTGTTTTATTATCGTGGGGTGTTGGTCATGCCTCTTGACTCTTGACGCTGGTCCTGTCCTGTCATTGAGGCATGCCTTAGTTAGACTCTAACTCTGGAGGGCAACCACTCAACGAGATGAGCCGGCAGGGTGGAGCCGGCGGGGTGGAGCGGGGTGGAGCCGGCGGGGTGGAGCCGGCGGGGTGGAGCCGGCGGAGTGGAGCGAGTGGTAGAAGGTGCTATGGACCAGAGACCAGGCGTGAGGTGCTGCATGGTCAGGTTTTCTGTTGTGTGTGTGTGTGTGTGTGTGTGTGTGTGTGTGTGTGTGTGCCTGTGTGTCTGTGTGTCTGTGTGTGTGTGTGTGTGTGTGTGTGTGTGTGTGTGTGTGTGTGTGTGTGTGTGTGTGTGTGTGTGTGTGTGTGTGTGTGTGTGTGTGTGTGTAGTGTCTCTGACAGGGGAATGGGGCTGTAAAGCCCCCTGGGGGTAGATATTTATGGGTGAGCCTTAAAGGTCACGTCAGAGGTTTGGAGCTCGTCTCGTGTGCACACACACACACACACACACACACACACACACACACGTATGCACGCACGTATGCATGCAGACACACACACACACACAAAGAGGTCAGGGATGTGGGGCTTGTCTTGCGGAGACATATCCGATGTTGAACCTTGAACTGTGAAATTGTTAGAGAGCCCTTTCTCTTTACAGTGTTGTGGTGCAGCCAGCGAGCATTGAAATGCAAGACTATGAGCAGAGCAGATGCAAGCCATCGCTTTTCTAATGTCTTTCTGATGTACTGTATGTGGTGTGGAGAAGGGTAAGAAACACTTCACATCGGTTTACATCGTTTTGCCATTGGCTTTAAAACTACACTGAACAAAAAGATAAACGCAACATGTAAAGTGTTGGTCCCATGTTTCATGAGCTGAAATAAAAGATACCAGAAATGTCTCTCAGATGTTGTGCACAAATTTGTTTACATCCCTGTTTGTGAGCATATCTCTTTTGCCAAGATAATCCTTCCACCTGACAGGTGCGGCATATCAAGAAGCTGATTAAACAGCATGATCACCAGAGCTGTTGCAAGATAATTGAATTTTAATTTCTCTACCATAAGCCGTCTCCAATGTAATTTTAGAGGATTTGACAGTACGTCCAACCAGCCTCACAAACGCAGACCACATGTATGGAGTCGTGTGGGCGAGTGGTTTGCTGATGAACAGAGTGCCCTATGGTGGCGTTATGGTATGGGCGGGCATTAGCTACGGACAATGTTGCGTTTATATTCTTGTTCAGTATGCGTGTTGATAGATTCAGTCATAAAACTTAAAAAGAGTTGTATAATTGATGAAAGCTTGGGGATGTATGGTGCAAGATTGAATTGAATGTATATGGACTCAGTCAAGTTTCAGTGCGGCATTGAAGTGACTTGCAATCCACAGGTGCCACTGCAATAGTCTTCCATGTGAATTGGCCCTTTGAACTTCTTCAACCATTTACATTTGAGTAATTTAGGCGAAGCTCTTATCCAGAGCGGCTTACAGTAGTGAGTGCATACATTTTCATACTTTTTCTTACTGGTCCCCCGTGGGAACAGAATCCACAACCCTGGCGTTGCAAGCACCGTGCTAAGCGCCATGCTCTACCACATGGGACCAGTTAGTGAACTTTCTTCCACTCAACTAACTTTCAAGATGAGAAGCAAGTCTGACAATTTCAACATAGCCACATAACCAACATGCAGTCAGATTTACATAGTTTGTAGATATTTCATCCCTTTAGTGACTTTCTGTTAAAATCATTTCATGACTTGTATCTTTTTTTTTACCAGTATTTTATAGAAGTTCTGTAACTGATGTGTTTCCAACTCAGTCTTGGCATGATTGGCCTGGGGGGAGGATGCAGAGTTCTCCCTGCCCTTTAAGACTTGCTAATGGGATGGAGCTGAAGTTCTTTGGGGGTTGGGCACAAAGGTCTGTGGCCTGTACTGGGACCTGCTGAGTGGTGTGTCAATGGGCCACCCTGGCTTCCCTGGCCCTGGCTGCAACAATGGCTTTGTCCACACACGCACGTGTTGCAACAAAGACCAGGGAGTGCGTGCGTGTATGGACAAAGCCATTGTGCAGTCAAGTTTCAGTTCAGCGCACACACACGCACGCACGCAGGCACTCATGCAGGCACACAAAAGCATGCACACATGCTTATTCACATAAAATCCACAAGCATCCATATTAGGGTAAAGCATGATGTTTCCTTAAAGCTGAGGTGACTAGGCCAGTGTTAGCCCCGCTAAATGATGTCCCCAGGGAAGTTAGGAACTCTATTTAGAGATGGACAGGGTTCCTTCCGGCAGACCTCCAGCCATCACAGAGGAAGCTCAGGGTGACGGTCTCCCACCACCTCAGCCGGATCCAAACTAAACTAACTTTGTTTTCTGAGGCAACAGGAAGAGTTTCTTCACCTTTTCACATTCCTTTCCTCAGGGGGGAAGGAGATGGAGGGGTCAACTGTCCTGCGGGGATGGGGTCAAATCCATTTCCAGCCAAGTCAGGGAGTTTGGAATTTCAGTTTATTTCCTGAATTGACTGAATTAAAATGGAATTTCCCTACTGTCCTGCTTGTGGGAAATTCCAGTCGTTCCATAGCCAAAGGCAACTGACCAAAGAGGCAAAACACAACATATACGACAGTTACTGTCCCAATAGTTACAACAGTTACAACAGTTCAACTGTCACAACAGTTACAACAGTTCAACTGTCACAATAGTTACAACAGTTCAACTGTCACAATAGTTATAACAGTTCAACTGTCACAATAGTTACAACAGTTCAACTGTCACAATAGTTACAACAGTTACGACAGTTCAACTGTCACAATAGTTACAACAGTTACAACAGTTACAAAAGTAACAACAGTTACAACAGTTAAAACATTTACAACGGTCACAATAGTTACAACAGTTACAACAGTTCAACTGTCACAATAGTTACAACAGTTACGACAGTTCAACTGTCACAATAGTTACACCAGTTACAACAGTTACAAAAGTAACAACAGTTACAACAGTTACAAAAGTAACAACAGTTACAACAGTTAAAACATTTACAACAGTTACAACAGTTCAACGGTCACAATAGTTACAACAGTTACAACTGTCACAATAGTTACAACAGTTATAATAGTTCAACTGTCACAATAGTTACAACAGTTCAACAGTTACAATAGTCACAACAGTTTGACTGTCACAATAGTTACAACAGTTCAACAGTTACAATAGTCATAAAAGTTAAACAGTTACAATAGTCACAACAGTTGCAATAGTTACAACAGTTCAACAGTCACAATAGTCATAACAGTTCAACAGTTACAATAGTCACAACAGTTACAATAGTTACAATAGTCACAACAGTTACAATAGTTACAACAGTTCAACAGTTACAACAGTCATAACAGTTCAACAGTTACAATAGTCACAACAGTTACAACAGTTACAATAGTCACAACAGTTACAATAGTTACAGTAGTCACAACAGTTACAATAGTTACAATAGTCACAACAGTTACAATAGTTTCAATAGTCACAACAGTTCAACAGTTACAACAGTATAACAGTTACAACAGTTACAATAGTTGCAATCAATCAAATTTCAATCAAATGTATTTATAAAGCCCTTCTTATATCAGCTGATGTCACAAAGTGCTGTACAGAAACCCAGCCTAAAACCCCAAACAGTAAGCAATGCAGATGTAGAAGCACAGTGGCTAGGAAAAACTCCCTAGAAAGGCCAGAACCTAGGAAGAAACCTAGAGAGGAACCAGGCTATGAGGGGTGGCCAGTCCTCTTCTGGCTGGTCAAGATGTTCAAATGTTCATAGATGACCAGCAGTTTTAAAATAATAATAATCACAGTGGTTGTCGAGGGTGCAACAGGTCAGCACCTCAGGAGTAAATGTCAGTTGTCTTTTCATAGCCGATCATTGAGTATCTCTACCGCTCCTGCTGTCTCTAGAGAGTTGAAAACAGCAGGTCTGGGACAGGTAGCACGTCCGGTGAACAGGTCAGGGTTCCATAGCTGCAGGCAGAACAGTTGAAACTGGAGCAGCAGCACGGCCAGGTGGACTGGGGACAGCAAGGAGTCATCATGCCAGGTAGTCCTGAGGCATGGTCCTAGGGCTCAGGTCCTCAGAGAGAGGGGAAGAAAGAAAGAAAAAAGAAAGAAAGAAAGTTAAAGAGAGCATACTTAAATTCACACAGGACACCGGATAAGACAGGAGAAATACTCCAGATATAACAGACTACCCTAGCCCCCCGACACATAAACTACTGCAGCATAAATACTGGAGACTGAAACAGGAGGGGGAGACACTGTGGCCCCGTGTGACGATACAACAGTTCAACAGTTACAATAGTTAGAACAGATCAACAGATCAACAGATCAACGGTTACAACAGATCAACAGATCAACAGTTACAACAGTTACAATAATTACAACAGTTACAACAGATCAACAGTTACAACAGTTACAACAAATCAACAGTTACAATAGTCACAATAGTTACAATAGTTCAACAGTTGAACAGTTACAATAGTCAAAATAGTTACAACAGTACAATAGTTACAACAGTTGAATAGTTACAATAGTTACAACAGTTGAATAGTTTCAACATTTACAATAGTTACAACAGTTCAACAAGTTACAATAGTTACAACAGTTCAACAGTTACAATAGTTACAACAGTTGAATAGTCACAATAGTCACAACAGTTGAATAGTTACAATAGTCACAACAGTTGAATAGTTACAACAATTCAACAATTACAACAGTTGAATAGTCACAATAGTCACAACAGTTGAATAGTTACAATAGTCACAACAGTTGAATAGTTACAATAGTCACAACAGTTGAATAGTTACAACAATTCAACAATTACAACAGTTGAATAGTCACAACAGTTGAATAGTTACAATAGTCACAACAGTTGAATAGTCACAATAGTCACAACAGTTGAATAGTTACAATAGTTACAATAGTTGAATAGTTACAATAGTCACAACAGTTCAACAGTTACAACAGTTCAACAAGTTACAATAGTTACATTAGTTACAGCAGTTCAACAGTTAACAGTTACTGCAGTTACAATAAATAGTTCAACAGTTTCAACATAACAACAGTTTCGACATAACAACAGTTACAGCAGTTTCAACAGAACAACAGTTCAGCAGTTACAAGAGTTCAACAGTTACAACAGTTCAACAGTTCAACAGAACAACAATTACAAATCAAATCAAATCAAATGTATTTATAAAGCACTTCTTACATCAGCTGATATATCAAAGTGCTGTACAGAAACCCAGCCTAATACCCCAAACAGCAAGCAATGCTGGTGTAGAAGCACGGTTCAACAGTTCAACAGTTACAACTGTTACAACAGTTCAACAGTTCAACAGTTCAACAGAACAACAATTACAACAGAAAAACAGAAAAACAATTCAACAGTTCAACAGAACAACAATTACAACAGTTCAACAGATCAACAGTTATAACAGAAAAACAGTTCAACAGTTCAACAGTTCAACAGTTACAACAGTTCAACAGTTACAACAGAAAAACAGTTCAACAGTTACAACAGAAAAACAGTTCAACAGTTCAACAGTTCAACAGTCCAACAGATCAACAGTTACAACAGAAAAACTGAAAAACAGTTACAACAGAAAAACAGTTCAACAGTTACAACAGAAAAACAGTTCAACAGTTCAACAGTTCAACAGTTACAACAGTTCAACAGATCAACAGTTACAACAGAAAAAAAGTTCAACAGTTCAACAGTTACAACAGAAAAACAGTTCAACAGTTACAACAGTTACAACAGTTCAACAGTTCAACAGTTACAACAGTTCAACAGATCAACAGTTACAACAGAAAAACAGTTACAACAGTTACAACAGAAAAACAGTTCAACAGTTACAACAGTTACAACAGAAAAACAGTTCAACAGTTCAACAGTTACAACAGAAAAACAGTTCAACAGTTACAACAGTTACAACAGTTCAACAGTTCAACAGTTCAACAGTTACAACAGTTCAACAGTTACAACAGTTACAACAGAAAAACAGTTCAACAGTTCAACAGTTACAACAGTTCAACAGTTCAACAGTTACAACAGAAAAACAGTTCAACAGTTCAACAGTTCAACAGTTACAACAGTTCAACAGATCAACAGTTACAACAGAAAAACAGTTCAACAGTTCAACAGTTACAACAGAAAAACAGTTCAACAGTTACAACAGTTCAACAGTTCAACAGTTCAACAGTTACAACAGTTCAACAGAAAAACAGTTACAACAGTTCAACAGTTCAACAGTTCAACAGTTACAACAGTTCAACAGATCAACAGTTACAACAGAAAAACTGAAAAACAGTTACAACAGAAAAACAGTTACAACAGTTACAACAGAAAAACAGTTCAACAGTTACAACAGAAAAACAGTTCAACAGTTCAACAGTTACAACAGTTCAACAGTTCAACAGTTACAACAGAAAAACAGTTCAACAGTTACAACAGTTACAACAGAAAAACAGTTCAACAGTTACAACAGAAAAACAGTTCAACAGTTCAACAGTTACAACAGAAAAACAGTTCAACAGTTACAACAGTTACAACAGAAAAACAGTTCAACAGTTCAACAGTTACAACAGAAAAACAGTTAAACAGTTAAAACAGTTACAACAGAAAAACAGTTCAACAGTTACAACAGAAAAACAGTTCAACAGTTCAATAGTTACAACAGAAAAACAGTTCAACAGTTACAACAGTTACAACAGAAAAACAGTTCAACAGTTCAACAGTTACAACAGTTCAACAGTTACAACAGTTACAACAGAAAAACAGTTCAACAGTTACAACAGTTCAACAGTTCAACAGTTACAACAGAAAAACAGTTCAACAGTTCAACAGTTACAACAGTTCAACAGATCAACAGTTACAACAGAAAAAAGTTCAACAGTTCAACAGTTACAACAGAAAAACAGTTCAACAGTTACAACAGTTACAACAGTTCAACAGTTCAACAGTTACAACAGTTCAACAGATCAACAGTTACAACAGAAAAACAGTTACAACAGTTACAACAGAAAAACAGTTCAACAGTTACAACAGTTACAACAGAAAAACAGTTCAACAGTTCAACAGTTACAACAGAAAAACAGTTCAACAGTTACAACAGTTACAACAGTTCAACAGTTACAACAGTTCAACAGTTACAACAGTTCAACAGTTACAACAGTTACAACAGAAAAACAGTTCAACAGTTCAACAGTTACAACAGTTCAACAGTTCAACAGTTACAACAGAAAAACAGTTCAACAGTTCAACAGTTCAACAGTTACAACAGTTCAACAGATCAACAGTTACAACAGAAAAACAGTTCAACAGTTACAACAGTTCAACAGTTCAACAGTTCAACAGTTACAACAGTTCAACAGATCAACAGTTACAACAGTTACAACAGAAAAACAGTTCAACAGTTACAACAGAAAAACAGTTCAACAGTTACAACAGTTACAACAGAAAAACAGTTCAACAGTTCAACAGTTACAACAGAAAAACAGTTAAACAGTTACAACAGTTACAACAGAAAAACAGTTCAACAGTTCAACAGTTACAACAGAAAAACAGTTCACCAGTTACAACAGAAAAACAGTTCAACAGTTCAACAGTTACAACAGTTCAACAGTTACAACAGTTACAACAGAAAAACAGTTCAACAGTTACAACAGTTCAACAGTTCAACAGTTCAACAGTTACAACAGAAAAACAGTTCAACAGTTACAACAGAAAAACAGTTCAACAGTTCAACAGTTCAACAGTTACAACAGAAAAACAGTTCAACAGTTACAACAGAAAAACAGTTCAACAGTTCAACAGTTACAACAGAAAAACAGTTCAACAGTTACAACAGTTCAACAGTTCAACAGTTACAACAGTTCAACAGATCAACAGTTACAACAGAAAAACTGAAAAACAGTTACAACAGAAAAACAGTTCAACAGTTCAACAGTTACAACAGAAAAACAGTTCAACAGTTACAACAGTTACAACAGAAAAACAGTTCAACAGTTACAACAGAAAAACAGTTCAACAGTTACAACAGTTACAACAGTTACAACAGAAAAACAGTTCAACAGTTACAACAGTTACAACAGTTACAACAGAAAAACAGTTCAACAGTTCAACAGTTACAACAGAAAAACAGTTCAACAGTTACAACAGAAAAACAGTTCAACAGTTCAACAGTTACAACAGTTCAACAGTTCAACAGTTCAACAGTTCAACAGTTACAACAGTTCAACAGTTACAACAGTTACAACAGAAAAACAGTTCAACAGTTACAACAGAAAAACAGTTCAACAGTTACAACAGAAAGACAGTTCAACTGTTCAACAGTTCAACAGATCAACAGTTACAACAGAAAAACAGTTCAACAGTTACAACAGTTCAACAGTTCAACAGTTACAACAGTTCAACAGATCAACAGTTCAACAGTTACAACAGAAAAACTGAAAAACAGTTACAACAGAAAAACAGTTACAACAGAAAAACAGTTCAACAGTTACAACAGAAAAACAGTTCAACAGTTCAACAGTTACAACAGTTCAACAGTTCAACAGTTACAACAGAAAAACAGTTCAACAGTTACAACAGAAAAACAGTTCAACAGTTCAACAGTTACAACAGTTCAACAGTTCAACAGTTACAACAGAAAAACAGTTCAACAGTTACAACAGTTACAACAGAAAAACAGTTCAACAGTTCAACAGTTACAACAGAAAAACAGTTCAACAGTTACAACAGTTACAACAGAAAAACAGTTCAACAGTTCAACAGTTACAACAGAAAAACAGTTCAACAGTTACAACAGTTACAACAGAAAAACAGTTCAACAGTTCAACAGTTACAACAGTTACAACAAATCAACAGTTACAATAGTCACAATAGTTACAATAGTTCAACAGTTGAACAGTTACAATAGTCAAAATAGTTACAACAGTACAATAGTTACAACAGTTGAATAGTTACAATAGTTACAACAGTTGAATAGTTTCAACAGTTACAATAGTTACAACAGTTCAACAACTTACAATAGTTACAACAGTTCAACAGTTACAATAGTTACAACAGTTGAATAGTCACAATAGTCACAACAGTTGAATAGTTACAATAGTCACAACAGTTGAATAGTTACAACAATTCAACAATTACAACAGTTGAATAGTCACAATAGTCACAACAGTTGAATAGTTACAATAGTCACAACAGTTGAATAGTTACAATAGTCACAACAGTTGAATAGTTACAACAATTCAACAATTACAACAGTTGAATAGTCACAACAGTTGAATAGTTACAATAGTCACAACAGTTGAATAGTCACAATAGTCACAACAGTTGAATAGTTACAATAGTTACAATAGTTGAATAGTTACAATAGTCACAACAGTTCAACAGTTACAACAGTTCAACAAGTTACAATAGTTACATTAGTTACAGCAGTTCAACAGTTAACAGTTACTGCAGTTACAATAAATAGTTCAACAGTTTCAACATAACAACAGTTTTGACATAACAACAGTTACAGCAGTTTCAACAGAACAACAGTTCAGCAGTTACAAGAGTTCAACAGTTACAACAGTTCAACAGTTCAACAGAACAACAATTACAAATCAAATCAAATCAAATGTATTTATAAAGCACTTCTTACATCAGCTGATATATCAAAGTGCTGTACAGAAACCCAGCCTAATACCCCAAACAGCAAGCAATGCTGGTGTAGAAGCACGGTTCAACAGTTCAACAGTTACAAC
Organism: Salmo trutta; assembly: GCF_901001165.1. Taxonomy (NCBI): domain Eukaryota; kingdom Metazoa; phylum Chordata; class Actinopteri; order Salmoniformes; family Salmonidae; genus Salmo; species Salmo trutta. Next base: position 50,191,548 of record NC_042963.1, read on the forward strand.
TGTTACAACAGTTCAACAGTTCAACGGTTCAACAGAACAACAATTACAACAGAAAAACAGAAAAACAATTCAACAGTTCAACAGTTCAACAGAACAACAATTACAACAGTTCAACAGATCAACAGTTACAACAGAAAAACAGTTCAACAGTTCAACAGTTCAACAGTTACAACAGTTCAACAGTTACAACAGTTCAACAGTTCAACAGTTCAACAGTTACAACAGAAAAACAGTTCAACAGTTACAACAGTTCAACAGTTCAACAGTTCAACAGTTACAACAGTTCAACAGATCAACAGTTACAACAGTTCAACAGTTCAACAGATCAACAGTTACAACAGAAAAACAGTTCAACAGTTCAACAGTTCAACAGTTCAACAGTTACAACAGTTCAACAGATCAACAGTTACAACAGAAAAACAGTTCAACAGTTCAACAGTTACAACAGAAAAACAGTTCAACAGTTACAACAGTTCAACAGTTCAACAGTTACAACAGTTCAACAGATCAACAGTTACAACAGAAAAACTGAAAAACAGTTACAACAGAAAAACAGTTCAACAGTTACAACAGAAAAACAGTTCAACAGTTCAACAGTTACAACAGAAAAACAGTTCAACAGTTACAACAGTTACAACAGAAAAACAGTTCAACAGTTCAATAGTTACAACAGAAAAACAGTTCAACAGTTACAACAGTTACAACAGAAAAACAGTTCAACAGTTACAACAGAAAAACAGTTCAACAGTTCAACAGTTACAACAGTTACAACAGAAAAACAGTTCAACAGTTACAACAGTTCAACAGTTCAACAGTTACAACAGAAAAACAGTTCAACAGTTCAACAGTTACAACAGAAAAACAGTTCAACAGTTACAACAGTTACAACAGAAAAACAGTTCAACAGTTACAACAGTTCAACAGTTCAACAGTTCAACAGTTACAACAGTTCAACAGATCAACAGTTACAACAGAAAAACAGTTACAACAGTTACAACAGAAAAACAGTTCAACAGTTCAACAGTTACAACAGAAAAACAGTTCAACAGTTCAACAGTTACAACAGAAAAACAGTTCAACAGTTACAACAGTTACAACAGAAAAACAGTTCAACAGTTCAATAGTTACAACAGAAAAACAGTTCAACAGTTACAACAGTTACAACAGAAAATCAGTTCAACAGTTACAACAGAAAAACAGTTCAACAGTTCAACAGTTACAACAGTTCAACAGTTCAACAGTTACAACAGAAAAACAGTTCAACAGTTCAACAGTTCAACAGTTACAACAGAAAAACAGTTCAACAGTTCAATAGTTCAACAATTACAACAGTTCAACAGAACAATAGTTCAACAGTTCAATAGTTCAACAGTTCAATAGTTCAACAATTACAACAGTTCAACAGAACAACAGTTCAACAGTTCAACAGTTCAACAGAACAACAGTTACAAATCAAATCAAATGTATTTATGAAGCCCTTCGTACATCAGCTGATATATCAAAGTGCTGTACAGAAAGAAATAAGAAAATAGAAAAGTAACAAGTAATTAAAGAGCAGCAGTAAAATAACAGTAGAGAGGCTATATACAGGGGGTACCGGTACAGAGTCAATGTGCGGGGGCAACGATTAGTCGAGGTAATTGAGGTAATATGTACATGTAGGTAGAGGTAAAGTGACTATGCATAGATAATAACCAGAGAGGGGAGGGGTCAATGTAAATAGTCCGGGTAGACATTTGATTAGCTGTTCAGGAGTCTTATGGCTTGGGGGTAGAACCTGTAAAGAAGCCTTTTATGTAAAAAGGCCCCTGTGGATTGAAACCGGTGTTACATTATTCTGTCTGTGTGGTGGGGTCTTGCTGACTGGGACAATAAGGGAGATGCAGCGGGTAGTAATTCAGTATCTAGGGAAATGGGAAAGAGGAATACCTAGTCAGTTGTACAACTGTCTTCCGCATTTAACCCAGCCCCTCTGAATCAGAGGTACAGGGGGCTGCCACAATCAACATCCACGGCGCCCGGGGTACAGTGGGTTAACTGCCTTGCTCAGGGGCAGAACAACAGATTTTTACCTTGTCAGCTCGGGGATTCAATCCAGCAACCTTTCGTTTACTGGCCCAAAGCTCTAACCACTAGACTACTAGCTTAGGGGACAGGGAGAAGTGGTCAATGGGTATGTGATGGAAAACAGAGTCTGCATGTGACATATAAATTGTATATTTACAAAACTACTCTCAGTAACAATTAAGCATGAATCACATTATATCACGTCAGACACTACAAGACATTTGAGGTTAAGATGAAAGAAGATAAACAAAACCCGGAAAAAACACTGACCACTTTTCTCAGTTGCTGTGACGGTTTCATAGTGAAAGGAGAGATTGTCTTGTGAGAGCCATTGGACCTGTGGGCTTGGTTTGACCACCATCATTCTGGTGGTAACCCAAGCTGTGGCATCGGTCGCTGATGTGATGTGGTGTAATGTGCTCGTCAGGGAAAGAGTTCTTGTGGGGAAGGCTCACTGGTGGTTCTCATTTGATGTGTGTTTGAAGTGTGAGAGGACGCTCACCAAAGTGCGGAGACACCCTGAGCCTGCCCTTCCCCTGAGTGTCTGGGTTAGGGTTTGGCAGGGGATCGGGGTTGGGGTGAGGGGGGTTGGGGAGGTGGGAGAGCACACTGCCCACATAATGAGGTGGAAACTGAGCTGTACTTCCTAACCTCCTGCCAAATGTATAACCGTATTAGAGATACATATTTCCCTCAGATTACACAGACCCACAAAGAATTTGAAAAGAAACCCCATTTAGCTAAACTCTCATATCTATTGGGTGAAATACCACAGTGTGGCAGTCACAGCAGCAAGATGTCACCTGTTGCCACAACAAAAGGGCAACCAGTGAAGAACAACCACCATTGTAAATACAACCTATAAATACAACCTATTTATGTTTATTTATTTTTCCTTTTGTACTTTAACTATTTGCACTATCACTATCATTGCAAGACTGTATATAGACATAATATGATATTTGAAATGTCTTTATTCTTTTGGAAATTTTGTGAGTGTAATGTTTACTGTTCATTTTGTATTGCTTATTTCACTTTTGTTTATTATCTACTTCACTTGCTTTGGCAATGTTAGCGTATGTTTCCCATGCAAATAAAGCCCCTTGAATTGAATTGAATTGAGTGACTGAGTGAGTAGTAGTGGGAGTGCCATCTGGCTGAACTGCCAGCCTCCACACACATATTCACACACCCTTAAACAGTCGCTTCACACACACACACACACACACACACACACACACACACACACACACACACACACACACACACACACACACACACACACACACACACACACACACACACACACACAGAACACACACGTCTCTGGTTCTACTGTCTTTGCTTTGATGTGTGCTGTGGCTGTGCTGACCGCTCTCTGGGAGGGAAGGCTGTGCTGACCGCTCTCTGGGAGGGAAGGCTGTGCTGACCGCTCTCTGGGAGGGAAGGCTGTGCTGACCGCTCTCTGGGAGGGAAGGCTGTGTGCAGGGCAGAGGAGGGGGAGCCAGGCAGCTGTGAGCCTGTGACTGTCCTGGATTCAGTAGAGCTACAGAAAGAGAGAAGGAGGCTGAGCCCGCAGAGAGAGAAACTGAAAGAGGAGAGGTTGCTGTCCTGGATTTTTTTAGCTGCAATAGAAGGAGATTGAAAGAGGAGGGGCTGAGCCAAGAGCCATGTAGCCCAGAGCCAGTGAAGAATAACAGACAGGCTTGAGTCTTGATAAAAGCCTGCTTAAGAGAGCTTTCTGCACAGAGGTAAGACCACTGAGGCCTCTGCCAAAGGAATTTGATAGCAGTGGATAAGAAGAAATAGCTATCCTAGATGTACCTGTACGGCAGAAAAAATACATTTGACATTTGAAATGGGATATTTTGCCTTAAATGTCTCAGCCTTAGCAGTGATTTCTAAGTTTAAACTGGATTTAAAGAGTGATTTTAATACTGTTTTATTGGTAAGATGTTTAAACTGTATTTAAAGAGTGATTTTAACACTGTTTTATTGGTAAGATGTTTAAACTGTATTTAAAGAGTGATTTTAACACTGTTTTATTGGTAAGATGGTTGCATTTATTTATTTTTTACTCAGTCTTCCTTTTTACGATTTTTGTTTGTTTGAATATGCATAGATTCTACTGTAAGTGGGATACTAGTATGGGCATTGGTCATTGAAACGGTGTCTGAGCCATTGGGTCTAATGCTATCTGAACAGGATCAGTAGTGTGATTGATGTTCAGCGAGCTGTGTGACAGCAGCATGTGTGTTGGGGACCGGTGCAGGCCAGGCGGACATATGCAGGTGGTCCCTCTCACAGCGCAGGGTAGGCAGGGTTAGAAGTTCCCTCTCTCATACCCATTTGGTGTTGAAATAACACCCCCTGGGATGGCGGGAGACACAAGGGTTAGCTAGCACTACTTTGAGTTGACATGGGATAGACAGAGCTATGAGAAACTATTATTTTAAAGTTGATGTCAATGGTATTTGCGTGGTATTTTCAACATTACTAGTTCAGCTCATTGTTTCGGTACATTGAATAGTTGGATAATTTAGGTATTGGTTAACGATTTTCTATTTAACACAGTTGATTCAAATGATTTAAAATGTTAAATACTTCTCAGCTTTGAGAATGATTTGTGTGTAGGTCAGTGTTTCTTTAAGTGCCAGTGATGTTACAAGGGGCTGGTTTTATGAAGTGCCAGCAGGTGACTCAGTCCTCATCTGAGTATCTGTGTTCTTTGGATTGTTTCAAGTTCCAACTTTTATTTGTCGTACGGGATACGCATGGTGTACATTGTCCAACGAAATGCTTACTTGCTTGTTTATTGGATTTGAAATAATCTGTTCCGCCGATCTTGACTAGAGAAACATCTTGTTTGACGTGCAGAGAAAAAACAGACTTGTCTCAATATGAACTGGAGAACCTGAGTCTTTTGAACTGAAAATCTTGTTTTCTCTCCAAGTAGACCTAGTGTACAACCCAAATATAAAATGCACTACTTTTGACCAGAACCCTATGGGGCCCTGGTCAAAGTAGTGCACTAAATAGGGAATAAGGTGTAATTTGGGACGCTACCCTAGACCCTATCCAGAGTGAGTATGTGGGTGACACTGTGCCAAATCAAACATGTACAGTCCAGACATGCTGACAGAGAACCGTGTGTTGGGGCTGTGGGCTTGTCCATCATTCGTCTCCTTGAGGATGTGAGACAGTAATTCAGACCAGCCGCTGGTTACTTTCCCTATTCTTTTAACAAGGGTTGTTCATCTACTGTACTAGATGGATTTACTGTGTACATCTACACTATATTTGGAGGACATCTTTCAATCAATGAGTTGAGATGAGACATACACTATAAAATGTTTTATTGTACTGCGAAGTATGACTCCTGGTTTATTTAGTCTTGTGGGACTGTGTCATTATCCTTCAATAAATCTGCCGAGAACATGAAGCAGATGTCAGGACACTTGTGGTATCCCATCTATATGTTGGCTGTATGGAAGCACAGATCCTGTTGTTTCCCTCATTCCATGACTGAAGTGTCCTCTACATTGTAATTCATTACGCATTTAGCATTTCCATAGGAGTCAATAGTCATTGGTTACCCCAGCATGGTTTATCTCTATCCATACCCCCCCGGACTCCACCAACCCACTACCCTGTCCCCCTCACCCTGCTCTGTGGGGAGATACCCTACCACTCACTCCCCGCCCGGCTGGGGGTACAAGGTCTCTTGTGGAGAGATCAGATATACATCTGAGGCTCCCAAGGTAAAGCCATGTTAACAAGCACCTTTACAAAAGGCTGTTAAACATTTAAGACTGCAGGGGTCCGGGCCGCATCAGCCGGAGGGAGGGGAACACAGGAACTAGCTTACTGTGAGCTAACATTGTAAGAGCTAACTTTTCAACTCTTGAGCTTTGAGAGTTTGTCAGAGAGTTTGTGTGTGTGTACCGGGTAAGATGGTTTGGTATAGAGGTCGACCGATTAGGATTTTTCAGCGCCGATACCGATTATTGGAGGGCCGAACAAAGCCGATACCGATTAATCGGTCGATTTTTATTTTATTTATTTATTTGTAATAATGACAATTACAACAATACTGAATGAACACTTATTTTAACTTAATATAATACATCAATAAAATCAATTTAGCCTCAAATAAATAATGAAACATGTTCAATTTGGTTTAAATAATGCAAAAACAAAGTGCTGGAGAAGAAAGTAAAAGTGCAATATGTGCCATGTAAAAAAGCTAATGTTTAAGTTCCTTGCTCAGAACATATGAAAGCTGGTGGTTCCTTTTAACATGAGTCTTCAATATTCCCAGGTAAGATGTTTTAGGTTGTAGTTATTATAGGACTATTTCTCTCTATACGATTTGTATTTCATATACCTTTGACTATTGGATGTTATTATAGGCACTTTAGTATTGCCAGTGTAGCAATATAGCTTCCGTCCCTCTCCTCGCTCCTACCTGGGCTCGAACCAGGAACACATCGACAACAGCCACCCTCAAAGCAGCGTTACCCATGTAGAGGAAGGGAAAAAACTACTCCAAGTCTCAGAGCGAGTGACGTTTGAAACGCTATTAGCGCGCACCCCGCTAACTAGCTAGCCATTTCATATCGGTTACACCAGCCTAATCTTGGGAGTTGACAGGCTTGAAGTCATAAACAGCGCAATGCATTGCGAAGGGCTGCTGGCAAAATGCACGAAAGTGCTATTTTGAATGAACGCTTACGAGCCTGCTGGTGCCTACCATCGCTCAGTCAGACTGCTCTATCAAATCATAGACTTAATTATAACATAATAACACACAGAAAGACAAGCCTTAGGTCATTAATATGGTCAAATCCGGAAACTATCATCTCGAAAACAAAACGTTATTCCTGTTACATTGCACAACCTTCAGTGTTATGTCATAATTATGTAAAATTCTGGCAAATTAGTTCGCAACGAGCCAGGCGGCCCAAACTGTTGCATATACCCTGACTGCGTGCAATGAACGCAAAATGACACAATTTCACCTGGTCAATATTGCCTGCTAACCTGGATTTATTTTAGCTAAATATGCAGGTTTAAAAATATATACTTCTGTGTATTGATTTTAAGAAAGGCATTGATGTTTATGGTTAGGTACAGTCGTGCAACGATTGTGCTTTTTTCGCAAATGCGCTTTTGTTAAATCATCCCCCGTTTGGCGAAGTCGGCTGTCTTTGTTAGGAAGAAATAGTCTTCACAGTTCGCAACGAGCCAGGCGGCCCAAACTGCTGCATATACCCTGACTTTGTTTGCAAGAGAAGTGACACATTTTCCCTAGTTAAAAGAAATTCATGTTAGCAGGCAATATTAACTAAATATGCAGGTTTAAAAATATATACTTGTGTATTGATTTTAAGAAAGGCATTGATGTTTATGGTTGGAGCAACGTGTACCTAAGCGATTATATGCAACGCAGGACAGGCTAGATAAACTAGTAATATCATCAACCATGTGTAGTTAACTAGTGATTATGATTGATTGATTGTTTTTTATAAGATAAGTTTAATGCTAGCTAGCAACTTACCTTAGCTTTTTACTGCATTTGCGTAACCTCGTGGAGTGCAATGTAAAGCAGGTGGTTAGAGCGTTGGACTAGTTAACCGTAAGGTTGCAAGATTGAATCCCTGAGCTGACCAGGTAAAAATCTGTCGTTCTGCCCCTGAACAAGGCAGTTAACCCACCGTTCCTAGGCCATCATTGAAAATAAGAATGTGTTCTTAACTGACTTGCCTAGTTAAATAAAGGTCAAAATATATATATATATTTTTTAATTCGGCCAAATCAGCATCCAAAAATACCGATTTCCGATTGTTATGAAAGCTTGAAATCGGCCCTAATTAATCGGCCATTCCGATTAATCGGTCGACCTCTAGTTTGGTAGTCAGTCAGTAGGTTGAGGAAATTAAATCACTGACATCTGAGGTGAGAATTAGCATACTTGCAGATGATGTTCAGGGAAATGCATTGAGCTATTGTCTCTGATGGGTAATAAATGTGTTTTTATTTAACTAGGAGTTTAACTAAGTTAGTTAAAAACAATGTCTTATTTTACAATGACAGCCTACCCCGGTCAAACCCTCCCCTAATCCGGACGATGCTGTGCCAATTGTGCGCCGCCCAATGGGACTCCCAATCACGGCTCGTTGTGATACAGCCCGGGATTGAACCAGGGTCTGTAGTGACGCCTCTAGCACTGAGATGCAGTGCCTTAGACCGCTGCGCCACTCAGGAACTATGGTCTGTGATGGGTAGCCAGTGAAGTCTGATCTGGCTGTATCTCAGACTTCACATTCTTCTGAGGCAGGTTCTGAAGGGGAAGAAGAAGCTTCTTATCTGCTGTGAAAACAAACATCTTCTCTCTCTCCCCCCTCTCTCTCTATCTTCTATCTCTCTCCCCCTCTCTTTCTCCCTCTCTCCCTCTCTCTTTCTCCCTCTCTCTCCCCCCTCTCTCCCTCTCTCTCTCCCCCCTCTCTATCTTCTCTCTCCCTCTCCCTCTCTCTTTCTCGCTCTCTCTCTCCCCCCTCTCTTTATCTTCTCTCTCCCCCCTCTTTCTCTCTAATGAATGTCATATGTATCCCCCTCTGTGACATAGCATGGCCCATGCTGCTAAAGTCATGTTCTCTCTCTACTCTACTCTGGCTGAACTTTCTCTATAGCCTTCATCTCCCCTGAGGTATACAATTCAATTCAATTCAATTCAATTCGCTTTATTGGCATGACGTAACAATGTACATATTGCCAAAGCTTACTTTGGATATTTACAGTATAAAAATAAATAAAAATGAGAATCAAAAATTGTCAACGGGACAACAGTAACAACAATAACCAACGGTCAATATAACCATACATTCAACAATAACAATAATCATACAGTTGAGGACATGTGCAGGTTTATTGGTCTGTCAGACACTGTCCCTCATCTTATGGCAGGCAGCAATGTAGTAAGCTGCCAACCCACAGCTCTCTGCGTCCTCCCCCAACAGGATGGGTAGCCTATCCTCATCAGAGAGGTCTTTGAAACCTTGAATAAGGGTTTCAAATTTGGGGAAATGACACTCTCTAATTGTTTTATATTTTTGACATTTTGTCAGGAAATGCAGCTCCGTCTCAGGTTCTGCTGTTGTGCAGTGGTTGCACAGCCTTTCCTCTACAGGGAGCCAGGTTTTCCTGTGTCTACCCTTCTCAATGGCAAGGCTGTGCTCACTGAGCCTGTACTTTGTCAAGGTTTTTCTAAGGTTTTGATCAGTAACCATGGTCAAATATTTAGCCATAGTGTACTGTCGATTTAGGGCCAGATAGCACTGCATTTTGCTTTGTGTTTGTGCTTGTGTTTCCCAATAAGCAATGTAGTTTTGTTTTGACTGTGTTGTAATTTGGTTTATTCTGATTGATTGGATGTTCTGGTCCTGGGGCTTCAGTGTGTTAGTAGAACAGGTTTGTGAACTCAGCCCCAGGACCAGCTGGATGAGGGGACTCTTTTCTTTGCTCAGCTCTTGGCATTGCAGGGCTTGGTAATGATATGAGAGAGGGTCACTGTATTTTAGATGTTTCCAAAACTTAATTGCTCTTTTTTGAGTTTTTATTATTAGTGGATATTGGCCTAATTCTGCCCTGCATGCATTGTTTGTAGTTTTCCTCTGGACACGTAGGAGAATCTTACAGAACTCTGCATGTAGGGTTTCAATGGGGTGTTTGTCCCATTTGATGAAATCTTGTTTTGCAAGTGGACCCCACACCTCGCTGCCATAAAGTGCAATTGGTTCAATGACATATTCAATTAGTTTTAGCCAAATTTTAATAGGTATTTCAATTTGAATTTGCTTTTTAATGGCGTAGAATGCCCTGCGTGCTTTCTCTCTCAGTTCATTCACTGCCTCATTAAGGTGTCCAGTTGAGCTTATTTTTAAACCTAAGTAATTGTAGTGTGTACAGTACTCTATATATTTTGTACCAATTGAGAACTTTGGTCTAATTCCCTGAGATCTGGATCCTCTCTGGAAAATCATTATTTTAGTCTTTTTGGGGTTTACTGCCAGGGCCCAGGTCTGGCAGTACTGCTCTAGCAGGTCCAGGCTCTGCTGTAGGCCAGGTGCTGTGGGTGACAGCACGCATAGGTCATCTGCGAAGAGTAGGCATTTCACTTCTGAATTGTGGAGACTAACACCAGGGGCTGAGGATTTTTCTAGAATAGTGGCCAATTCGTTAATGTAAATATTGAAGAGTGCAGGGCTCAGATTGCAACCCTGACGAAGGCCCCGCCCCTGGTTAAAGAATTCTGTTCTTTTCTTACCAATTTTAATGCTGCACGTATTGCCAGTATACATTGATTTAATTATGTCATATGTTTTACCCCCTACACCACTTTCAATAGCTTTGTAGAACAGTCCTGTATGCCAAATAGAATCAAATGCTTTTTGGAAGTCGATAAAGCAAGTGTATATTTTGGTATTATTTTGGTGGACATGTTTATCTATCAGGGTGTGTAAGGTGTAAATATGATCAGTTGTGCGATGTTTTGGTATAAATCCAATTTGGCTTTTACTCAAGACATTGTGCTTATTAAGGAAGTTTAGAACGCTTACATTGATGATACTACAGAAAACCTTCCCCAGGTTACTGTTCACACAAATGCCTCTGTAATTGTTAGGGTCAAATTTGTCTCCATTCTTAATGATTGGGGTTATGAGTCCTTGATTCCAGATGTCAGGGAAATAACCTACACTCAGGATCAAATTAAACAGTTTTAATATAGCCAATTGAAATTTTGCACTAGTGAGTTTGAGCATCTCATTTAGGATGCCATCAGGTCCGCAGGCTTTTTTAAATTTGAGAGCCTGAAGTTTCTTATAGAGCTCCTGGTCAGTAATTGGGGAGTCCAATGGGTTTTGATTGTCCTTTATAGCTTTTTCTAATCCATTCAACTTCTCATGGATTTGGCGTTGTTCTGCGTTTGTGTCAATTTGAACGGTGTTGTAGAGTGTTTTGAAATGGGTTGTCCATATGTCACCATTTTGTATCGCTAATTCCTCTTGTTTAGATTTTTTTAGTTTTTTCCAATTTTGCCAAAAGTTGTTTGTGTTTATGGACTCCTCAATTAGTGTCAGCTGCTTGCTGTTGTACTGTGCTTTTTTGGTTCTGAGTGTACGTTTACAGAGTTTTAAAGTCTCACAGTAATGAAGGCGTAATTCACCATTATTTGGGTCTCTGTGCTTTTGGTTGGAAAGTGTTCTAAGTTTTTTCCTTATAATTTTACAATCTGCATCAAACCAGTTGTCATCTGTGATTTTTTTAGTTTTGTTTTTTATCAATTTCAATTGTGCTTCTTTTGCCGTTTGCCTGAATATATAGTTGATGTTTCGTACTGCTAGATTGATGCCTTCTTTACTGTGAGTGAATGTGGTATCCAGAAAGTTATCTAAGAGTGTTTGGATATTTTGGTTCCAGGTTGCTTTCTGGTATTCTTCTGTGCTGTTTTGGGCCCATCTGTATGAATTTCTGATGTTGTACAGCTTACTGGGCTGTGAATGTGTGGTTGTTTCCAGGTCTGTTCTTTTGAGGAACAACGTAATTTGGCTGTGATCAGACAGAGGTGTTAGTGGCTTGACAGTGAATGAGCTGAGAGAGAAAGGGTCCATGCCTGTGATCATATAGTCTACTGTACTGTGGCCAAGAGGGGAGCAATAGGTGAATCTCCCCAAAGAGTCCCCCGTAACCTACCATTGACAAAGTACAGACCCAGGCTTCTACAGAGCTGCAAAAAGATCCCTTCCGTTTTTGTTGACGGTGCTGTCACTGTTGTTTCTATGGGGGAGATTAAGATAGTTAGAAACAGTATGGCCTGTAATAAAGCTGTCCCCTCGTGTGCTCGTTAGATCAGGTAGTGTTCCAGTGCGCGCATTTGTGTCCCCACAGATGAGCACATTTCCCTGGGCCCACATTTCTCTGGGCCACTACGCTCTATATAGTTAGCCTTAATCTACCCTGAGATACATAACCCACTACTCTCTATATACAGTAGTTAACCTTAATCTACCCTGAGATATACAACCCACTACGCTCTCTCAAACAAGGCCACATTGTTTGGGGTTATTTCAATAGATGTAGATACAACAAGAAGTGTCTTATTTTGCACCCTTTTGATTGAGGACAGGTTCTCTTGGTTTGAGGGTGTCTAATCATCATGAATGCAGCAGATAGCAGCTCGTCTTCGGGAGAGAGAGAGGGGGGCAGAGAGAAAGACAGACATTGTGGGTCAGATTACACAGCCCCACAAATAATTCCAAAACAAATCCAATTTTGATAAACTTCCATATCTATTAGGTGAAATTATTACAGTGTGCCATCACAGCAGCAAGATTAGTGACCTGTGTCCACTGTAATGAATACTCAGGGAGAAAAATGTGTAGATTCACACGCAGAGCGCGGCAGGTGTTGATTTCGCCTTCACAGAAGGCAGGAATCGTGGTCACAGGCAGGCAATGGTCATACACAGTTAGGCAAACAGGCAGGTGAATCAAAACTAGGACTGAAGGCTATAACTGGTTCTCACAAACGAGCTAGGAAAAGGCTTAGTAGAGTCGAAACGAACAATACCTCACAAAGGCACAAACAGAATGAACAGAACTAAATAAGGAGCTGATGAGACCAGGTGAGTAACTACGTTCAAGAACACAAAGAAACAGAACACAAGGTTGACTAAGAAAATAAATACAGAAACTTACAGCCACAAGAAAAGGTCAACAAGTTATGAACAAACACCACTGTAAATACAACCTATATTTATGTTGATTTATTTACCTTTTTGTACTTATTACAACACTGTACATAGACATCATTTTTAACATTCTATTATTTTGTAACTTTTGTGAGTGTAATATTTACTGTTAGTTTCTGATTGTTTATTTCACTTTTATTCATTATCTATTTCACTTGCTTAGGTAATGTTAACATATGTTTCCCATGCCAATAAAGCCAGAAAGTCCCCACAATAATAGTTAACGAGCAACTGGGGACATTTTGTTAGTCCCCACAAGGAAAAGGGTTATTTCTTGGGGATTTAGGGTTAAGGTTAGAATTAGGGTTACGGTTTAAAAGTTAGGTTTAGGGTTAGGAGTTAGAGTTATGTTATGTTGATCAAATCAAATCAAAGTTTATTTGTCACGTGCGCCGAATACAACAGGTGTAGACCTTACAGTGAAATGCTTACTAACCAATAATGCAAAAAAGGTATTAGGTGAACAATAGGTAAGTAAAGAAATAAATACAACAGTAAAAAGACAGTGAAAAACAGTAGCGAGGCTATAAAAGTAGCGAGGCTACATACAGGCACCGGTTAGTCAGGCTGATTGAGGTAGTATGTACATGTAGATAGAGTTAAAGTGACTGTGCCTATATGATAAACAGAGAGTAGCAGCAGCGTAAAAGAGGGGTTTGGGGGGGGCACACAATGCAAATAGTCCGGGTAGCCATTTGATTACCTGTTCAGGAGTCTTATGGCTTGGGGGTAAAAACTGTTGAGAAGCCTTTTTGTCCTAGACTTGGCACTCTGGTACCGCTTACCTTGCGGTAGTAGAGACAACAGTCTATGACTGGGGTGGCTGGGGTCTTTGACAATTTTTAGGGCCTTCCTCTGACACCACCTGGTGTCGAGGTCCTGGATGGCAGGCAGCTTAGCCCCAGTGATGTACTGGGCCGTACGCACTACCCTCTGTAGTGCCTTGCGGTCGGAGGCCGAGCAATTGCCATACCAGGGAGTGATGCAACCAGTCAGGATGCTCTCGATGTTGCAGCTGTAGAACTTGTTGAGGATCTCAGGACCCATGCCAAATCTTTTTAGTTTCCTGAGGGGGAATAGGCTTTGTCGTGCCCTCTTCACGACTGTCTTGGTGTGTTTAGACCATTCTAGTTAGTTGGTGATGTGGACACCAAGGAACTTGAAGCTCTCAACCTGCTCCACTACAGCCCCGTCAATGAGAATGGGGGCGTACTCGGTCATCCTTTTCCTGTAGTCCACAATCATCTCCTTAGTCTTGGTTAAGTTGAGGGATAGGTTGTTATTCTGGCACCACCTGGCCAGGTCTCTGACCTCCTCCCTATAGGCTGTCTCGTCGTTGTCGGTGATCAGGCCTACCACTGTTGTGTCGTCTGCAAACTTAATGATGGTGTTTGGGTTATGCCTGGCCATGCAGTCGTGGGTGAACAGGGAGTACAGGAGGGGACTGAGCACGCACCCCTGGGGGGCTCCAGTGTTGAGGATCAGCGTGGCAGATGTGTTGCTACCTACCCTCACCACCTGGGGGCGGCCCGTCAGGAAGTCCAGAATCCAGTTGCAGAGGGAGGTGTTTAGTCCCAGGATCCTTAGTGTAGTGATGAGCTTTGAGGGTACTATGGTGTTGAACACTGAGCTGTAGTCAATGAATAGCATTCTCACATAAGTGTTCCTTTTGTCCAGGTGGGAAAGGGCAGTGTGGAGTGCAATAGAGATTGCATCATCTGTGGATCTGTTTGGGCGGTATGCAAATTGGAGTGGGTCTAGGGTTTCTGGGATAATGGTGTTGATGTGAGCCATTACCAGCCTTTCAAAGCACTTCATGGCTACAGATGTGAGTGCTACGGGTCTGTAGTCATTTAGGCAGGTTGCCTTTGTGTTTTTGGGCACAGGGACTATGGTGGTCTGCTTGAAACATGTTGGTATTACAGACTCAATCAGGGGCATGTTGAAAATGTCAGTGAAGACACCTGCCAGTTGGTCAGTACATGCCCGGAGCACACGTCCTGGTAATCCGTCTGGCCCCACAGCCTTGTGTATGTTGACCTGTTTAAAGGTCTTACTCATGTCGGCTACGGAGAGCATGATCACACAGTTGTCCAGAACAGCTGATGCTCTCATGCATGCCTCAGTGTTGCTTACCTCGAAGCGAGCATAGAAGTGATTTAGCTCGTCTGGTACGCTCGTGTCACTGGGCAGCTCGCGGCTTTGCTTCCCTTTGTAGTCTGTAATAGTTTGCAAGCCCTGCCACATAAGACGAGCGTCGGAGCCGGTGTAGTATGATTCAATGTTAGCCCTGTATTGACGCTTTGCCTGTTTGATGGTTCGTCGCAGGGCATAGCAGGATTTCTTGTAAGCTTTCGGGTTAGAGTCCCGCACCTTGAAAGCGGCAGCTCTACCCTTTAGCTTAGTGAGAATGTTGCCTGTAATCCATGTCTTCTGGTTGGGGTATGTACGAACAGTAACTGTGGGGACAACGTCCTCGATGCACTTATTGATGAAGCCAACGACAGATGTGGTGTACTCCTCAATGCCATCGGAAGAATCCCAGAACATATTCCAGTCTGTGATAGCAAAACAGTCCTGTCGTTTAGCATCTGCTTCATCTGACCACTGGTGCTTCCTGCTTTAATTTTTGCTTGTAAGCAGGAATCAGGAGGATAGATTTGTGGTCGGATTTACCAAATGGAGGGCGAGGGAGAGCTTTGGGTTAGGGTTAGAAGTTAGGGTTAGGTTTAGTACTAGGGTCAGGTTTAGGGTTAGGAGTTAGGGTTAGGTTTAGTACTAGGGTCAGGTTTAGGGTTAGGAGTTAGGGTTAGGTTTAGTACTAGGGTCAGGTTTAGGGTTAGACGTTAGGGTTAGGTTTAGTACTAGGGTCAGGTTTAGGGTTTGGAGTTAGGTTTAGTACTAGGGTCAGGTTTAGGGTTAGAGTTAGGTTTAGTACTAGGGTCGGGTTTAGGGTTAGGAGTTAGGGTTAGGTTTAGTACTAGGGTCAGGTTTAGGAGTTAGAGTTAGGTTTAGTACTAGGGTCGGGTTTAGGGTTAGGAGTTAGGGTTAGGTTTAAGGAAAATATAATTTTGAAAGGGAATCAATTGTGTCCCCCCACAAGGTTAGTTGAACAAATCGGTGTGTATGCACTGTATGTGTGTGTGTGTGTGTGTGTGTGTGTGTGTGTGTGTGTGTGTGTGTGTGTGTGTGTGTCATTATGTGTGTGTGTTTGTCTGTGTGTGTGTGTCTGTGTGTGTATGTGTGTGTTGTAGGCATGTGGATTGTGCTGCCCTACGGGTGTGTGTGTGTGTTGCTGTCGAGGTCGAGGCCAGGCATGCAGACCGTGCTTCTCCTGCTGCTATCTCACAGAGACTCGTTACTAAAGAGAACAGGATGCAGAGCATACAGCTGACTTAAACAGTTTGGCCTCTGTTAGTGCAGAGGTGTGTGCGTACCTGTCTGCTTGCATTTCTGTCTGTGTTCTGACCCTCTACTATCACAGTGTTCTGGTCCTCTACTATCACAGTGTTCTGACCCTCTACTATCACAGTGTTCTGACCCTCTACTATCACAGTGTTCTGGTCCTCTACTATCACAGTGTTCTGACCCTCTACTATCACAGTGTTCTGACACTCTACTATCACAGTGTTCTGGTCCACTACTATCACAGTGTTCTGGTCCACTACTATCACAGTGTTCTGACCCTCTACTATCACAGTGTTCTGGTCCACTACTATCACAGTGTTCTGGCCCTCTACTATCACAGTGTTCTGGTCCTCTACTATCACAGTGTTCTGACACTCTACTATCACAGTGTTCTGGTCCTCTACTATCACAGTGTTCTGACCCTCTACTATCACAGTGTTCTGACCCTCTACTATCACAGTGTTCTGGTCCTCTACTATCACAGTGTTCTGACCCTCTACTATCACAGTGTTCTGACACTCTACTATCACAGTGTTCTGGTCCACTACTATCACAGTGTTCTGGTCCACTACTATCACAGTGTTCTGACCCTCTACTATCACAGTGTTCTGGTCCATTACTATCACAGTGTTCTGACCCTCTACTATCACAGTGTTCTGACCCTCTACTATCACAGTGTTCTGGTCCACTACTATCACAGTGTTCTGACCCTCTACTATCACAGTGTTCTGGCCCTCTACTATCACAGTGTTCTGGCCCTCTACTATCACAGTGTTCTGACACTCTACTATCACAGTGTTCTGGTCCACTACTATCACAGTGTTCTGGCCCTCTACTATCACAGTGTTCTGGCCCTCTACTATCACAGTGTTCTGGTCCACTACTATCACAGTGTTCTGACACTCTACTATCACAGTGTTCTGGTCCTCTACTATCACAGTGTTCTGACCCTCTACTATCACAGTGTTCTGACCCTCTACTATCACAGTGTTCTGGTCCACTACTATCACAGTGTTCTGACCCTCTACTATCACAGTGTTCTGACCCTCTACTATCACAGTGTTCTGGCCCTCTACTATCACAGTGTTCTGACCCTCTACTATCACAGTGTTCTGACCCTCTACTATCACAGTGTTCTGGTCCACTACTATCACAGTGTTCTGACCCTCTACTATCACAGTGTTCTGACCCTCTACTATCACAGTGTTCTGACCCTCTACTATCACAGTGTTCTGACCCTCTACTATCACAGTGTTCTGGTCCACTACTATCACAGTGTTCTGGCCCTCTACTATCACAGTGTTCTGACCCTCTACTATCACAGTGTTCTTTCTGGTCTACTGTCACGCCTGACGTCTTCGAAGGCACCAGTCAAGTGTGGCGGCTTTTTTCAGCTGTGTTCCCACCAGCCCCCCTAGCCCCGGGTGCCCTGCCCAGCCACGGGGGGTGGAAGCTGGGGTACGAGGTGGGTGGAGGGGGGCACTGACCACCTACTGGGCTCCATTGAAGTCTCACAGTCAGAGCTGTAGAGCTGTGGCCTTTTCTTTTGAGAAATGACCACAACTGCCCATTATTTTCCCCCATGTCTTTTTGTCCTACATGGCCGTTCAGCGTGGCTAGTACAGCTCAGAGTAGCATTCAGATGGTACGTTACTTACTACTTACTACTAAGTAGTAATAGTGGTAGTAGGAAATCACATTTATCTGGCTTACAAAATAGTAGTAATACTGTGGTAGTACAGTAGTAGTACAGTAGTATCACAGTAGTAGTACAGTGGTAGTAGTACAGTAGTAGTACAGTAGTATTACAGTAGTAGTACAGTGGTAGTAGTACAGTAGTAGTAGCACGGTATTAGCACGGTAGTAGTACAGTAGCAGTAGTACAGTAGTAGTACAGTAGTAGTAGTACAGTGGTAGTAGTACAGGAGTACAGTAGTAGTAGCACCAGTAGTAGTAGCACCAGTAGTAGTATTACAGTAGTAGTAGTACAGTAGTAGTACAGTAGTAGTTGTAGTACAGTAGTAGCACAGTAGTAGTACTGTAGTAGTAGTACAGTAATAGTACAGTAGTAGTAGTACAGTAGTAGCACCAGTAGGAGTACAGTAGTAGTACAGTAGTAGTAGTACAGTAGTAGTAGTACAGTATTATCCCCAGTATTATCCCCAGTAGTATCCCCAGTGGTATCCCCAGTAGTAGCCCCAGTATTAGCCCCAGTAGTGGCCCCAATAGTAGTACAGTAGTATCCCCAGTAGTATCCCCAGTAGTATCCCCAGTAGTAGCCCCAGTTTTAGCCCCAGTAGTAGTACAGTAGTATCCCCAGTAGTATCCCCAGTAGTATCCCCAGTATTAGCCCCAGTAGTAGCCCCAGTAGTAGCCCCAGTATTAGCAACAGTAGTAGCCCCAGTATTAGCCCCAGTATTAGCAACAGTAGTAGCCCCAGTATTAGCCCCAGTATTAGCAACAGTATTAGCCCCAGTATTAGCCCCAGTAGTAGCCCCAGTATTAGCCCCAGTATTAGCAACAGTAGTATCCCCAGTAGTAGCCCCAGTAGTATCTTCAGTAGTTGCCCCAGTAGTAGCCCCAGAAGTATCCCCAGTATTAGCCCCAGAAGTAGTACAGTAGTATCCCCAGTAGAAGCCCCAGTAGAAGCCCCAGTATTAGCCCCAGTAGTAGCCCCAGTAGAAGCCCCAGTATTAGCCCCAGTAGTAGCCCCAGTAGTAGCCCCAGTAGTAGCCCCAGTATTAGCAACATTAGTATCCCCAGTAGTAGCCCCAGTATTAGCCCCAGTAGTAGCCCCAGTATTAGCCCCAGTAGTTGTAGTGGTAGAATATACTACTAGAAAGGTTTTTAAGCCCGTTTTAAAGAAGCCCAGAGTCTGTGGTGCCTTCAGGTGGTCTGGGAGGGAATTCCAGAGGCTGGTGGAGGTTGAGCTGAAAGCCCGATCCCCAAAAGAGCGGAGCTTGATCCTGGGGGCGTGGAGGAGCAGGTTATTGCTTGACCTAAGGGTGCGGGTCGGGTTTTGGAGGGAGAGCAGTTCTTTGAGATAATTGCCATGAATACACTAGAAAGTCAGCAGGATGCTCAATACCTTCCATCCTTAGAAAACAAATCTGTTCTGTATGTCAAAGCAGTTGTCATTCCTCTGCTGAAATGTAGACTATTCTCAGTTAGAGCAGGTCCACCGTGCCCATGGCCCAGTGAAACACCAGCGCCCTGTGGTGGTAATGGAAACAGGAATCTATCTCCCATCCCTCTCTCTCTCACCTGACAGACAGACAGCGCCCTGAACTCCTCTGATTCACCTCTGTCTCTTCCCTCTATCCATTCCAAAGATGAAAGGATTGTCAGAGAGACAGACAGACGTCCTCTTCCCTCCCTCTCTGTGGCAGGTTGAAAAACAAACAGCCCTGAGGAGAAGAAGAGGGGCGGAGAGATAAACGAGAGAGACGGGTAAAGAGCAGGGGCTTTGGACATTCCCCACATGGCACTGTGATCCACAGGGAGTTGTGTATCCTATGGCCAGGGTTACTGTTGTTATACAGACCTCCAGCTAGAGAGAGAGAGAGAGAGAGAGAGAGAGAGAGAGATGACAATGACTCACTCATCTTATCCCCCTACTATAATTATCTGTATTTCTCAGCAGAGGAACCAAAGTGTTGGAGAGATCCCCTCAGAGCCTTTCGGGGAAGATAACCCACATGAACGTAGTGCTGGTGGTGACTCAGTCAGTGCTAAGCTGTGCAACATGTCTGAGACTGACTGGGTGAATGATGCTTGGGTCACTTTCATTAGGAACCAAACTGAAGAAAAACTGACTGAATCAGGGAGGGACAAAGGAAAGGACTAAGAAATGCTCATTTTAAGTTGTGAAACGTTTTAAGGTTTTCCATTTCCCTAATGAACCCTGGACCATGTGTACTACTGTATGTGGATGATGTATCTATCACTCTGTCTTGAGTAAAATGCCTCTCTCTCTCTCTCTCCCCCTCCCTCCCTCCCTCCCTCCCTCGCCCTCTGCAGTAGAAGGCGTGGTGTGTGATGAACCTAGATAGTGCGTGTGGTTACCAGGTCGGGGCGCGGGGCCCGCGGGAAGTGATGGAGCAGAAAGTCCAAGGTCAGCTGAACTTTGACTTCCAAAGGAGTTCTACGTCAGACGACGACTCTGGCTGTGCCCTGGAGGAGTACGCCTGGGTACCGCCTGGCCTCAGACCCGAACTGGTGAGACACCCCCAAATATACAACACAACAGGGTCCCGTGTAGCTCAGTTGGTAGAGCATGGCGCTTGCAATGCCAGAGTTGTAGGTTCGATTTCCATGGGGGACCAGTACGGGGAAAAAGTACAAAAATGTATCTACTCAAGCCGCTCTGGATAAGAGCATCTGCTAAATGACAAGAAAGTACAAATGTAAAAACACCCTCTGTTCTAATATACTGTACAATATGCCCCTTAAATTCAAAACTATATGCCACTTAAACTGAACTAAAATATAAACGCAACATGTAAAGTGTTGGTCCCATGTTTACATGAGCTGAAATAAAAGATCCCAGAAATGTTACATAAGCACAAAAGCTTGTTTCTCTCAATTTTTTTGCACATATTTGTTAACATCCTTGTTAGTGAGCATTTCTCCTTTACCAAGATAATCCATATATCTGGCAGTTGGGGCATATCAAGAAGCTGATTAAACAGCATGATCATTACAGAGGTGCACCTTGTGCTGGGGACAATAAAAGGCCACTCTAAAATGTACGGTTTTGTCACACAACACAATGCCACAGATGTCTCAAGTTGAGGGAGTGTGCAATTGGCATGCTGACTGCAGGAATGTCCACCAGAGCTGTTGCCAAAGAATTTAATGTTATTTTCTCTACCATGAGCCACCTCCAACGTCGTTTTAGAGAATTTGGCAGTGCGCCCAACCGGCCTCACAACCGCAGACCATGCGTAACCACGCCAGCTTAGGACCTTCACATCCGGCTTTTTCACCTGCAGGATCGTCTGAGACCAGCCACCCGGACAGCTGATGAAACTGAAGAGTATTTCTGTCTGTAATAAAGCCCTTGTGTGGGGAAAAGCTCATTCTGACTGTCTGGGCCTGGCCCCCAAGTGGGTGGGCCCATGCCCACCCAGGCTGCACCCCTGCCAATTCATGTAAAATCCATAGATTAGGGCCTAATATATTTATTTTAAGTGACTGATTTCGTTATATGAACTGTAACTCAGAAATTTTTTTGAAATTGTTGCGTTTATATTTTTATTCAGTATATACAGCATATGTCACGTACATGTACTGTTGAAGTCAGAAGTTTACATACACTTAGGTTGGAGTCATTAAAACTCGTTTTTCAACAACTCCACAAATTTCTTGTTAATTAACAAACTATAGTTTTGGCAAGTTGGTTAGGACATCTTCTTTATGCATGACACAAGTCATTTTTAGACAGATTATTTCACTTATAATTCACTGTATCACAATTCCAGTGGGTCAGAAGTTTACATACACTAAGTTCACCTTGCCTTTAAACAGCTTGGAAAATTCCAGAAAATGATGTCATGGCTTTAGAAGCTTCTGACTAATTGACCTCATTTGAGTCAATTGGAGGTGTACCTGTAGATGTATTTCAAGGCCTACCTTCAAACTCAGCACCTCTTTGCTTGACATCATGGGAAAATCAAAAGAAATCAGCCAAGACCTCAGAAACAAATTGTAGACCTCCACAAGTCTGGTTCATCCTTGGGAGCAATTTCCAAATGCCTGAAGGTACCACGTTCATCTGTACAAACAATAGTATGCACGTATAGACACCATGGGACCACGCAGCCTTCATACAGCTCAGGAAGGAGGCACGTTCTGTCTCCTAGAGATGAATGTACTTTGGTGCGAAAAATCCAAATCAATCCCAGAACAACAGCAAAGGACCTTGTGAAGATACTGGAGGAAACAGGTACAAAAGTATCTATATCCACAGTAAAATGAGTCCTATATCGACATAACCTGAAAGGCCGCTCAGCAAGGAAGAAGCCACTGCTCCAAAACCGCCATAAAAAAGCTAGACTACAGTTTGCAACTGCACATGGGGACAATGATCGTAGTTTTTGGAGAAATGTCCTCTGGTCTGATGAAACAAAAATAGAACTGTTTGGCCATAATGACCATCGTCATGTTTGGAGGAAAAAGGGGGAGGCTTGCAAGCCGAATAACACCATCCCAACCGTGAAGCAGCATCATGTTGTGGGGGTACTTTGCTGCAGGAGGGACTGGTGCACCTCACAAAATAGATGGCATCATGAGGGAGGAAAATTATGTGGATATATTGGCGCAACATCTCAAGACATCAGTCAGGAAGTTAAAGCTTTGTCGCAAATGGGTCTTCCAAATGGACAATGACCCCAAGCATACTTCCAAAGTTGTGGCAAAATGGCTTAAGGACAACAAAGTCAAGGTATTGGAGTGGCCATCACAAAGCCCTGACCGCATTCCTATAGAAAATTTGTGGGCAAAACTGAAAAAGCATATGCGAGCAAAGAGGCCTACAAACCTGAATCAGTTACACCAGCTCTATCAGGAGGAATGGGCCAAAATTCACCCAACTTATTGTGGGAAGCTTGTGGAAGGCTACCTGAAACGTTTGACCGAAGTTAAACAATTTAAAGGCAATACTACCAAATACTCATTGAGTGTATGTAAATTCTGACCCACAGACATTTCACATTCTTAAAATAAAGTGGTGATCCTAACTGGCCTAAGACAGGAATTTTTTACTAGGATTAAATGTCAGGAATTATGAAAAACTGAGTTTAAATGTACTTGGCTAAGGTGTATGTAAACTTCTGTCTTCAACTGTATATGCAATATAACCCACGACCTTGCCGTGTCTAGTGTCATGCTCTTACCAACTGAGCCACATTAGCCCATATAGAAGGACACATAAACACATTTGGCTCGTTTAGATAGGAGCTGAGAAACAATACAGTAGCTTCTCTGTCATTATTTTCCTCATCATAACTCCATTAGGCATATTGCTAGGCCTCCTCAAGTTATTGGGGTGGTGAGCAGTGCAGAGGGAGGGTTTGTTGTATGCTTGTCACCCTGAAACAGGACAAAGCTGCTTGTCTCTAACTGTCGCCGTAGCACTTTGACCCTTAGGGCCACTGGCCTGGCTACTACATTGCCCCTTGGGGCAGTTGACCGCAACTGAAGGCTACATTAGGAGGGAGGGTCATGACTGCTACCAGATAAAAAGGTGGGATGTTCTTGTCTCCTGTTTAGAGGGGGCTTCCTGCTGCTCGGCCCATCTCTGGGAATTGCAATTGACCCCCACAATCCTCAGTGTTGGGCTGTTGTAAATAATGCACATTTCATGCTGCTATTAATCCTACATCCACCTCCCTCGGTCAGGGCTAAAGAGCAGTAAGCTGACTGACCTCCTACCTCCAGGGCTGTGTGTTTCTCCACTGTAATGTGCACAACAGGGCCGTTCAACAGAATAGTGGCTGTAAAGGCATTACAGTTGACCCAGGCATTTACACACAAAAGGGGGCTGTTTATTTGGATGCTTTAGAGCCTGGGTCTCTTGTTGCTTCAGCCCCCCCCACCACCGATCACCCTTCATTGCTTCCATGTGTGCTGTTTAAAGGGAGGTAGAGGGGGATAGAGAGTGAGGGGAGTAAGGGAAGAAAGGGAGAGAGACAGAGGGAGAGAAGGAAGGGAAGGTAAGAGAGGAGGGGCTCCCCGGTAGTTGGGAGAGTGCCACATAACACAAGTGGACCCTGTTTGTGAACGAGCCTGTAAAAGGCAGCTGTGGCGAGGTCCCCTCCAAGCCAAACCTAGTGTTGCCAGCAACCAGCGGGACGGGGGACTGATCCACATCTAAAGGCCTCCTCCTGCATCTGATCTGTCAGATCTCTACTAATCACCAGCAGACTTTTCCATGCCAGAGTTTGTAAAAAAAATAAATATATATATATATATATATCCTGTCTCAGTGTCTTTGGGGTGGTGCTTGACAAGTCTGCCTGTCTTACACAAAGGAGCCTCCGCTATGCTCACTTTTCAGGTAGGGGCACACGCACGCAGCCCATTATCCGGGGACAGGCTTAGTTGGTATTATCATTTCTAATGTGCTGAATAATATTTATCTGGGCCAGTGAAATAGATTAAGAGAAATCTGGGAAGTTGCTCTTCCGTTCGACAGGGAGCTAGGATCCGGTCAGGACTGGTTTTATATTCTCCATTAAGAACATTTGACTTTCATGTTGCTTCACAGTATAAACAACAGTTCAGGTTCATTTTACGTGTCGTAGGTGTAAGCATGGTGCTACCAAAGGATAAAATACACAATGTGTGTGTGTGTGTGTCTACCATCTGTCTTCTGCTCTGTGTGCTCCAGGTCCAGCTGTATTTCTCCTGTCTGCCTGAGGACAAGGTTCCTTACGTTAACAGTCCTGGAGAGAAGTTCAGAATAAAACAACTCCTCTATCAGCTGCCTCCACATGACAACGAGGTGAGGAAAAGGCCCCAAAAGAGTGTGGTTGTACGTGCATGGGGGTGTGTAGTTCATATAAACTGTTTGTGTATGTTTGTGTGTACGCTTTGTGTGTGTACGCGTGTGCGTGTGTGTTTGTATGCCTGTGTGTGTACACTCTGTGTGTGTGTGTGTGTGTGTGTGTGTGTGTGTGTGTGTGTGTGTGTGTGTGTGTGTCATAAAATGCATCCCAGCAGGCCCTCTCATTAAAGGCGTCTTAACAGGAAAGGTCTCACAGCAGGACAGCACCCATTTTCCCACCATCCATCCAATCCATCCATCCATCCCATCCAATCCATCCAATCCATCCATCCATCCCATCCATCCATCCATCCAATCCATCCATCCATCCCATCCCATCCATCCATCCAATCCATCCAATCCATCCAATCCATCCCATCCAATCCATCCAATCCATCCATCCAATCCATCCAATCCATCCAATCCATCCATCTATCCATCCATCTATCCATCCATCCATCCCATCCATCCCATCCATCCCATCCCATCCATCCCATCCATCCATCTATCCATCCCATCCATCTATCCATCCATCTATCCATCCATCCATCCATCCCATCCCATCCATCCCATCCATCCATCCATCCATCCCATCCATCCCATCCCATCCATCCATCTATCCATCCCATCCATCTATCCATCCATCCATCCATCCATCCATCCCATCCATCCCATCCCATCCATCCCATCCATCCATCTATCCATCCCATCCATCTATCCATCCATCCATCCCATCCCCTTTCCGAGACTCAATGTTGTTTGAAGATGTGTCCGACCCTTGTCCTTCCCTGTAGTAAACCTCTGTTTAAGACCACCTTACCACCTACCAGGGTTGGGGTCAATTCCATTCCAATTCAGACTGGAAATAAATGGAAAGTCCAATCCTCTAAGCAATGACATTTCATTTGACTTCCATTTTACTGAATTGAAATGGGATTGACCCCCCCCCCCCCCCCCCCCAGCTCCATGCCATTCAGACTTGGCATTCACGTTACCACCATCACAGTCTTTAGTCCCTTGATCCCACACTGGGTCATAGACTGTCATGCCCTGGGTACAATAAGCCTTTTGACTATGATTTGATGATGTTTGCTGACAGCCCCCACCAGCAGGATTCCTGTCATAGCGGTAGTCTTTCTGGGGACAGACGAGTGGGATAGGCGACGCTGCTGAAAGACGTCCTTTATATGTGCCACCACCGCAGTGACATCACAGCCTGAGCCAGAGCTGCTTCTCTTTGTGGTTCTTCCCCTCGTGATTCCACTCTAAACACAACCCCTGTAAAACGTCTGCTTTCCCTTGGTAACGGTTTGGGAGGGAGACATAAAAAAAATGGTTGTCACTCTTTGCTTTGTGTTGTACAATTAAAGTCCACTTTGGACGATGTTTAACGAAGGCCTGTCTTTCTCCTTTCACTCCCTCCAGGGCCGCTACTGTCAGTCTCTCAGTGAGGAGGAGAAGAAGGAGCTCCACATGTTCAGTGTCCAGAGGAAGAAGGAGGCGCTGGGGAGGGGCTCTCTCAAACTCCTGCCCCGGGACCTGCTACACAGCGTCTGTGAACATGTATGTCTCCTCTCGCACATCGCCACTCACCTCAGTTCCTAACAGGAACATTGTCACACCGCCACTCACCTCAGTTCCTAACAGGAACATTGTCACACCGCCACTCACCTCAGTTCCTAACAGGAACATTGTCACACCGCCACTCACCTCAGTTCCTAACAGGAACATTGTCACACCGCCACTCACCTCAGTTCCTAACAGGAACATTGTGACACCGCCACTCACCTCAGTTCCTAACAGGAACATTGTGACACCGCCACTCACCTCAGTTCCTAACAGGAACATTGTCACACCGCCACTCACCTCAGTTCCTAACAGGAACATTGTCACACCGCCACTCACCTCAGTTCCTAACAGGAACATTGTCACACCGCCACTCACCTCAGTTCCTAACAGGAACATTGTCACACCGCCACTCACCTCAGTTCCTAACAGGAACATTGTCACATCAGACACATAAACCAACGGGTAGATGGGGAATGTTTAAGGTAACATACACTACCGGTCAAAAGTTTTACAACACCTACTCATTCAAGGGTTATTCTTTATTTTTACTATTTTCTACATTGTAGAATAATAGTGAAGACATCAAAACTATGAAATAATACATATGGAATCATGTAGTAACCAAAAAAGTGTTTAACAAATCAAAATATATTTTATTCTTTAGTAGTACACATGATTCTTTAAAAAGCCACCCTTTACCTTGATGCCAGCTTTCCACACTCTTGGCATTCTCTCAACCAGCTTCACCTGGAAGATGTACAATGTAGAAAATAGTAAAAAATAAAGAAAAACCCTTGAATGAGTAGATGTTCCAAAACGTTTGACCGGTAATGTACGTAACAGTTTGTGAAGTTATAGATAACCCAAGTAAATGACTATTGAGAAGCGAAAAGCAGAACTATCTGTAGCCTGTGTGTGTGCAGACTCTAGAGGAGTCTGTTTCTCTTAGAACATCCTCTTCCTCTGTGTTGTATGTCAACCATGCTATGTAAGAGATCCCTAAACATACGGTGGTTTTGCAGCCATGCAGACAGTCTGAAATCTAAAAAGCCTCGGAGTTGTTTGGAGTGTAGCTCCAGTGGGTTGACTGACTCTGTGCTCTGCTCGATCCTCAGTGTTTTATTTAGTCTACTTACAAATGGGTCCTGAGCAGCCCGGGGGATGACCATTAAGATTGGTCAAAACACAGCTCTACTCTGCTCTGTAGTGTCTCTCCCTCTGCTCTGTAGTGTCTCTCCCTCTGCTCTGCTCTGTAGTGGCTCTCCCTCTACTCTGCTCTGTAGTGTCTCTACTCTGCTCTGTAGTGGCTCTCCCTCTGCTCTACTCTGTAGTGTCTCTCCCTCTGCTCTGTAGTGTCTCTCCCTCTACTCTGCTCTGTAGTGTCTCTCCCTCTACTCTGCTCTGTAGTGGCTCTCCCTCTGCTCTACTCTGTAGTGTCTCTCCCTCTGCTCTGCTCTGTAGTGTCTCTCCCTCTACTCTGCTCTGTAGTGGCTCTCCCTCTGCTCTACTCTGTAGTGTCTCTCCCTCTGCTCTGCTCTGTAGTGTCTCTCCCTCTGCTCTGCTCTGTAGTGTCTCTCCCTCTACTCTGCTCTGTAGTGGCTCTCCCTCTGCTCTACTCTGTAGTGTCTCTCCCTCTGCTCTGCTCTGTAGTGGCTCTCCCTCTACTCTGCTCTGTAGTGTCTCTACTCTGCTCTGTAGTGGCTCTCCCTCTACTCTGTAGTGGCTCTCCCTCTACTCTGTAGTGGCTCTCCCTCTACTCTGCTCTGTAGTGTCTCTCCCTCTACTCTGCTCTGTAGTGGCTCTCCCTCTGCTCTGCTCTGTCGTGTCTCTCCCTCTGCTCTGCTCTGTAGTGTCTCTCCCTCTACTCTGCTCTGTAGTATCTCTCCCTCTACTCTGCTCTGTAGTGGCTCTCCCTCTGCTCTGTAGTGTCTCTCCCTCTGCTCTGTAGTGTATCTCCCTCTGCTCTGCTCTGTAGTGTCTCTCCCTCTGCTCTGTAGTGTCTCTCCCTCTGCTCTGCTCTGTAGTGTCTCTCCCTCTGCTCTGTAGTGGCTCTCCCTCTGCTCTACTCTGTAGTGGCTCTCCCTCTACTCTGCTCTGTAGTGGCTCTCCCTCTGCTCTGCTCTGTAGTGGCTCTCCCTCTGCTCTGCTCTGTAGTGGCTCTCCCTCTGCTCTGCTCTGTAGTGGCTCTCCCTCTGCTCTGCTCTGTAGTGGCTCTCCCTCTACTCTGCTCTGTAGTGTCTCTCCCTCTGCTCTGCTCTGTAGTGTCTCTCCCTCTGCTCTGCTCTGTAATGTCTCTCCCTCTGCTCTGCTCTGTAATGTCTCTCCCTCTGCTCTGCTCTGTAGTTTCTCTCCCTCTGCTCTGTAGTGTCTCTCCCTCTGCTCTGCTCTGTAGTGTCTCTCCCTCTGCTCTGCTCTGTAGTGTCTCTCCCTCTGCTCTGTAGTGTCTCTCCCTCTGCTCTGTAGTGTCTCTCCCTCTGCTCTGTAGTGTCTCTCCCTCTGCTCTGCTCTGTAGTGTCTCTCCCTCTACTCTGCTCTGTAGTGTCTCTCCCTCTACTCTGCTCTGTAGTCTCCCTCTGCTCTGCTCTGTCGTGTCTCTCCCTCTGCTCTGCTCTGTAGTGTCTCTCCCTCTGCTCTGCTCTGTAGTGTCTCTCCCTCTGCTCTGCAGTGTCTCTCCCTCTGCTCTGTGGTGTCTCTCCCTCTGCTCTGTGGTGTGTCTCCCTCTACTCTGCTCTGTAGTCTCCCTCTGCTCTGCTCTGTCGTGTCTCTCCCTCTGCTCTTCTCTGTAGTGTCTCTCCCTCTACTCTGCTCTGTAGTGGCTCTCCCTCTACTCTGCTCTGTAGTGGCTCTCCCTCTGCTCTGCTCTGTAGTGTCTCTCCCTCTGCTCTGTAGTGTCTCTCCCTCTGCTCTGTAGTGTCTCTCCCTCTGCTCTGTAGTGGCTCTCCCTCTGCTCTGCTCTGTAGTGTCTCTCCCTCTGCTCTGTAGTGTCTCTCGCTCTGCTCTGTAGTGTCTCTCCCTCTGCTCTGTAGTGTCTCTCCCTCTGCTCTGCTCTGTAGTGTCTCTCCCTCTGCTCTGCTCTGTAGTGTCTCTCCCTCTGCTCTGTAGTGTCTCTCCCTCTGCTCTGTAGTGTCTCTCCCTCTGCTCTGTAGTGGCTCTCCCTCTGCTCTGTAGTGTCTCTCCCTCTGCTCTGTAGTGTCTCTCCCTGCTGTAAACTGTGAATGTGATGTTGTTTGTGGGCCCAGCGTTAAAGCACGGCCTGTGTCCTCACATGACACACACAGAGAAACATAGAGGAACAACCCGACTGCAGAGGGACCGTAGTCGACCACAGTTAGCCCCACGGTCAGAATTCCAATAATAACACCAGATGCCATGTTCTGAACTGTGCTGATGCGGTCCCTCACAGATGGAAGGGAGTTGGTCACATATCGCAACGCTCCTCCTCTCTCCAGAAGGGAATGGGGACAGGGGGACTTAGTGGCCATATGATACCCTAGTTAGTATCCAGGGCCGAGGCCATGCTGTAGGATTAGATAGGATAGCCACACACTCCAGACTGGAAGTTACATAACTAGGGCATTTGGCCATAATTGTTGACATGTTATCACTGAGCAGTCAACCACACATTTAACTAGTTATGGAATTCATGTTTTTTTTAAAGTCACAGTTAACATTTTAAAATTAAAATATGCCATTTTTACTGGTCATTTCAATTAAATGTATATACCCATTGATTCTTGAAGAACAATTACTTGCCTAATGAGCTTAATACAATAATACAGTATAAAATATCTAGTTTTAGAGTGAAACTGTGTTCTTTATGGATGTCCCTTGTGTGGATTTCATCACAGTGTGGGGAGAGCATCAACGGAGGGGAGATGACGGTTTTTGCCTCCAGAGCGGGTTCTGGGCTAGCCTGGCACCCAGCATGCTTTACGTGCTCCACGTGTAGTGAGCTGCTGGTTGACCTCATCTACTTCTACCAGGATGGGAAGATCCACTGTGGCCGACACCACGCAGAGCTGCTCAAGCCACGCTGCTCAGCCTGCGACGAGGTGAGTGTGAGTGTGTGTGTGGAGATGCACTGTGGCCGACGCCAGAGCGGAGTTGAGCGGTTGGAAATCACGCTCATTCCAATCGCTTCGCTAAAAACCATCCTGTGCTCACAGGAATAAAAAAAACTGGCGCTACAAATTCGCTACATTCATTAAAATCACAATTTAACAGGAGTGGAAAAAGATCCTAATTATCTTACTTGAGTAAAAGTACAGAAACCTTAACAAAAATGACTCAAGTAAAAGTCACCCAGTAAAATACTTCTTGAGTAAAAGTCAAAGTATTTGGTTTTAAATATACTTAAATATAAAAAGTAAATGCAATTGCAAAAATATACTTAACTATCAAAAGTAAAAGATAGAAATCATTTCAAATTCCTTATACAGTGAGGGAAAAAAGTATTTGATCCCCTGGTGATTTTGTACCTTTGCCCACTAACAAAGAAATGATCAGTCTATAATTTTAATGGTAGGTTTATTTGAACAGTGAGAGACAGAATAACAACAAAGAAATCCAGAAAAAAGCATGTCAAAAATGTTATAAAATGATTTGCATTTTAATGAGGGAAATAAGTATTTGACCCCTCTGCAAAACATGACTTAGTACTTGGTGGCAAAACCCTTGTTGGCAATCACAGAGGTCAGACGTTTCTTGTAGTTGGCCACCAGGTTTGCACACATCTCAGGAGGGATTTTGTCCCACTCCTCTTTGCAGATCTTCTCCAAGTCATTAAGGTTTCGAGGCTGACGTTTGGCAACTCGATCCTTCAGCTCCCTGCACAGATTTTCTATGGGATTAAGGTCTGGAGACTGGCTAGGCCACTCCAGGACCTTAATGTGCTTCTTCTTGAGCCACTCCTTAGTTGCCTTGGCCGTGTGTTTTGGGTCATTGTCATGCTGGAATACCCATCCACGACCCATTTCAATGCCCTGGCTGAGGGAAGGAGGTTTTCACCCAAGATTTGACGGTACATGGTCACGTCCATCGTCCCTTTGATGCGGTGAAGTTGTCCTGTCCCCTTAGCAGAAAAACACCCCCAAAGCATAATGTTTCCACCTCCATGTTTGACGGTGGGGATGGCGTT
Source organism: Salmo trutta (assembly GCF_901001165.1). NCBI lineage: Eukaryota > Metazoa > Chordata > Actinopteri > Salmoniformes > Salmonidae > Salmo > Salmo trutta. Next base: position 50,223,087 of record NC_042963.1, read on the forward strand.
CTTGGGGTCATAGGCAGCATTCCTCCTCCTCCAAACACGGCGAGTTGAATTGATGCCAGAGAGCTCCATTTTGGTCTTATCTGACCACAACACTTTCACCCAGTTGTCCTCTGAATCATTCAGATGTTCATTGGCAAACTTCAGACGGGCATGTATATGTGCTTTCTTGAGCAAGGGGACCTTGCGGGCGCTGCAGGATTTCAGTCCTTCACGGCGTAGTGTGTTACCAAATGTTTTCTTGGTGACTATGGTCCCAGCTGCCTTGAGATCATTGACAAGATCTTCCCGTGTAGTTCTGGGCTGATTCCTCACCGTTCTCATGATCATTGCAACTCCACGAGGTGAGGTCTTGCATGGAGCCCCAGGCCGAGGGAGATTGACAGTTCTTTTGTGTTTCTTCCATTTGCGAATAATCGCACCAACTGTTGTCACCTTCTCACCAAGCTGCTTGGCGATGGTCTTGTAGCCCATTCCAGCCTTGTGTAGGTCTACAATCTTGTCCCTGACATCCTTGGAGAGCTCTTTGGTCTTGGCCATGGTGGAGAGTTTGGAATCTGAATGATTGATTGCTTCTGTGGACAGGTGTCTTTTATACAGTTAACAAGCTGAGATTAGGAGCACTCCCTTTAAGAGTGTGCTCCTAATCTCAGCTCGTTACCTGTATAAAAGACACCTGGGAACCAGAAATCTTTCTGATTGAGAGGGGGTCAAATACTTATTTCCCCCATTAAAATGCAAATCAATTTATAACGTTTTTGACATGCGTTTTTCTGGATTTTTTTGTTGTTATTCTGTCTCTCACTGTTCAAATAAACCTACCATTAAAATTATAGACTGGTCATTTCTTTGTCAGTGGGCAAACGTACAAAATCAGCAGGGGATCAAATACTTTTTTCCCTCACTGTACAAACACTAAATAGGTCAGAAGCCAGACAGGGAGCCTAAGAAGGAACGGAAATGAATTATTTAGGCTATATTATTTCAATTATTTCAAGGCTATAGCCTACAAAGAAATGCATTCTGAAGCATTTGCGTGTGCGACACTAGGCTGGTAGGGACATAAAGCGCTCAGCATTTAAACATTTCTTTCTGTTAAATTATTATAGTCTATAAATTGCGCATATAGGCTGTGATTTACTTAGAACGAAATACAAATTAAACAAAAAATTCCTTATTTGGCTCAGTCTAATTCTAATTCATTTTTAGAAACACAAGTTTGTCCAGAGTCTGTGGCTTCAGGCTCATGCGATGGTGCCTGGAGAGCCGGCCAGCAGTGGAGAATATTCTCTCCAGACTTGCAGAGCCACTGGGGATGCTAAACACGCTTCGGCAAAATAACCCAATCAAAACAGAAAGCTTCTTGAAAGTTGGAATATACCAGGCCTATTGGGCCAAAATCAACAATGGCCTATTATATAGATAAAAGTTCTGTTCATTTTTGTTCTGTTAAGAGATCTGATTTTTAGTTTAGAATGACTTTGCTAAAATGACACTTAGTTATCTATCCACCTCATTCCTTTCTTTTAGCATGTGCACATAGTAAGTACACCATCATGCTTTCGGGAATATGTGTATTTTCAGATTACACTATGATTCTTTAGTTGTAGACACTAAATCACTGCTCTCCCTCTCTTGGTCCTCATCTTTGTAAATCACCTTGATTTTGCACCTGTGTGTATTATCAGTTTCTTTATGAAAATATATAGTGAACTTCATGACAGTAGCTAAAGCAAGGGGCTATAGCAGCACACAAGTAGACTAGAAATGCATGCTGGGGCGGGCTGGCCTGAGCTCAAGTGGGCACTACTGGATCGAAATTGGAGCGAGCGAGAAAGCCGATGCTCCAGCCTTCGGGAATCTCGCTCCACAGTCCAGTCAAACTGGCCACAACTCCGCTCACATACACTGGCCGACACATAAAACCATGCTGAGTCCGATTCAAACTCACCAACACAGGCATATGTTCTCTGGAGGCACCAGCAATAATCACTAGAGCAAACCAAGTCACACACTTCTCATCTAACTCTTAATGTTTCCATCTTCAGGTGATCTTTTCTGACGAGTGTACGGAGGCAGAGGGGCGTCACTGGCACATGAAGCACTTCTCCTGTTTCGAATGTGAGATGGTGCTGGGGGGACAACGTTATATCATGAAGGATGGTCGGCCATATTGCTGCGGCTGCTTTGAGTCTCTCTATGCCGAGTACTGCAAGGCCTGCGGGGAACACATTGGTAAGCCCTGACGATACGCATACAGACCACTGCTTCTGCCATTGTGAAAGAAATGGCAGAAACTAAAACAGACAGACATAACCTAACAATTTACTATCAATGTTTTTTAGGCAGTGAGTGTGTTAGCAGGGCTCTTTACAGTGACATTAACATTCCTTTACATTTTACTCACATATGTACCTAAATATTCTGCTGTGCAATCTGGATTTCTTTAATTTAGGAGATACAGTACACATTGCTTTAATACCTTAAAACGTTTTTTATTGTTTGATTTACCTAAATGTCTTTGCGTGTGCCTATATCTCTCTCACCTTAGGCACACGTGCACCTTGTAAAAAAGGTCAGCGTAGCCCTGGTTAGTAATCCAATGCAGAATATCAAAACAAAATGTACCATGTCAATATTTCCAGCCAGTATGAATGTTATATGACACATGCCTATGAGGAACTTGACAATGATTCAGAGAATCACACCACAAAAGTGTTTCTCAAAATACAAACAAATATTTCCTCACATCTGTGCTAACCAAAGTCTTTCTCCTTTCCCGTAGGTGTGGACCATGCCCAGATGACGTACGACGGTCTCCACTGGCACGCCACCAAGGGTTGTTTCTGCTGTGCCCAGTGTAAGAGCTCTCTGCTGGGCTGTCCCTTTCTGCCCAAGCAGGGCCGGATCTACTGCTCCAAGGCCTGCAGTCTGGGAGAGGACGTCCACGCCTCAGACTCCTCCGACTCCGCCTTCCAGTCGACACGCTCCCGTGAGTCTCGCCGCAGCGTACGCATGGGCAAGAGCAGCCGCTCGGCTGACCAGTGCCGCCAGTCGCTCCTCTTCTCACCCTCCGTCAACTACAAGTTCCCCGGGTTTACCGGTAACCCAGACACCGACACGCTCACCAACAAGCTAGCCCACCTGGGTTTAACCAACGAGGAGTGCTTCTGGAGGGGGAGGGAGGACACCGAGGGCCCCGAGGAACGGGACGAGGAGGAGTGGGCTGAGCACGAGGACTACATGACCCAGCTGCTGCTCAAGTTCGGGGAGCACGGAGTCTTCAAGCAAGGTGAGGTGGTCGACTCCAGACCTCCAACAAATCTGTGGATGACTGAGGCTGAGGTCAAGATGAAACCGTGTGAGCCTCAGGGCTCTAGGGCTGAGACTGGAGGAGGAGGATGTGGAGGAGGGTCAGGCAGCCAGAGCCTGGCCAGTAAGAAGTACCAGACAGATATGTACTGGGCCCAGTCCCAGGACGGGCTGGGGGATTCGGCCTACGGGAGCCACCCTGGCCCGGCCAGCAGTAGGAAGCTCCAGGAGCTGGAGCATGGCGCTGGGAGCATCGGGGGTACCAGCTTCCAGAGGGAGGAGAAGCAGTGGTATGACAACTCTCTGGAGTGCATCACAGACAAGGTGAAACAGACAGATCAGAGTGTCAGGGACTCCATGGACTCACTGGCACTGTCCAACATCACGGGTAAGACATGTTACATCTCTATTAAAATAGCCTTTTAGTCCAGTACTAGGCTTGATCTGTCCCGGAAACCAGCCCTGAGAAATGTCCAGGTCTTGATCTGATTTGCATGTTCAATGTTCTGTGATGGCAGAATGTTCTTTGAAACAGCACTGTGGTGAAAAGACAACTTGTACAAATACACGTCATCATCTCTCTCTCTCTCTCCCGCTCTTCTTCCAGGTGCCTCTGTAGATGGCGACAGTAAAGAGAGATCTCTGGTCTACTCCTTACAGAACTTCCAGGAACTCGAGGCTGAGAGAGACTGTGAGAACACAAGCAACATGGGAACTCTCAACTCCTCCATGTTACACCGCAGTGCCAATTCCCTGAAGAGCCTTACGTCTGAGCTGGAGCAGGAGGAGAGCGTACCAGAGGAAGAGGAGAAGGCCCCTCTTCCCTCTCCCCCCAAGCCTCCTCATGTCCCGGCGTTGAGACGGACTCGATCCCAGTCTCGACCCCAACAGGTGAAGTTCTCCCCAGACGTCGTGGACAACAGTCGCTATGGTGACCTGCAGGTGCGCCAGCCCCCGATGAGCGAGCGGACGCGGCGGCGAGCATACCACTTCGAGGAGCAGGACCAGGAGCTTGGTGACTCGGGCTCCGGCCGCTATCACCACCACCACAGGAGACGCCGCAGCCGCAAGTCACGCTCCGACAACGCTCTCCACCTGGTGCCCAAGGAGAGGGCCAATCGCATATACTTCAGAGAGGACCACAGAGGCCATGGGGGACATGGCTTCAGCTCAAAGGGGCCCCAGCAGCTGGCTTTCCTGCCCAACCAGCAGGGGTATGGCCAGACCCAGCATCCCCACCGCCATCCCTGCCAAGCCACCTCAGACTACAGACTCCAGCAAGGCCCAGCCATGGAGAGGTTCATGGGGTTGTGTGGGGACAGGGACGAGGATGACTGGTGCTCCACCTGCTCCTCTTCTTCCTCCGAGTCTGAGGAGGAAGGCTTCTTCCTGGGCCAGCCCATCCCCCAGACACACAGACACTACTATGATGGCCTGCCCAGCCCCAGCCACGTGGCAGGCCTGCCCTCCCTGCCGTACGGAGCAGTCCCACGGACTATGTCCAAAAAGAAGAAGGGGCACAAGGGGAAGAACTGTATCATTTCATAAGACTGGATGTTTTACGGTCCCCTGTTGGTCTACTTTTAAATGATACTCTGTCTGCAACCCCCTTCTGAATCTCTTGTTGTTGCCACTATTGTGAATACAGAAATGGCCTGCTTGTTAAAACTGTCTTGTCAACTGGATGTAGTACATGTTAACATGGCTCTGATCCTATTATTGAAATGCATTACAAAAAAAACAGACAGAGTTGAACACATTTCAAAGCTGTCATCATAATTGCATTAGAAAAACAATTATGCAAATAACTCTGAACAAATATATTTATAAAAACACCATTTAGAGACTAACGGAAATTACTATTTAACAGATATCAATGTATATATTGTAAAGTGTATTTTTTTTATAACCCTGAGTCAAATGTTTTTGTAGTGGAATGGCATTGAAAGACAAAACTGATAACAGTTACCAAAGAACTTCTCTTTTCTTAACCAGGGTTTGAATGAAATATATGATATGCTGCCAGCAAAGGTATTCAGAGTGCAGTTTGACCCTGGGCCTGGTTTCCCAAAAGCTATTTCCTGGTTGCTAAAATTCAAATAGTTCCCCTAATTTCAGTTTGTGTGACAAAACAAGCAAGTATAGTACCATTTGGGGGGGCAGGTAGCCTAGTGGTTAGAGTGTTGGGCCAGTAACCAAAAGGTTGCTGGATCAAAACCCTGAGCTGACAAGGTAAAAATCTGCCGTTCTGCCCCCTGAACAAGTCAGTTAACCCACTGTTACCCAGTAGGCCATCATTGTAAATAAGAATTTGTTCTTAACTGACATGCCTACTTAAATAAAGGATAAATAAAAAAACATCTAAACCGCTGTTAAATATATTTTCCATAACCCAACATTTTATATTTTCAGCTGTACTAAACAAAGACACAAAAACTAAAATCAAGAATGGGAAGCATAGAAATAGCTCACATAGAACAGATCTCCACCTCTTAGACTTGCTTTCAATGAGAATCACAGATCTATAACTCACATTTCTGTGAATTTGGTCGGGTCACCCAAAATAAGTGACATATTCCAGCTTTAAGGCCCAGTTCACCGTTAGAACCTTCGTAGGAGCATCGTTAAATCTCCAAGATGTTTCTCAAAACCATCTTTAACGTTGCACTTGAAAACGCTCTTAAGCTAACATGCTGACCACACCGCTCGCGTCGCAAAATAAAATGTAAACATACATGTTATTCAATCATTGAATCTGCATTGCCAAGCGCTAAAATAGAAGTCAGTTCTATTTGTGACGCTGAACACAGTGCAAGTCCTGCCTCTCCCATCTCCTCATTGGTTTATAGAAGCATATACCCACGTGCCAACTCCTCATTGGTTATATCCACGTGGGTGATTGAAAGATGAACCGAGGTCAGTCGGGCGTGGTAATACACCTTATTATGAAAGTTATTATGAAAGTTAATTGTCGGAGCAGAGGACCTTGTGCATTTCAGGTAAAATAACCAAATGTTTATATCCCAGGACAAATTAGCTAGCAACAGCAAACTAGCCATAAATGTTCATGCTTTTCAACCTGTCCCCAAATGTATATAATTGGTTCAGCTTGTTTTGATATTTCAACCTGCGTGTCGTGATCGCGTTTGGTGTGGTGGGGACAAAATACATTTTCGCACGATGGCGTGCGCGAGCCCGGTTTGGGGATGGCGAGCGCGGTTTGGGTACGGTGTTATGCCTGCTTCAGACCACTTGTAGAACAGCTAAGTGCATCAGCTGCTTTTTTGCCCTCCCGCGTCGTCACTTTATACACAGAAGATAAACATAAACCACCGATAACATCAGATCAAAGTTGACTACAAATACAATGTTGCCTAAGGTCTTTCCAATTGATACAATTGACATATAAAAACATTCCAAAAAAAACCAGGATGACTGCATTAAAATATAAACAGTAGGCTATAGGCATTTTTCAATCATATTTAAATACATTTCATGTTCGGTCAATTGAGTTCCAATTTGCTACTTGTACGCTAGTCTAATTTGTCTCAATATATTTCATGATGTCAAATCAAATGTGTAGCCTAACATGGTGTGCCAAATCGGTGATTTAATGCATTTCTATTGGGTAAGCACCACATCAACATTTGCAGCCATAGGTGGTCATCACACTCTAGGAGCTGATCCGTCGTAAGTATTGTGAAATAATTCTAATGTTAAAGGTAAGATTTGAATATAGAGAGCTGATCCGAGAGCAGCGTTCCTTTCTTTCGATCCCATCAGTATCAACACATACTCCCATCGTTGCACTAAGTGACCGTTCTCTCTGCGTGGCGTTTTGGGAAACGCATGTTACATCTTCAACCGTTGTAGGAAAGATGCACTGTTAAAAAAAAACTTGTAAACCTAAATGTCATCGCTATCGGGAGACCGGGCCCAGGATATTTCCACATGTGCTTTTTAATGCAGTTACAGCCCTGACAGGGCTATCACATGTACTATATAGGGCCTGGTTGGGTTGAATATTTTATTTATGGGTCATATTGCGTTGTAAACAGATCAGTCATCTGTATAAATGTAAAAACTGGAATATAAAGGCTAAGATGCTAATAATAATTGTAATAAAAAATATATTATAAACATAATGAGAATGTAATTTTATTCCATCCCAAAAAGCTGGTACAGAACTAGTACTGTATAAAGAAGGATTATAGTGTAGAGCACCAGTTGTTATATCAATTTTATTACCAAATAGAAAATAACTTCAGAACATATGACAGTAAATACACAAAAATATGCAAACTCTATGATTAGGTTGTTTACTGCTTGGTCAGAAAGCCAGTAGTAGTGGATGACAGAGTAAAGAAATGACAGCTGGGCATTTAGAGTAACGACAGCGGAATTGTCTTTCCAAGTCTGAAATCTAGAACAGCATTGAAACAAGTCAATAAAATTAGAATGCGTCGTTTTTTTTTTTTTTTACATATTTTCTTCTATGACCTCCCCAAAGCAGTGGCGACCAACTGGTCTATCTCAAAAGCATTTCTTGTCAATCCCAAACATTTATGTAAAAAAAAAAAGATGAAAAAAAAAAAAAAAAAAAAAAAGAAATCCTTGCGTTTGTATAATTTTTTTGTCTTGCGCTGTTGTCGGTAGGTGCACTTGATTCAGCTGCCCTGCATGCCGGGAAGGCGAAGTGTTCCGATTTTGAACCATTTCATTTGTCTGAAGGTACCAACTCTGCCTTCCCGGCGGGCCTACAGAGCAAATGAAGTGCACTAAAGGCCTACCACTGGCCGATTGGATGGCTCAGATTACCGTGTCCGCAGTAACGTAGCAGGCATGAAGGAAAGCTACAGATACTGTGAGATTTCAAAACCATTAGGAGAGAGACTGAGAATGATGCGAGTCGAGATCCACCATCAACTGGATGACAGTGTCCTTTTTGGTCAGTGTCAGCGGAGGAAAGGGAGAGTAGAGGGATGTGGAGAGGCGGACTGCTGAGACTGACCATCAGATACAGGCACCATCAGCCCAGTAAAATTAAAAGCAAATTATTTAAATATGCTCACTTAGCTTCGACTCACAAGTAATACAACAACTGATCTATTACTGTGTGATCATATAGCTTACCTCAAATTTTGAAATATATATTTTTTAAATGGTCCAAACAACAATGCATTGGCAGGGAAATTAAAGCAAAGCCAATATGCAGTGATAATGTATTGGGCCTATAGCTTACTGTACAAACCTCATTGCTACAGAACTGTTTTTAATAGGTTAATGTAGCACAGGTTAAGGTTTTTTAAGTCATATTTAGTAAACGTCTGAGTGGTAGATCTGGACTTGCATTTTGACTCAGAAAAGGTTGGTGAAAATAAAACACTTATTCTCAATTAAGCATGACTTCAATAAAATCAAGTAACTTCTTTTGTGACCAATTATTTTTAGGTAAAAATGTTAGTTGAATGTGAATGTTTCTCTCTTATTGACACAGTATTGAGAGAATATCACACAGGGCTGCCTCCTCTCACAATGTCTATACCACCGGCCAAACCTCTGGTCCATCAATCCTGGCATGTAGTAAGGGATTTGGCGTTCCCCCTCATGTTGATGGTTGGGGCTTTATGACCTGGTCCAGCTCTATGATGAAGTGTCGGAGGTCGTCAAGGCAACGCTCCCTGATCTCAATCAGGTTGTCCTTCAGAGGGTTCTGAAGCATCTTCTCCAGACTGGGCTCCTTGATAACCAGCATCTTCACCACCGTGCCAAATGTCTCGCAGTCCTGCTTGTACCGCTGCGCGCACACACACACACACACACACACACAAATCCCTACATTAGAAATGTAGCCTATACAAACCATAGTCTGCTGTTCTAAAACACCTCACAGTCCTACATTAGCAATGTATACAAACCCTTCAGTGTGCACTGTTTTGAAACATAGTAGAAAAACATTATCCTAATAGGGAAATTGATTAATCACCATAGAATTAATAACATAAAGTACAAAGACAGTCATTGATTGCATAACAAACATACCACATTTATAAAGAAATATATACATTTAACCTTAAATTAACTAGGCAAGTCAGTCACATGAACCAGGAATAAAGCACATTCAGAAGCAGGAGAAGCTAGCGTCACATTCATATAACTGAACAATGAAGTTGTACAATGTGCACTGACACCTTTGCTTCAAAGTGTGTTTAATAGCTGTAACACAAGTAGAGAACACTCAGGTTCAGACCTACTCCTCGTTCCAACACTTTACTGTGAACTTAATGAACCCACATTTTCTGGCAAGTAGGTGTATTCAACGAAACAGGTGTGTGCAAGCATGTGTCCAACCTTCCATTGGAACAAAATGGAGTGAAGGTGTTATATTAGCAGTCTGTTAGCGGTTCAGTTCCTCCACATGGTAACTAACAGACTCATGTCCAGCAGGCAGCTCTGGTTTTACAGCCTGCCACACTAGAAAGGGCTGATAACCTCTCTATTAAGCCAGGGCTAGAGTCCCAACCAGATGCTAGCCCACTGGGCAGTAGGTCTGTATCACCTGGGGGGGTGTGTGTGTGTGTGTGTGTGTGTGTGTGTGTGTGTGTGTGTGTTTGATCCCTCCTGGAGGTCAGCACTCTAGCTAGGTCTGGAACGAGTGGTTTTCACACCAAATTGCCTTTTGAAGTGCCCTCAAAGAGAGGGAGCAGTCTGGGACAAGGGTTCAGCTCTAGAGTTCAACTCCTATTGCCAAGCCTCCTCTGAAGTCCCATAATAAGTGTCCCATGAAGTTCCCTATAAAAGTGTCCTATGAAGGAGGGCATCGAGAGCAGTCTGGGACAAGGATTCAGCTAATATAATCCTGCCAAGCCCCCTATGCTCACCCCACCTTAGTGGGACTTCAGAGCGAAACAAAAACCCTCCATGAAAGTTGGCTGGAGCTTGCTGGCGGCAGGCTAAGCTTTACTGTTGCTTTTAAAACCAATGAAACCTTCAGCCCACACTGTGTGAGCTTTTAACGCCAATGAAACCTTCAGCCCACACTGTGTGAGCTTTTAACGCCAATGAAACCTTCAGCCCACACTGTGTGAGCTTTTAAAACCAATGAAAACTTCAGCCCACACTGTGTGAGCTTTTAAAACCAATGAAACCTTCAGCCCACACTGTGAGCTTTGAACGACGTCATCGTTGGCAATTGACTCCCTGAAAGAATTACAATAACTAAAACACTGGCTTAATTCAACATTATGGATATAGAAGTATTTCTAAGTCACTAAAGAAGTTACTGTATGTGCGGTAGTTCCCCCCCAAGAAATGTATTAGTGGCAACTGTTCTTTCCAGTGGTAAAATATGTTTTATTGCAGGAATAATAGACTATAATGGCTTTGTCAGACAGTCTCATTCTCTGCGTCAATTTCACAAAACAGCAAGAGAGTCCTTTGACCTATTTCTCTCCAGTAGTGATCTAATTAAGTCCCAGGAAGCTTCATTAAGAGGTAGGACTGTGTCATGTCATGTTCCATTTTGGAAACCTGGGCTGTAGTAGTCTTTTCTACTTTAGAATAGTTTAAGCAAAGAAAATGCTTAATTTTAAAATGTGTCATCTTCTGACTGTGCAGGACAAAATATACTGCTCAAAAAAATAAAGGGAACACTTAAACAACACAATGTAACTCCAAGTCAATCACACTGCTGTGAAATCAAACTGTCCACTTAGGAAGCAACACTGATTGACAATAAATTTCACATGCTGTTGTGCAAATGGAATAGACAACAGGTGGAAATTATAGGCAATAAGCAAGACACCCCCAATAAAGGAGTGGTTCAGCAGGTGGTGACCACAGACCACTTCTCAGTTCCTATGCTTCCTGGCTGATGTTTTGGTCACTTTTGAATGCTGGCGGTGATTTCACTCTAGTGGTAGCATGAGACGGAGTCTACAACCCACACAAGTGGCTCAGTAGTGCAGCTCATCCAGGATGGCACATCAATGCGAGCTGTGGCAAGAAGGTTTGCTGTGTCTGTCAGCGTAGTGTCCAGAGCATGGAGGCACTACCAGGAGACAGGCCAGTACATCAGGAGATGTGGAGGAGGCCGTAGGAGGGCAACAACCCAGCAGCAGGACCGCTACCTCCGCCTTTGTGCAAGGAGGAGCAGGAGGAGCACTGCCAGAGCCCTGCAAAATGACCTCCAGCAGGCCACAAATGTGCATGTGTCTGCTCAAACGGTCAGAAACAGACTCCATGAGGGTGGTATGAGGGCCCGACGTCCACAGGTGGGGGTTGTGCTTACAGCCCAACACCGTGCAGGACGTTTGGCATTTGCCAGAGAACACCAAGATTGGCAAATTCGCCACTGGCGCCCTGTGCTCTTCACAGATGAAAGCAGGTTCACACTGAGCACGTGACAGACGTGACAGAGTCTGGAGACGCCGTGGAGAACGTTCTGCTGCCTGCAACATCCTCCAGCATGACCGGTCTGGCGGTGGGTCAGTCATGGTGTAGGGTGGCATTTCTTTGGGGGGCCGCACAGCCCTCCATGTGCTCGCCAGAGGTAGCCTGACTGCCATTAGGTACCGAGATGAGATCCTCAGACCCCTTGTGAGACCATATGCTGGTGCGGTTGGCCCTGGGTTCCTCCTAATGCAAGACAATGCTAGAACTCATGTGGCTGGAGTGTGTCAGCAGTTCCTGCAAGAGGAAGGCATTGATGCTATGGACTTGCCCGCCCGTTCCCCAGACCTGAATCCAATTGAGCACATCTGGGACATCATGTCTCGCTCCATCCACCAACGCCACGTTGCACCACAGACTGTCCAGGAGTTGGCGGATGCTTTAGTCCAGGTCTGGGAGGAGATCCCTCAGGAGACCATCCGCCACCTCATCAGGAGCATGCCCAGGCGTTGTAGGGAGGTCATACAGGCACGTGAAGGCCACACACACTACTGAGCCTCATTTTGACTTGTTTTAAGGACATTACATCAAAGTTGGATCAGACCTCCATGGGTTGATAAATTGGATTTCCATTGATTATTTTTGTGTGATTTTGTTGTCAGCACATTCAACTATGTAAAGAAAAAAGTATTTAATAAGATTATTTCTTTCATTCAGATCTAGGATGTGTTGTTTAAGTGTTCCCTTTATTTTTTTGAGCAGTGTATATCAAGTGAGTTGAAAGCCATAAAGAAGAGTTGTAGAGTGCAGAGAGGTCTAAGGACAGCTGCCTGTCAGGTAATCTGGGTTGAGGAGGAAGAGGGTTTGACCCTAGTATAAATCAGGCCTTGTTGCAGGACACCTTCGGCTACGAGACCGTCCGCTACGAGCAAAGGGCATGTGTACATGTACGTGTGTTCAAGCCAAACCAGCGTATAGAGATTTACATAGATAACCTCCTAAAGCCAGTATTTATTTCAGGCTGTGATGGAAGTCTGCGTGACCTGGCTGTACGGTACAAATAAAGAAGAGGAGGATGTGATGTTTATGGTGCTGCTGTATCTCACAGGTTCAGAACAGAACCGCACCACTAGAACCACTAAACTATGGGCACATCGGCACAGGGCTGAGGGCTCTTAAGATGAGGGAGGACCATTGTTTTATGAGCACGGCCTTATTTCTATTACAGCATATTGGATGAGTGTCATTCATATTCCATTCACCCAGCTCAATGTAACGTCGATAGGTTTAGGCTAGCTACTATATCATACTCAAATTTTACCTATACCCATCATGGAGGTTGCTACAACCTAGTCAATGAATGAAAGTTTGACACATTCAATACCTCATTGCACAACCTTGCCTGCATCTAGGTGACCTAGAGTGTAATCATTAGTCCAACAGTTGCAAACAAGAGTTTCGATTGGACAAATTCAGGTATGTTCAGAAATGCTTTCAAACAAAATCGCTGGAATGAATACACCCTTGATCACACGCAAACACAGTCACTTTCATAGCAGCCAGATAGTTGTAGAATTCCTTCTGGCATCTACGTGCTCTCCTCCTTCTCACCTTTCCCCCTCGCTTGTGGACTTCAGTGCACAACACATCCGTGACCCGACGGAAAAATCTAACCGCTACACACAGCCTACATCATTGTCACCATATTAGCTAACATCAAGTCAACAACATAGCTACTAGAACTACCGTGTTAGTAAACCCGCTACAATCATGTAGTACAGTGTACAGTTAGCAAGCAGTTTAGCAGTTCCACCGGGGGCCCGCCGGTGTCAATAAATTAATCAAACCAAAAGCTAACCTTGACTTGGAAGTGTTTGAGTATTGGATAGCCATAGTCAGCTAGGTAACATAGCATCCCTCTTTGTTTGAGCCGGGTGTTTGAGTAAGCTAAACTAACTAGCTGCATTTGCTAGAAAAGTGAAAAAATATTAAATATAGCTAGCTCTCTCTCGCTTCTCTAGTTTTGAAGAAATGTAATTTGTTCAAAACTGTTCAACTACGGTATTTTTCTCGATTCAACTTCTCGCCACATTTTATGCACTGCAGTGCTAGCTAGCTGTAGATTATGCTTTCCGAACTAGATTAATTCTCTGATTACTTTGATTGGGTGGACAAGTCAGTTCATGCTTCAAGAGCTCTGATAGGTTGGAGGACGTCCTCCGGAAGTTGACATAATTACTGTAAGTCTATGGAAGGGGGTGAGAATGACGAGCCACCAAGATTTTGTATTGAAGTCAATGTACCCAGAGGAGGATGGACACTAGCTATCCTCCGGCTACACCATGGTGTTACCTTACAGAGTGCTGCTGAGGCTACTGGTAGACCTTCATTGCAAAACTGTGTTTTAATCAATTATTTTGTGACGTGAATATATTTAGTATCGTTTTATCTAAAAAGGTTCAGTAAGGCCAAATTCAATAGATCAAATATTTGTTTTCTTTCTTATCCATCTCAAGGGGTCCTAAAATTCAAAAAATAGAAACATCTAATAGCTAAATGATCGTTGGTATGACCATCTTAAAACAATTCCATATGTTAGCTTAGTAGAACAGGACAGAAGGTAGAAGGTTAATAGTAGGTTCTTAACACTACAACATGGCCACTAGCACAGGGCTAAGGGCTCAATGGCCAACATTAGGAGAGACTTCAGTTGGGTGGGCCAAGTCAAGGAGAGCCACAGTACTTTCAAAGGTCAGGGGAATAATAGTATGTTAACCTGAAACAATGAGGATGAAAATAGGCCAAGACGCATGGGAAAGTTCACCCTATTATATAAAATAAAACAAATAGCCTAGCACACCAAGCGCATTTCAGATACACAGGGTGTATCCTAAGCACATATGCTAAGGTTTTGCTCATTAACTCAGTAGTCTAAACTGGTCTTGTAGACTAGGACTTATATGGTATCGGTGATGCCACATTCAACTGGGAATTCCTACATAAGACCTGTCACACCTGCTACCACCTATTTGAAGGGTCAAATGGGGCAAGCAAGGTAAGGATGGTTAAGTGAAATTACACACACTCCACCATACTCTCCTGAAAGAGACTAAATGAGGAGTCTCTTCTCTGCTGTATCTAGCTGCTAATTAAGAGTAAATTCAAATAAGTGCAGTTTGTGCCTCCAGCCTCAAAATGTCTCAAGGTCTCGCACGTTCTCTCTCTCCCTCCCCACCTTTCAGTCCATCCCATCGTTTTAGCTCTCTCACTCAGTCTCTCCATTGCCCTGAAAATACCCTCTCAGCTCAGCCAGCTGCAGCATGCCGAGGCAGTTAACACAGCCAGTTATCTGCTCATTCCCGCATCCCTAACCCACATTGTGCAGGCCTGTAGGCTGCTCTCCGAACTAGAGCAGAACTGCAATGACCTGCAGAGGTGTGTTGCTGATGTAAGATTATAGAACACATACGAGGGTTAGATTCTAGAGAGTCAATTCTACAAGATTCCAGAGTAAATCGGCACTCAAATTGAAAACGTTTACCCAAGAAAGGCATTAAACAAAGTGCTGCAGTATAGAGCCAAAACAACAACAAAATGGTCACTGTTCCAATATTTTTGGGGCTCACTAAGTGGTCTTATTTGTAAAACTAATCAAACACATGCTCAGGACAAAGTACAACAAAACAAACAAATACTGTAAAAATGTCAGAAATATGACACTGCCAGAAATACCCTGAATGTGGGAGATGTTAGCCTTCGAGACTGATGCTTCAGAGGCTCGGCACACTGCATGCAAACGGGTGACTCGGGGCACACGCAGTATATGAACATCGTTTTGTCACAAAATGGGAGGCGCTTTGTAGTACATAGTCCTGCAGTTGTTGCTTTCGACAAGAGTTTTGTTCCACTCAAACACTGTGACGGAGCAAACAATTCATTGCCCAGCGGCAGGGGCGCTATACCACACTCGCTTGGTTCAAATGGAAGCAGGAAAATTTGTTTTTCTCCTTATTCTCTTCTGGCACAAAGTTGTTTCACAAAATAATTATGTTGTGGTTACCAATCAACTTCAAAAATCACAACTTCAAGATTGCTCCAGCTTAGTTTAGCTTGGCATTAGACGGCTGCATCAAATAAGCTGACTATTTTTTGCATTGATAACAAAATATAAATCTTTGTGACTGACAATAAACCAAACATAAGTGCAGGCTTAGAATTCCCCCCAAAATTGTATTATTTATAGAAATAATAACTACGTGATTCTAGGCTATTTTGAAAAGGTAAAAACAGATGTAGCCATGTGCTTTTTTCTCAGAGGAAAAATAGCATTCTATTTTCAGCTGATATGGAAGTGAATACATTCAAGAAGCACATTAAACTTCAATAATTTTGAAGGTTTCACTGGCAAGTAAAATGATATTTGCCAGGGCATATTATTTAATTATTAAGCTCGCTAGCAAGAGAAGAGAACAAGAACATGATTCTTCTTTGCTTTCACCACAAATGCGAAGACAACAAGACAACCTCTGATATCGTCCCCTTGTGAATGTTGCTATTTGGGATTCTAGCAATGCATGGAACGGCATGGTATCATGTGACCAAAAGGTCTGACTCTGCCCAGGCTCACTCCCACACATAACATGACCTATGTGATCTCAGGATCAGCCTTTAATGTCTGTAGGCTGTGTAGCCCATCATGTCACCCATAGCCACCAGGTCACATAATGACAGTGTTGGACTGACACCAACCACAGGGAACAGAGACAAAACTACACGTGGCCAACTTCCTCTTTAAACAACTTTCGTCTCCTGGTCAGAAGGAACCTTTTTACTTTATTCAGTTTCTACTTTATTCTGAAACAGTTTGATCAAATAGGGAAACAATGAATACAGGCTGAATTTAGGATACATTTGATCACCACACCGTGCTAGAAGAGTCACTTGTTAATTTACTTTCAGAGAGGGTAAGCTTATTTGTGAAGGAGAGAAAATTGTGTTCCAGGTTTGAAGATGCATAAAGAAACAAGTAACATGAACATGACAAAAGGAATGTTGTCACATCTCACAGTACCCACCAGCTAGGTAAGGGTGCTGTCGAGCGGCTAGATGTTCTTTACCATTAGATTTGCCACCAATGCTCCTTATAGGACAACATCACTGCACTCTATACTCCTCTGTAAACTGGTCATCTCTGTATACCCGTCGCAAGACCCACTGGTGGATACTTATTTATAAAACCCTCTTAGGCCTCACTCTATCTGAGATATCTACTGCAGCCCTCATCCTCCACATACAACACCCATTCTGCCAGTCACATTCTGTTAAAGGTCCCCAAAGCACACACATCACTGGGTCGCTCCTCTTTTCAGTTCGTTGCAGCAAGCAACTGTAACGAGCTGCAACAATCACTCAAACTGGACAGTTTTATCTCCATCTCTTCATTCAAAAGACTCAATCATGAACACTCTTACTGACAGTTGTGGCTGCTTCGCGTGATGCATTGTTGCCTCTACCTTCTTGCCCTTTGTGCTGTGGTCTGTGCCCAATAATGTTTTGTGCTGCTACTATGTTGTGCTGCTGCCATGCTGTGTTGCTGCCTTGCTATGTTGTTGTCTTTTGGTCTCTATGTAGTGTTGTGGTGTCATTTGTCATGAAGTGTGTTTTGTTGTATATTTGTATTATTTCTTTTAATCCCAGCCCCCGTCCCCGCAGGAGCCCTTTTGGTAGGCCGTCATTGTAAATAAGAATTTGTTCTTAACTGACTTGCCTGTTTAAATAAAGGTTCAATAAATCAAATTAAAACTGTTAACACCAGTCTGATTAAAAAAGGTTTTTCCCCAAACTACAGTGTGTGTTGACACTGATTACATTTTCACTTCATTAGGTTCCTATATACAACCTTCTAATCTACACGCTTTGAAGCTTCAAATAAGTATGCGTGAGAATGAGTAAAAAAAGGCCTTGTGATGAACAATTAACTCAAAATGAATGATTTCCCTTGACATTACTGCAGCTTCAAAAAAACATTCTTAATTCTGTATGTGTGTGAGGAAGAGCGTCATGGCGTATTAATAACAATACAGAGTACTTAGGGAGTAGCGTTTCCTCAAACTTTACTCTGAACACAGAACAGAAGCGGTCTCTTGTTACTTCACAAAACAGGAAGTTTTAACCTGCACCTGTGTGTGTGTCTTTCCTCCCTACCTCCCAGCGGTGGGAGCCAGGAGCCGATCTCCAGACCTGATACTGGAGGTAGGGCCACACAGGATGGGTTCAGAAGCCAGGGCTGAGGGCTTCTGAGTGGAGAAGTAAGGAGGTGAAGGGGGACGTTTGGAGCAGACGTGGAGGTCTGGATTATAGGGGTGTGTGTGTTTGCTTGCTTGTGTGTCTGTATGTATGCATGTACAGTGCCTTCGGAAAGTATTCAAACCCCTTTACTTGCTCCACATTTTGTTACGTTACAGACTTATTCTAAAATGGATTTAAAAAATCCTCAGCAATTTACACAAAATAAATAAAGACAAAGTGAAAAACAGGTTTTGTTTTGCAAATGTATAAACAACTACTTACAGAAGTATTCAGACCCTTTGCTATGAGACTCGAAATTGAGCTCAGGTGCATCCTGTTTCCATTGATAATCCTTGAGATGTTTCTACAACTTGATTGGAGTCCACCTGTGGTAAATTCAATAGATTGGACATGATTTGGAAAGGCACACACCTGTCTATATAAGGTCCCACAGTTGACAGTGCATGTCAGGGCAAAAAAACAATCATGAGGTCGAAGGAACTGTCCGAGACAGGATTGTATCGAGGCACAGATCTGGGGAAGGGTACCAAAATAATTCTGCAGCATTGAAGGTCCCCAAGAACACAGTGGCCACTGTCATTCTTAAGTGGAAGGAGTTAGAAACCACCAAGACTCTTCCTAGAGCTGGCCACCTGCCAAACTGAGCAATCGGGGGAGAAGGGTCTTGGTCAGGGAGGTGACCAAGAGCCTGATGGTGCCTCTGACAGAGCTCTAGAGTTCCTCTGTGGAGATGGGAGAACCTTCCAGAAGGACAACCATCATTGCAGCACTCCACTTATCAGGCCTTTATGGTAGAGTGGCCAGACGGAAGCCACTCCTCAGTAGAAGGCACATGACAGCCCGCTTGGAGTTTGCCTTAAGGCATATAAAAACTCTCAGACCATGAGAAACAATTTTCTCTGGTCTGATGAAACCAAGATTGAACTCTTTGGCCTGAATGCCAAGCGTCACGTCTGGAGGAAACCTGGCACCACCCCTATGGTGAAGCATGATGGTGGCAGCATCATGCTGTGGGGATGTTTTTCAGCGGCAGGGACTGGGAGACACGATGGTCAGGATTGAGGCAGGATGGTCAGGATCGAGGCAAAGATGAACGGAGCAAAGTACAGAGAGATCCTTGAGGAAAACCTGATCCAGAACACTCAGGACCTCAAACTGGGGCAAAGGTTCACCTTCCAACAGGACAACAACCCTAAGCACACAGCCAAGAAAACACAGGAGTGGCTTCAGGAAAAGTCTAATTGTCATTGAGTGGCCCAGCCAGAGCCTGGACTTGAACCTGATCGAACATCTCTAGAAAGACTTGAAGATAGCTGTGCAGCATCGCTCCCCATCCAACCTGACAGAGCTTGAGGCGATCTGCAGAGAAGAATGGGAGAAACTACCCAAATACATGTGTGCCAAGCTTGTATTGTCATACCCAAGAAGACTCGAGGCTGTAATCGCTGCCAAAGTTACTTCAATAAAGGACTGAGTAAAGGGTTTGAATACTTACATAAATGTAATTCGTTATTTTATGTCTAAATGTCTAAAAAAATGTTTTTCCTTTGTTATTATGGGGTATTGTGTGTAGATTGATGAGGGGAAAAAAACGATTTAATCAATTTTAGAATACGGCTGTGACGTAACAAAATGTGAAAAAAGTCAAAGGGCCTGAATACTTTCTGAAGGCACTGTATGCACGTAAGCGTAACGGATACAGACTTGGGGGTTTTGTCTGTAGAGGCAGGCTGGCAGAGAGGCAGGCTGGCAGAGAGGCAGGCCGGCAGAGAGGCAGGCCGGCAGAGAGGCAGGCCGGCAGAGAGGCAGGCCGGCAGAGAGGCAGGCCGGCAGAGAGGCAGGCCGGCAGAGAGGCAGGCCGGCAGAGAGGCAGGCCGGCAGGCCGGCAGGCCGGCAGAGAGGCAGGCCGGCAGAGAGGCAGGCTGGCAGAGAGAGGTCCTGAGTTAATAAGGGAAGTGGAGTAATGAGGAAGTGGAGTAATGAGGAAGTGGAGTAATGAGGAAGTGGAGTAATGAGGAAGTGGAGTAATGAGGAAGTGGAGTAATGAGGAAGTGGAGTAATGAGGAAGTGAATTAATGAGTGGATGTAATGACTGGGGGGCCTGATACACAGAGGACATTATTAAAACAGCCACGTAATCAGCCTGGGCTGACTGCAGACCAGACTGGAGCAGCATAAAGGGAATAAGGCTCCATTTGGGACAGCCTCCATCTCAGGGACTAATAGGGGAGAAATGTATATGTTTAGGTTACAGTGATAGAAATTATGAATGGAGGGTCTCTTCAGAAAAGAACTGCCAGCCACTTTGGTTTTGATATTCAAATTCAGCTGAATAGTTTCTCTGATACTTCATCTAGTTTCTCTAACCAAAAAGTTAATAGTAGTTGTAAAAACATGCTTAAAAAAAAATCTGTGGAAAATATGTAAGCTAAAGCTTAAAAGTGTAGTACCATCAATTAAATATAGGCTTATGAGATCAAGGATTGTCAACTGCTAGGTTGAGACCTGACTGATTTGATTGTATTTTTTAATTTCTGCTAATGTAACACAGGAGCATTTCAAGAGAAAGTTACTGGATCTTAGCATAAATAAATGTGTTGGTTTTCTCATTTGCTTTCCTAGCCCGTAATCAGCCACATATTACGTAAGTCAGTACC
This sequence comes from Salmo trutta, assembly GCF_901001165.1. Classification (NCBI taxonomy): domain Eukaryota; kingdom Metazoa; phylum Chordata; class Actinopteri; order Salmoniformes; family Salmonidae; genus Salmo; species Salmo trutta. The sequence continues at coordinate 50,243,753 of NC_042963.1, forward strand.
CTGCTTTAGCCTATAAGAACATCGACCCGACTGACCCCACTGAGAATACAAATCATACGGAGTCTATTTCTAGTCCTCATCCCTCACTGCAAATGTGCTCATTCAACAGCCTCCTCTGAAGCTCAGGACAGGATACAGGGATGAGTGCTCGTGGCTCAGGGCTGGTAAGAGGGGTGGTAGGAGGTAAATAAACATCTATGGACTGGAGCCATCACACTAAATCAGTGTAGGTCTGAATCTCATGCCAGCTCCAACCCCATCCTAAGTCAAAGCACCAGCCACGACTCCATTCCAAACCCTATCCCCAGCCTCAGCTCCAGTCACATCTCTATCCCCAGCCTCAGCTCCAGTCACATCTCTATCCCCAGCCTCAGCTCCAGTCACATCTCTATCCCCAGCCTCAGCCCCAGTCACATCTCTATCCCCAGCCTCAGCCCCAGTCACATCTCTATCCCCAGCCTCAGCCCCAGTCACATCTCTATCCCCAGCCTCAGCCCCAGTCACATCTCTATCCCCAGCCTCAGCCCCAGTCACATCTCTATCCCCAGCCTCAGCCCCAGTCACATCTCTATCCCCAGCCTCAGCCCCAGTCACATCTCTATCCCCAGCCTCAGCCCCAGTCACATCTCTATCCCCAGCCTCAGCCCCAGTCACATCTCTATCCCCAGCCTCAGCTCCAGTCACATCTCTATCCCCAGCCTTAGCCCCAGTCACATCTCTATCCCCAGCCTTAGCCCCAGTCACATCTCTATCCTCAGCCCCAGTCACATCTCTATCCCCAGCCTCAGCCCCAGTCACATCTCTATCCCCAGCCTTAGCCCCAGTCACATCTCTATCCCCAGCCTTAGCCCTATACTCCAGCCCTTTCCCCAGCCTCACCCATCCCTGTTAGGTCTGGTGAGTATGGCTTGGTGTTCCACAAAGATGTTACAAGCCGGTGCCTCTAACCACAACTGCTGCTGTGACCTGGTTGAGAAAGGGCAGGGTAAGCATTTGTGTGTTATCTGTGCGTAAGAGTGTGTGCATGTGTGTGTTCACATAATACCAAAAGAAGTACCCACACCGTGGGTGGCCTGCCTGAACACTGCAGGGCCATTCCTGCCCTGGTTTAACAGGAACAGATAAGTGGTAGTGTAATGCAGTGTGTCTGTGAATAGAGGGAGGCCTGGGCAGGCACACTGAGAAGTCCTTTCTGCCAACTCATCCTCCTCCCTCTCTCGCTCAAATGAAAACGTCATGTTCCTGAGACACCATATACATGCAATAGGGTTTCAGAGAGCCATTAATCCAAATGGAGGAAAGGTTTAGGACTAGAGATAGTGACACTACCACACAGCTAGCAGAGTATTAGCTAGCAGAGTAGCAGAGTATTATCTGGCAGAGTAGCAGAGTATTAGCTAGCAGCGTATTAGCTAGCAGAGTATTAGCTAGCAGAGTATTAGCTAGCAGAGTATTAGCTAGCAGAGTAGCAAAGTATTAGATGGCAAAGTATTAGCTGGCAGAGTAGCAGAGTATTATCTGGCAGAATAGCAGAGTATTATCTGGCAGAGTAGCATAGTATTAGCTAGCAGAGTATTAGCTGGCAGAGTATTAGCTAGCAGAGTAGCAGATTATTAACTAGCAGATTATTAGCTAGCAGAGTATTAGCTAGCAGAGTAGCAGAGTATTAGCTAGCAGAGTATTAGCTAGCAGAGTATTAGCTAGCAGAGTAACAGAGTATTAGCTGGCAGAGTGGCAGAGTATTAGCTGGCAGAGTAGCATAGTAGTATCTGGCAGAGAAGCAGAGTATTATCTGGCAGAGTAGCAGAGTATTATCTGGCAGAGTATTAGCTAGCAGCGTATTAGCTAGCAGCGTATTAGCTAGCAGAGTAGCAAAGTATTAGATGGCAAAGTATTAGCTGGCAGAGTAGCAGAGTATTATCTGGCAGAGTAGCAGAGTATTAGCTAGCAGAGTATTAGCTGGCAGAGTATTAGCTAGCAGAGTAGCAGATTATTAGCTAGCAGAGTATTAGCTAGCAGAGTATTAGCTAGCAGAGTATTAGCTAGCAGAGTATTAGCTAGCAGAGTAGCAGAGTATTAGCTAGCAGAGTATTAGCTAGCAGAGTATTAGCTAGCAGAGTATTAGCTAGCAGAGTAGCAGATTATTAGCTAGCAGAGTATTAGCTAGCAGAGTATTAGCTAGCATAGTAGTAGAGTATTAGCTAGCAGAGTATTAGCTAGCAGAGTAGCAGAGTATTAGCTAGCAGAGTATTAGCTAGCAGAGTATTAGCCAGCAGAGTATTAGCTAGCAGAGTATTAGCTAGCAGAGTATTAGCTAGCAGAGTATTAGCAAGCAGAGTATTAGCAAGCAGAGTATTAGCAAGCAGAGTAGCAGAGTATTAGCTAGCAGAGTATTAGCTAGCAGAGTATTAGCTAGCACAGTAGCAGAGTATTAGCTAGCAGAGTATTAGCTAGCATAGTAGCAGAGTATTAGCTAGCAGAGTATTAGCTAGCAGAGTATTAGCTAGCAGAGTAGCAGAGTATTAGCTAGCAGAGTAGCAGAGTATTAGCTAGCAGTTGGGAGTCATTAGATAGTGGGACCTCTTACCTTCTCGATTTCCAGCGCTTTAGCTGCGATGGCTTGAGAGCGTCGTGTCTTAAAGTCGTCCTGCGTCTGCTCCGTCTCCTCCTTGGCCGAGACCGTCTCCTTCGGCCCCGCTAGCAGGGCTGGTGTGGGGACACTCTCCTCCTGGGAGGGCAAATGTTAAAGTTTTAGAGTACCAGGCAGGACACAGCAGGCTTAACAGATTCTGGTTTTAAATTCAAAGCGTGTGAGGGCATCACTGATTAGTCAACATGGTTGTTGCTGTAGTTTTTTTGTTGTTCAGCACAAAAAAAACACTTATGCATGCAGCATCTCAACAGTAATCTAGAACGTTAAGACCTCTACAACTTTGATCAAAGACTGTCGACAGCCAAAGATGAAGGCCCAAGCCTACAGACGTCAACCAATCATATTGCATCATTTAGCGTTAAAAGGGAAAAGAGAAACAAAACAATTTGAGCGAAAGGAAGCCTTTTGTTACCATTGAAAACCAACAACTTGTGAAACACCCATGACTTTCAGTTTACAGAACCCAGAAAGCTTTCATCCATGGCAAGGAAATGGGTCATGCATGGTGAACAGTCTATCGTGACCTGGTCAGACTACAAGGAAGAGACAGGCCATATAATGTACATCAATTGTCCCTCTGACGTGACTTAGAATAACCTACACAGGGATCTGTAACATATCCCATCCTCCATGACAAGGCCATGTTAATAAATTGTGTTTCCAAAGAAAGGTACTAAAACATGTTGAAAAGACAGATGACAAATTGATTGTCTGTCCGGTAACGGCCTCTAACTAGGTATCGTCTGTACGGTAACGGCCTGTAACTAGGTATCGTCTGTACGGTAACGGCCTCTAACTAGGTATCGTCTGTACGGTAACGGCCTCTAACTAGGTATCGTCTGTACGGTAACGGCCTGTAACTAGGTATCGTCTGTACGGTAACGGCCTGTAACTAGGTATCGTCTGTACGGTAACGGCCTGTAACTAGGTATCGTCTGTACGGTAACGGCCTGTAACTAGGTATCGTCTGTACGGTAACGGCCTGTAACTAGGTATCGTCTGTACGGTAACGGCCTGTAACTAGGTATCGTCTGTACGGTAACGGCCTGTAACTAGGTATCGTCTGTACGGTAACAGCCTGTAACTAGGTATCGTCTGTACGGTAACAGCCTGTAACTAGGTATCGTCTGTACGGTAACGGCCTGTAACTAGGTATCGTCTGTACGGTAACGGCCTCTAACTAGGTATCGTCTGTACGGTAACGGCCTCTAACTAGGTATCGTCTGTACGGTAACGGCCTGTAACTAGGTATCGTCTGTACGGTAACGGCCTGTAACTAGGTATCGTCTGTACGGTAACGGCCTGTAACTAGGTATCGTCTGTACGGTAACGGCCTGTAACTAGGTATCGTCTGTACGGTAACGGCCTGTAACTAGGTATCGTCTGTACGGTAACGGCCTGTAACTAGGTATCGTCTGTACGGTAACGGCCTGTAACTAGGTATCGTCTGTACGGTAACAGCCTGTAACTAGGTATCGTCTGTACGGTAACAGCCTGTAACTAGGTATCGTCTGTACGGTAACAGCCTGTAACTAGGTATCGTCTGTACGGTAACAGCCTGTAACTAGGTATCGTCTGTACGGTAACAGCCTGTAACTAGGTATCGTCTGTACGGTAACAGCCTGTAACTAGGTATCGTCTGTACGGTAACAGCCTGTAACTAGGTATTGCCTGTACGGTAACAGCCTGTAACTACGTATTGCCTGTACGGTAACGGCCTGTAACTACGTATTGAGGCTCACGAATTGCCATTTTACAATCCGGTGCTGGCAAAACATTGTGGTTATCGGAGATTGTTCTAGCTTTCAGGAATAGTGTAACGCTACTATGCTAAATGGTATGTTCTACAGGTATAGTAGATACAAACACTGATCGTATCAAGTGGATGTGAGGGGGGTTAATTGAATTAAGAGCAACTGTAGTCATGTAGTTACATAGTCATGCAGCCCCACCTTGATTGCCACATAGCTTTTCGCTGATCCGTCTAGGGAGGTACTTCTGGTGTGGCTTAGCAACCTGGGCTTATCTGTGGAGAAGAGGAAAACAGACAGTAAAACTAAGAAGCATTTAAACAGAAGCAATGTGAAAGATAAAAGGACAGCGGTAAACCAAATAAAATCAGGACCACCGACCGCAGTACAACTCCATTTAAATCCTCTCAATATTTAAAAACATATTGTGGAACTACCACTTATTCTCTGATCGTTGCACCAGTACAGTTAACAACAGATAAGACGAGATGCTATGGGACTGTGGATAAGCACAGCACGGACAAATCGTTGGTTATTTTACATTCGCTCGTTGGAATAGCTCACACAACAGCGGTTGACAAGTTCAGCTGTGACTAAATTGAAAATATTGTGCTCCGCCGGCTCCAATAAGTCTATAAACAACAAATATGGACGGGCTGGTGGGTTTGTTTTTATTTAAGGAATCTCCCATGGCGATGAGACTGAGCCAAAGTGAAATTAAAAACTCTTCCTTCCAGGATGTTTGATTCCTGTTTTCCCCAGCTAAACAGCAGAGATCTCAGGTTGTGAGAATAACTGAGACACCAAGCAACACATGTGGTTCCTTAGTTCAAACTGCAGCAAAATTAGAAGTCAATATTTTAAAATGTTGGATTTCCTCTGATACTATTAACAGATGCTTCTTTGAACGAGAGATCATGTATATTTAGGCAAATGTAGGCTATTTGCCGTGTTAGATTTGTAGCACCGACCTAAGATAGAACTCTCTCTCTAGGACAGACCATGTGTGTGCGTTGTGAAGAGAACCTGGTAACGTGGTATTACAGTCACTCACCAGACACACTGAACTAGCGGACAAGAGGCAGCCGCGCAACAAATTATTAGTGACCGATGGATCAGCAGATAACAGATAATGACGAACTGCAAATCCAGAAGAGGAGCATCCAGGAGTGGTTGTGTTTGGTGTGCCGTTGTATGTGCCTAGTCGTGCTCTGACATTTATTCGTTTGCTAGCCAGCTAACTAGCGATTAGCGGCTAACAAGATTTAGGCCCAACTTGCTAAGAGAAGACAAACTAGCTGTTTTCAGATGTAAGAAACACACCAAAAAGTGTAATTAGAAACGCTAGTGGATTTATGTTAAGAAGCAAAGTGAAAACATCATTGTTGTTATCAACCTCATTTGCACACACTGTATATAGACTTTTTCTATTGTGTTATTGACTGTACGTTTGTTTATTCCATATGTAACTGTTGTTGTTGTTTGTGTCGCAGTGCTTTGCTTTATCTTGGCCAGGTCGCAGTTGTAAATGAGAACTTGTTCTCAACAAGCCTACCTGGTTAAATAAATGTGATTTTTCATTTATAATAATTGACCATGCAGACCGAACGCAAGTGTCTCGTGGTCAAGCAACAATAAATGTGCTCCTTGAGTGACAGGGGGCGGGGCTAGGTCTGTGTGGAAAGCAGCAGACAGACTCAAGTAGCCTAGTAAACTACAAAAATGGACGTTACACACGGCGTATCACATTTAACAGACCCAATGTATTAGAGCAGGTCTAAGAGGGTATCTGTCAGCTTAAATTTGTGAATTGTTGTGAGCGTTATCAATTCTTCAGACTGAAGACTTCCAATGTGCTCCGTCTCCTCCACAGTAGCATGTATGAGTAAAAGAGGGTATTTAAAAACCTCTGCAGTGATGATGAGAAAGGACTGTTCAATAAAAACTAAAAAAAAGTGTGAAATGGTTGCATTGGACATGGGGGTATGTAAGGACACTGTTACTGTCCCTACTCTCCTCCAACCCCAATATTCTCCTTAATCCCAAAATCACCCAATACTCCCACACTGATATGCAAATCGATGTTATCGATGTTATATCCACCGGGGGGCGGGGGGAAATCATCCTAGTCTTTTTATTCTATTCAGTGATGGAATTATTTTGGAGCACAAAAGAGAGTTACTAAGTAATGGTATGCATGCCCCACTCCACTCACATGGGAAGGTAATGTGAGTGGGTGGGTGTTTTGGTTTGATCTTGAAGACATCTGCTAGCTCAGTGTGCACGCTACTCCCACACCAGCCAAAAGGTCAGACCTTGAATCAAAAGCCTTCGAGAATAGTGTGTATGTATAATTAAAATGGTTAACATGTTCCAGCACCTCTCTTTAAATACACACCTCCACTGAAAACAGATGCTCCTCTCAGAGAGAGGTGCTCAATTTGAGCTTTTACATCACTTCAAACCAAGGTGCCAAATTGTTATTTTATGGATAGGCTTACATGTAGAAAAACCCAATTTGAGGGGTATGCTGGATCCAGGGATGCAAACTGGTGAGGGACCCAAAAAAATGACACTTTTTTGTTGTTGCACTGAAACATGCAAAAAAATCCCTGCTAGGAGGAAATGCAGGTTTTAACTTATTAAAGAAAGAAAAATGATCTACATGATCACCCTGTGTGTAAAATAAAAAAAAGTGGTTAATGTGAACCAAACGCACAGCTAAAAAATATAAAGAAAGCAATCCAATGTTATTTGTTGCCTAGACTTTACTGCAAATGACATTCAAGTCTTGAGAAAAAAAACAATACACTAATATTGCAGTTAGCCATGACAGCCTTTATAATAGAACGCTTGTGACCACACACACACATCTAAATATTGCACTTGGGGAAAAAACATCTTAAAGTAGAAATAGAATGAAACAAACAGGCATTCTATTTTTGCTCTATTATAGTGGCCACCATAGTAGATGTCGATCAAGTGCACAAGGCTACATGTGTGCAAAAATAATCTGATTAAAGAACCCCCCCCACTCACACGTTACTGTCAAGTTCAACACAACAAAAGCAATATCTTTGGGCTACACATTATTACATTGTACACGTTCTGCCTGTGGACATATGTTCAACAATGTGCCTGCAGAGCATGATACCCTTTGTTGGCATAATTGATCTCATTCAGGCAGAGTACACCTGACATACCCCTTTTTATCCACTGTAGTGAAAAAGTGAGAAAGAGGGAACGTGTGGCTTCTGGTGACATCCATCTTAAACCAGGCCCAGCTCCAGCTAGTCCCTGAATCCACTGGCCTAACAAGCAACGCCTCATTTTCACCTAATTATCTCATTCTGAAAGTTAACCACATAACGTTACTTCAGAGGGAAAACATCAGTTCACAGTTAGTTCGTTAGCTAGTTAACATTTCACAGTTTGCCAGGGTCCACTAAGTAACTAACGCGTCGCGTTATAACTTGAGGAATGGCAAGGAGTCATATACCAGTTAATACTATAGCGAATTGGTTAGGTTACTAACGTTAGCTGTCTGACTTTATTAGCCAGCTAATTTTCACACAATAAACTCAATTACTTGATCAGTTAAGTTGGATAATGTTGCTCAACATTTCTTGTCTAGCTAACGGACAATTCGATCCAGCTAGCAAGATACTTAACAATGCTAACAATACTTGTTCCACCACAGTTTCTCCGTCACCTCAAACTTTCCAAATGCCAGTTGTTTTTCGCTTACAGTTCATGAAGTATGCTTCATCACCTTCTCACCCCGGTCTCCGTGGTCAGGCTTCTTCACCGACCTCTCAGTTACCGTTCAGGGGACGCGCAAACTGCCTTCCCACTCTCCCGCTGTCTTTCCAGGGCGCGCGCTGATGCTGTAACTAAGCAACTTGATTCTCTTCTCTCTTCAGCCGCGTGCTGCATTCTGTTGTTACTGAACGATTGGCTGAGCCTCGGATGCAGCCAGTAGTGATCCAAACACGCATCACTTGTTCGCATGCAGCCAGTAGTGATCCAAAGCACCCCCCCCCAATCTTTTCTCATCAGAGCTACACGAATCACTTAGGTCACCTATTTTGGATTCAGAACGGCACATTTCGCCGAAAGGTGACTAGTTTGCATCCCTGTGGATCATTGCATCGGCTTGACTGTGTAATCTAGACTTACCAGGTTCTCTGTTCTGGCTGTGAGGCTCTTCGTTATACCCTGGAGGGGCGAGAGAGAAAAAGGTCCCAAAAATGACTGGCAGCAAACGTACCACAAAGGATGAATGTCCAATGCATTGCTTCATGTCAAGTGGTATGCTAGTATGGACACTGGTACAGAGCCAGACTGAAGTGATAGACTTAAAACTGATATTGTTAATCATTGACAGCTGAACTAAAGCGCTGTGTTCTCTGTAGTTAAACCAAAGGAAACTCCCATCCCCTATGCGCCCTTGTCAAATTAAGTGCACTTTATAGGAAATAATAAGGAACAATTTGGGATGCAGACTTACTCTTCTGCTGGCTCTGCTGGTAGGAGAAGCTCTTCTGGTCCCTGTCTGGGGAGTAGCTCCTTTTGCTGGTGTTAGACCCAGAGCGCATGATAACAGGGCCTGGTGGGATATCCATCCTGATGGGAGAGCGATCCCGTACTGTTTTGTAAGTGTCCCCGGCTGGGCCTGCAGGGTAGGGGCCCAGGCCCCTTCGCCTAAGACCCTCAGGGTCCTCTCTGACAAGACAATGAGAGAGAGAGAGATAAGGGGATTCAAGGGCCCATCCATTGAGGTCCATTCAACTTTAGAACTAAAGGCAATGTCTCTACCCATGATAAGTGCTTGGATTCTAAAACCCTCTAAGTCTAGAGTGAAAAAACTACACACTAAAGTTGCTGGACAAAATAAATTGTGGTTTGTGTCTTGAAAAACAGTAAAACTGAAAGCCAACAACACCTGAAGTTGCTGGGTCTAACAAGTGGTTTTAGCACTTGGTCCATTAACTAAGTGCACTGGAAGGGATAGGCCTACCCTCGGTCCAAGTACATGATGGCCTGCATCAGATTGGGGTCCACTCTATTGGGGTTAGCTGCCGAAGACACGGTCCTCGACAGAGGAGCTATTCCTTTAACTCTGCTGCTGAGGTGGGAGCCCGCTCTGCTGCTTATCCTAAAAATGACAAGAAAATACCTCAAAGTAAATACCTCACCATATACTATATCTGAAGAAAATACTGTCCTGTCTTTAAAACCAACTAGTTCTAGTCTGAAGATTAGCCTAGATCAGTGGTTTTATAGTCCCGTACCCCTTCAAACATTCAACCTCCAGCAGCCTCTAGCACCAGGGTCAGCGCACTCTCAAATGTTGTTTTTTGCCATCATTGTACGCCTGCCACACACACACACACTATACGATACATTTATTCAAACATAAGAACGAGTGAGTTGTCGTCACAACCCGGCTTGTGGGAAGTGACATAAAGAGCTCTTAAAGGACAAGGGCACAAATAATAATATAATAATAAATCAATAATTTTGCTCTTTATTTAACCCTCTTACATATAAAACCTTATTTGTTCATAAAAAAATGTGAATAACTCACCACTGGTTAATGAGAAGGGTGTGCACATAACCCTGCAATGTTGAGTTGTATTGGAGAGTCTCAGTCTTAAATCATTTCACCCAGACTATTTACATTGACACCCCCCCCCCCCTTTTTTTTTTTTTTTTTTTTTTACACTGCTGCAACTCGTTGTTTATTGTTTATGAACAGTCACTTTAAAAATGACCTTGCCTAACCTGTACCCCCACACATTGACTCGGTACCAGTACTCCCTGTATAAATCCTCGTTATTGTTATTTTGTGTAACTTTTTTTCCTTCTTAACTATATTTCTTGAACTGCATTGTTGGTTAAGGGTTTGTGAGTAAGCATTTCAAGGTACAGTCTACACCTGTTGTATTTGCGCATGTGACAAATACAATTTGATTTGCATACTATGGCACCCTGATGGTTCTCACCAGGCCTGGGAGAGGGTGCTGATGCAGATACAGGCTGAGGGGATACGAGGCCAAGCCTGGGAGAGGGTGCTGATGCAGATACAGGCTGAGGGAGAGGGGATACGAGGCCAAGCCTGGGAGAGGGTGCTGATGCAGATACAGGCTGAGGGAGAGGGGATAGGAGGCCAAGCCTGGGAGAGGGTGCTGATGCAGATACAGGCTGAGGGAGAGGGGATACGAGGCCAAGCCTGGGAGAGGGTGCTGATGCAGATAAAGGCTGAGGGAGAGGGGATACGAGGCCAAGCCTGGGAGAGGGTGCTGATGCAGATACAGGCTGAGGGAGAGGGGATACGAGGCCAAGCCTGGGAGAGGGTGCTGATGCAGATAAAGGCTGAGGGAGAGGGGATACGAGGCCAAGCCTGGGAGAGGGTGCTGATGCAGATACAGGCTGAGGGGATACGAGGCCAAGCCTGGGAGAGGGTGCTGATGCAGATACAGGCTGAGGGGATACGAGGCCAAGCCTGGGAGAGGGTGCTGATGCAGATACAGGCTGAGGGGATACGAGGCCAAGCCTGGGAGAGGGTGCTGATGCAGATACAGGCTGAGGGAGAGGGGATACGAGGCCAAGCCTGGGAGAGGGTGCTGATGCAGATACAGGCTGAGGGAGAGGGGATACGAGGCCAAGCCTGGGACAGGGTGCTGATGTAGATACAGGCTGAGGGAGAGGGTGCTGATGTAGATACAGGCTGATGGGATACGAGGCCAAGCCTGGGAGAGGGTGCTGATGCAGATACAGGCTGAGGGAGAGGGGATACGAGGCCGAGCCTGGGAGAGGGTGCTGATGTAGATACAGGCTGAGGGAGAGGGGATACGATGCCAAGCCTGGGAGAGGGTGCTGATGCAGATACAGGCTGAGGGGATACGAGGCCAAGCCTGGAGAATGCCACTCATCTCAGTGAACGCATCGATATAAGGCCACAATGAGCGCACTCCATGCATGACTGAGGGTACAGGGCAGGTTGCGCATGCTCCTGACCCAGGCAGGTTAGGCAGATCTTATGGCCGTCAGATTCAGGTATAAAGCAGCCACACTGCTGAGGTATAACTAGACGAAATCTAAGACGTCAAATAAATGATATCCAGCTCAAGACTCCAGCTACGTATTTGGTTTGCTAACATGCTAGCTAAGTGTCAAGATGTCAAGATCAAGCTTCTTGGTTACAGCAGAGACATTCAATCCCTTCCTTGATCATGATCCCTGTTGCCTAAATAGTTTTGTGCATAACCCAAAGAAAGATCTACTTGGAGAAAAACATTTGTAGATTATTTTGGGGAAACAGCACCCCTTGTGTTCACTTGTGGTAAAACCATATACCCCAGGTAGGGTACAGAAACGGTATGAACATCTGGATACCGCCCAACCCTAGAGGTATATATAAATTAACCATCCAATGGCACCTGGTTTTCATGACCCCTGCCTGAACTTACAGGGCCACGTCCCAAACAAAGTGCAAGCCTAACATGTCGTCCAGCTTTTACGACCCCCAGACCGGTTTGAAGTAGCCAAGGCTCAGACTGCCATTTACCAAATAAAGTTAATTACCACCATTGCAGTGAGCGATTCCCCTAACCTCACCTCTCTTTCCATAACAAACCTATGAAAAAGTAATTCTGTAGACGGTATACTTGGAGAATTTATTTGGGGCTTTTGAAGAAAATTCCTTTAAAGTGATTTAAAATCTCTATATTTTTATACTATATCTATAACAGCATCTTCAAAGCAGTTCTTCCAATTTAGAAAGATGCTCTCTAAACACGTTACATCTCTGTGGACCAGGGAGAATAAAACATGCTGATCTGAACCAAATAGACATCAGAGCAACTGGGTGGCACAGCCCCACCTGCAATAAGAGTTCCAATATCTCTTTCAGGATCCAAAAAGAGCAAACTGCCTAATCCCAGGGTGGGAAAAGGAGGCCCTGGCTGTCTGAGCTAGGATGTAGAAGATCTGAGAGAGGTTTGCGTTCCAAAATGGCACCCTATTCCCCATATAGTGTACAACTTTTGACAAAGTATTGAACTATATAGGGAATAGGGTGCAATCTGAGACTCCACTTCCCTTTATTGAAAAGGTCATGCTAGTAAAGCCACCATGCATTACGCCCAAATCATCAGACAAACAAATAAAACATTTACGACCTCATTTTGAAAACTAATATATAAACCCAATACCAATTTAAATTGGCTTCTTTAGTCAAACGGCAGCCGACCCCTGCCATCTCTTTCATCATCTTACTGAATGCAATCAGCCACACGCACAAATATAACATGACTGCAATTATGGGTTGAGGTCTAATTACAAAGACAGGTTTACAAAAAACCCATTAGACCAGCATGCAGCGAGGTTTGGCTGAGGTGACTTTGAAAGTTCAAAGGGAGAGTTGACTCCTAACCAGTTGCACTTCACAAGGCTCCTTATTTTCCCTCATTATCTGTTATTCATCACGAGGTCAAGAGCTCCACAAAGGAGCAGATTGACTAATGCCTGCCTCAGTTGCCAAGGCCCCCCCGCAGTGTTCACAACACACACGCCCTCTGCATGTAAGTGGGGGACCCTGTGACTGAGGACCATGAAGCAGCCCCCTAGGCCCAGAACCCGGTCCTTAGTTGTGTTAGGGAGAGGTAGTGGGGTGGTGGTGTGGCCTTGCTGTTCATCTTCTGTCTGGCCACCTCAGTCTCCACATGGCCGGTCGATGAGACACCTCCGGCCAGGAGCGAGACCCTCCAAAGACTTCCTGGACGCTGCTTCCTGTGTGCTGCACTGCAGAGGTGAGGCCTCCCGTCAACCTCCTGACCAGACAATAGTGGAAAACCAGACCCAGATGCCTGCCTGCTGCCCTGTCAACACCACACCAGGAGTCTGCTATAGCCTCCACTGCCTACAAGTCTCCTACAAGCCAAGGAAGCAGTTATGACTATTGGCATTATTCTAATGTGAACCAAAAAGGCAGAACTTGGAGAATTGAATTGTAAACAAAACTTCTGGGATTTACAAGCTCTAAATACGATTTTTAGCCAATTATCTTGTGCATTTCTGCAACACCGACAGGCCGTGGCACGCTCCAGGACTGACACGACCACACATTTTTAGCATGTATTTCAACAACATGCTTATTATCGTGGTTCCAAACGTTGAATAGATTAACATCTCTGGGGTGAACCATTAATCATTCATTCAAAAGATTACGTTTGGAACCACCTTGCCTTACAACAACTGTGATATATGAAAGCAAAAAAAGTCAAGGGTAGACTGTGTACATACAGGAGTTATGAGGTAAACAAACTACTCATCCCACACAGCATTGCGGTCTGTGTCGTCCAGTCAAAGAGCAGATGCAAGTCACGTGATCTGTTGGCGAGCACATAATGCTGCTCAACAGCTGCTATATCGTCCAATCACGGCGGAGATGCAAGTGACTTGCTCTGTTGACGAACACCCATTCGCTTGTGGAGCACGTGACTTGTACCTGCTCTATTATTGGACGATATAGACAGGAAGGCTCATGGTTAGTGTAGTTCTTTTTTGGAGGGGGGGGGGGTAGACTCGTTACACCAGAAATTGATGGTAAAAACAACTTCTCAACACAGAGGTTCAAACATTCATAACCGATGGGCTCTACAACAACATATGAATTGTCTTGCCATCTTGGAAGAAAATAGAATGTCTACGTTGCACAGTAATATCACTATCGTTAATATTTATTATCACAACGGGTGACTGCATTGAGAATTAATTTTCTGGAACCTCTCGTCAGGGCCCTATACAGAGGTTGGATGGTCATATAATGGTTGCTAACGGAATTGGAATCTGGTCCAATAAGAGCTTGCTCTCCCTCTCTCTCCCCCCAGGAAAGCAGAGAGCGCATGTATGCTGTGCATTGATTCTGGAGAGAGCCAAGAGCATGGTGGTGGTTGTTTAGCTGGAGAGGGAGTGACCGGCTGCCCAGCTGGTTCTCCGGGAGGGGGGGGGGGGGTAGCCTTGTTGGCTCAGTGAGTCGTGCCCTTTGTCCTCGTCTGGAGCCTGGTGTAACTCCACTTGTGGAGGAATGAAGGGGAGGGGTTGGTCTTGGCCTGTGAACTGTTGCCACTCTGTTTTGGGCCACTGCTACACGGATGTCTTGGCAGCACTGGGACAGAGCAGAGCCACTGGCTTTAGCTGTGCTGTGCCGTGTGTGTGGGGTGGAGCTCCAAGCCCCTCAAGGACAGGAGTGTGGTGGTCAATAAGTGGAATACGTTATGAAACGAGAGCCACCAGCCTCCTCTCGGTCTTTCCCTCGCAATGGCTCAGAGATAAGTTGGCAAATTCCCTTCAGTCCCTCTTCAATGTGATTGTGTGATAAGTCAAGTGTGATATATCTCGAGTGGGGATTTCAGTCTAAGCTTTTCCTGAGATGGGTACTAATTCCTACTGAGCCGTAAGAATTAAAAGTACAGAATACAAGGTTTTGATCCATCCCGTATGTTATATAATCAAAGTGATTGATTACACAAATAGACATACAGTACCAGTCAACAGTTTGGACAACTACTAATTCAAGGGTTTTTCTTTATTTTTAATATTTTCTACTTTGTAGAATAATAGTGAAGACATCAAAACTATGAAATAACACATATGGAATCATGTAGTAAACAAAAAAAGTGTTAAACAAATCAAAATATATAACAGATCCTTCAAGGTAGCCATCCGTTGCCTTGACGACAGCTTTGCACATTCGGCATTCTCTCAACCAGCTTAAAGAGGAATGCTTTTCCAACAGTCTTGAAGGAGTTCCTACATATGCTGAGCACTTGTTGGCTGCTTTTCCTTCACACTGCAGTCCAACTCATCCCAAACCATCTGAATTGGGTTGAGGTCGAGTGATTGTGGAGGCCAGGTCATCTGATGCAGCACTCCATCACTCTCCTTGGTCAAATAGCCCTTACACAGCCTGGAGGTGTGTTGGGTCATAGTCCCACTAAGCGCAAACTAGATGCGTATTTCTGTAGAATGCTGTGGTAGCCATGCTGGTTAAGTGTGCCTTGAATTCTAAATAAATCACTGACAGTGTCACCAGAAAAGCACCCCCACACCTCCTCCTCCATGCTTCACTGTGGGAACCACACATACGGAGATCATCCATTCACCTACTCTGCGTCTCACAAAGAAACAGTGGTTGGAACCAAAAATCTCAAATGTGGACTCATCAGACCAAAGGACAGATTTCCACCAGTCTAATGTCCATTGCTCGTGTTTCTTGGCCCAAGCAAGTATCTTCTTCTTATTGGTGTCCTTTAGCAGTGGTTTCTTTGCAGCAATTCTACCATGAAGGCCTGATTCACACGGTCTGCTCTGAACAGTTGATGTTGAGATGTGTCTGTTACTTAAACTCTGTGAAGCATTTATTTGGGCTGCAATTTCTGAGACTGGTAACTCTGATGAACTTATCCTCTGCAGCAGAGGTAACTCTGGGTCTTCCTTTCCTGTGGCGGACCTCATGAGAGCCAGCTTCATCATAGTGCTTGATGGATTTGCGACTGCACTTGAAGAAACTTTCAAAGTTCTTGAAATGTCCCACATTGTCTGACCTTCGTGTCTTAAAGTAATGGACTGTCGTTTCTCTTTGCTTATTTGAGCTGTTCTTTCCATAATATGGACTTGGTCTGTTACCAAATAGGGCCATCTTCTGTATACCTCCATACCTTGTCACAACACAACTGATTGGCTCAAACACATTAAGAAGTAAAGAAATTCCACAAAAGTCACACCAGGTGACTACCCAATGAAGCTGGTTGAGAGAATGCCAAAAGTGTTCAAAGCTGTCATCAAGACAAAGGGGAGCTACTTTGAAGGGGGGGGCTCAGTGAGTCGTGCCCTTTGTCCTCGTCTGGAGCCTGGTGTGACTCCACGTGTGGAGCTACTTTGAAGAGTCTCAAATATATTTTGATTTGTTGTACACTTTCTTGGTTACTACATGATTCCATGTGTTATTCCATAGTTTTGATGTCTTCACTATTATTCTACAAAGTAGAAAATATAAAAAGGAAAAACCCTGGAATGAGTAGGTGTCCAAACTTTTGACTGGTACAGTACATAACTTGAAAAATGCTCCTCAGAAACCTCAAATCAACACAAAACCTCAAACCATTCATAAAGGGGCTTGAGAAAGGCAAGACTCTGCTGCCACCTGGTGGTTCATAGAATATGAACAAAAATAAACGCCATTTAGCAGACGCTTTTATAGAAAGCGACTTACAGTCACATGACATCACAACCCTGTTTTATACAAGCTCATATAAAGCATCCGTACCCCATACGTAAGGAGCAATACAAGACACTGGTCTCGATCACACATGTTCATAAAAACACAGCAGGCTTACTACCGTACCATCATGAACAAAAAAGCTTCATAGACTTAGGCCTAACAAGTAACAGAAGGGGACCCCTGGGTTACCTCATCTCTCCTTGACGCCCCATCAGAGAATCATCTCTGGAGCCCCTGTAGTAGGAATCTCTGTAATCCTCCTGCACAGAAAAAACACAATGAAGAAGTCATCCTATATTAGAGACAGAAAATAGTAGACATTTTACATTTAAGTCATTTAGCAGACGCTCTTATCCAAAGCGACTTACAAATTGGTGCATTCACCTTATGATATCCAGTGGAACAACCACTTGGGGGGGGTTAGAAGGATTACTTTATCCTATCCTAGGTATTCCTTAAAGAGGTGGGGTTTCAGGTATTGACTTGGTAAAATACCTAGCACTATTTAGCTAAAACCTTTCGCGTCACTACTCAGTTTTCTTCTGACACCAAAATGTGCAAAATGACAAGTATTTGGGCCTAAATCTTAGATTGACCATAATAAAGCTTCACCCACTTGTCGGGGAGGTGGGGAATTCCTCACTCGTATGCTTCCTATGGGTGTACTGTCACCATGGTATCCTCGATCACTTCCTGTGTGAATCCTGTCGCTACGGTATCCTCTGTGGTCATCGTCATGGTAACTTCGAATGCCGCTATACTGATTGGTTTCATATTCATATTCCCTGTCATAGTCTTGCTCCGGTATTGGCCCGGCCGTCCTCCTCTCCACAGCATTCACAATTCTTGGGTATGTTACCTAAAAACATAAGCATTACGACATGGATTAGTTCAATCAAAAAAACAAGAGTGCAGGGCGGTATCCAGATTTTCATACCGTTTCTGTACCATACCTGGGTATACCGTATTACAGAATGTACACACAAGGGGCGCTATTTCAACAATCCAGGAAGGGATTGAATGTCTCTGCTGTAGCCAAGAAGCTTGATCTTGACATCTTGACACTTAGCTGGCAAGTTAGCAAACCAAATGCATAGCTGGAGTCTTGAGCTGGATATCATTTATTTGACACATCGATTTGTTATACTTCACTTCTAGATATAAGTAGTGGTGTAGCACAGAACCCACAGCACCCTCGAGGTGGGGGTACCCCCCAAAGAAAAAATATATTTCTATTTTAAACGGTATTGAAAATCATACCGTCTGATTTTTGAAATACCCTGGTATATGGTATAAACGGCTATGCAAGAAATAACCTAGAAAAGTTGAAAATCTCTGAAAACTCACTTAAGGATGGTCTAAGGCCTAATAGCTCTCAAGACAATACATACGCCAAAAGTACTTTGTACAGTCACTTACCGCGCTCTCTGAAAAGTGCTCGTCATAGGCCTCTCGGATTCTACTTTTCCTTCGCCTGGGCACTGCAAGGGACAACAAGCATCCAATCACAATAATTACCCCAAAGGGTCACAGACTCAAATAAGTTCATTATCCACTGCTTGTATGTATACAAGTAGCTGTCGTTTCACACAAGTGTGTTGTACATTAACGGGGCGTTCACATGATGTTGGGAGTTCTTGAAAGTTCAGCATCCCGAGTTATGACGTTTCACCACTGACCTTTCACCTTTTCAACCAAAAGATAGACCTTAAAAGGGCCAGCACGCATTTGAAACAATAACGGCCACCCCACCACTGTTTTGGTGAAAAGCTGGGAAATGTAACCACTCTGAAAATGATAGTTAACCATGTTTCAAGGCTATACAAACAGGGTTTGGAAAGGTGACACTTTGAAAGTCACTGAGTTCTTTATTAAAGACCATTCTACTGCCAATGTTTGTCTATGGAGATTACATGGCTGTGTGTTCCATTTTATACACCTGTCAGCAACAGGTGAGGCTGAAATAGCCAAATCCACTAATTTGAAGGTGTGTCCACATACACTATATGTACAAAATTATCTAATCAATGGAAGATTAAATCAAAATGACAGAATTAAAATGACAATTACAAGTTAAATGATAGGTTACAGTACAACGATCAACAGCCAACGGGTAAGGCTGCTACTTAATATTTTGAATGGAGTCGTTTGTAACTGTTGAGGACGAGAAAGGGCATACTTTGATTAGCCTAGCTAGCTAGCCTAACTTCCTTCTCCCGGTTTGACGCAGTCAAGACAGGTACTATGTAATCATATTGGATGATAAATAACCTAGCTAATGCAGCAATTACATTTTTATTTACAATCACAGTAGCCTGCACTCACAGTAGCCTTATTCTAAAATTGATTAAATAAAATTAAAATCCTCAATGTACACAACATTACCATAGTGACAAAGCAAAAACAAGTATTCAGACCCTTTGGTATGAGACTCAAAATTGAGCTCATGTGCAACCTCTTTCCATTGATCATCCCTGAGTAGTTTCTACAACTTGATTGGAGTCCACCTGCCAAATTAAATTGAATAGACATGATTTGAAAAGGCACACAGCTGTCTATATAAGGTCCCACAGTTGACAGTGTGTCAGAGCAAAAACCAAGCCATGAGGTTGAAGGAATTGTCTGTAGAGCTCCGGGATAGGATTGTGTCGAGGCACAGGGTACCAAAACATTTTTGCCGTATTCAAGGTCCCCAAGAACACAGTGGCCTCCATCATTCTTAATGGAGGAAGTTTAGAACCACCAAGACTCTTCCTAGAGCTGGCCGCTAGGCCAAAGTGAGCAATCGGGGGAGAAGGTCAGAGAGGTGACCAAGAACCCGATGGTCACACTGACATGGCTCCAGAGTTCCTCTGTGGAGATGTGAGAACCTTACAGAAAGACAACCATTTCTGCAGCACTCGACCAATCAGGCCTTTATGGTAGAGTGGCCAGACTGAAGCCACTCCTCAGTAAAAGGCACATGACAGCCTGCTTGGAGTTTGCCAAAAGGCACTTAAAGGACTCTCAGACCATGAGAAACAAGATTCTCTGGTCTGATGAAACCAAGATTGAACTCCTTGGCCTGAATGCCAACCTTCACGTCTGGAGGAAACCTGGAACCATCCCTATGGTGAAGCATGATGGTGGCAGCATCATGCTGTGGGGATGTTTTTCAATGGCAGGGACTGGGAGACTAGTCAGCATCGAGGGAAAGATGAACAGAGCAAAGTAGAGAGATCCTTGATGAAGTCCTGAGTACTCTGGAGCAGGTTGTCAGACTGGGGTGAAGGTTCACATTCCAACAGGACAATGACCCTAAGCACACAGCCAAGACAATGCAAGAGTGACTTCGGGACAAGTCTCGGAATGTCCTTGAGTGGCCCAGCCAGAGCCTGGACTGTCTGGAACCCGATCGACATCTCTGGAGAAACCTGATGTCCAACCTGACAGAGCTTGAGAGGATCTGCAGAGAAGAACGAAATACAGGTGTGCCAAGCTTATAGCGTTATACCCAAGAAGACTCGAGGCTGTAATCGCTGCCAAAGGTGCTTCAACAAAGTACTGAGTAAAGGGTCTGAATACCTTCCAAATGCACTGTACAGTTTATTAGGTACACCACCCAAATCACTTTTTTTGCTCCTACAGACAGTGAGTCACGTGTCCGTGGCTTGTTATATTAAGCATTACTGAGTAAAGGGTCTGAATACTTACGTTAATGTGATATTTCAGGTTATTTTTTACAAATTGCAGAAAAAAAAAATGTTGCTTTGTCATTATGAGGTACTGTGTGTGGATTGATGAGGTTAAATACAATAATACATGTCAGAATTGGGCTGTAACATAAGATGTAGGAAAAGTCAAGGGGGTCTGAATACTTTCCAAATTCACTGTACACTCAGTGGTCAGTTTATTAGGTATGCCACCTCGTTCACAAAAATGTTTTGCCCCTACAGCAGGCAAACAGGCATGGAGGCATTCAGTTAGTTACTGTTCGAAAGAACGTTGGAATGGTCAAAATAGGTGATCTAAGTGACTTTGACCGTGGTATGTTGGTCCTGCCTGGTGACAACAGTACAGGCTGGTCGTGGTGGTGTAATGGTGCGGGGGAATGTTTTCTTGGCACACGTTAGGTCTCTTGATACCAATTGAGCAAAGTGCCCTGAAGAATTCAGGCTGTTCTGGAGGCAAAGGGAGGTCCGTCCCAATACTTTATATCATTAATTTATACATCCAAAAATGTATGTAGCAACTGCAGATTAACCCTTTAAAAAAACCCTGGCTAAGAGCTTCAAGGTCCTTGTTGTCCACATCACTAACAAACTATCATGGTCTAAACACACCAAGACAGTGGTGAAGAAGGCACAACAAAGCCTATTCCTCCTCAAAATGGCTACCCGGACTATTTGCATTGCCCCCCTTTTTGCTGCTACTACTCGATGTTTATCATCTATGCAGTCACTTTACCCCTACCTACATGTACATATTACCTCAATATTACCTCGACTAACCTGTACCCCCACACATTGAGACTTGGTACCGGTACCACATGTATATAGCCTAGTTATTGTTTTACTTTTTTAAGTGTTCTTTTTTCACAAATATTGCAAGGTGCAAGGTGGCTTGCAAGTAAGCATTAAATACAATTTGATTTGATGCTTTACTTGCCGGTAGCTATAAGCTAGCTGACATTAGCCGTGAGGAGTTTAGCTAAGATTTTTTATAACTAACCCAAGATAGACCACAGCCTGTCATTTCCAATGGGAGCAAATGATGCATGGTGGGCAGAACAAGCAAAGAGGCACAGGGTCTGACACTAACGATGGCCCGCTGTCCCGAGGCCAGTAAAAACATGTTAGAGCAGTGGATCTCGTTAGTCACTGGCCAGACCGGGCCAGTAACTTCCCAGCGCATTTTGACGTTCCAGTTTGACATTTACCTGCTCTGTCGCAGTCTATCATTGTAAGCTATTTAAGATTACACACGGAAAAGTAATCTATTTGTGTTTGAGCAATAGGATTGGCCATTCAACCACTCTCTCAGGAACTCACTATATAACCTTGACAAGTTAGCTAGTCTGGTAAACTAGCTTTGCAGCGCAAGCTAGCCTGGTTTCGAAGTCTCGTTGGACCACATCCCCATGGTGTGACTGGTCTAATTAGAAGCACAAAGCAACCAAATTCTTGGGTTCCTAAATATGAGAGCTATCAGTGCGTGGATGGCGATGGGATAACTGTCGGTAGGAGACTTGGAAAAAGTCAAACTAAAATCTACTAAATGCAAAAAAAAAAAAAAACATTTAAGAATTTACCGTGATGAAAAATATTCAACACTTGTGTGTGACAAGAAGCTGTAATCCTACATCTGGCAATGAAATCCTTGACGCTTCACCTGTGAACTCTTGACTTAACTTTTTTCACTACTGTTATTTTCATGTTTTTATTTCTTTACTTATCTATTGTTTACCTAATACCATTTTTTTTTTACTTAAATTGCACTGTTTGTTTGGGCTTGTAAGTAAGCATTTCACTGTAAGGTCTACTACACCTGTTGTATTCGGCGCAAGTGACAAATAAACTTCGATTAGATTTTTTGGGCAACTTGACCAAATTCACATAGATATGTGAGTTATAGTTCTGTCATTCTCATTGAAAGCATGTCTAAGAAGTGGTAGATATGTTCTATGTGCGCTATTTCTACGCTTCCTGTTGTCAGTTTTGCCATCTTTTACTTACGGTTTTGTACACCAGCTTCAAACAGCTGAAAATACAAAGTTTTTGGTTATGGTAAAGATATTTCACAGCGGTTAAGATGGTACAATGATTATCTACACAATGACTGCTCGTTTCGTCATAAACGGAAACTAGGCAAACTATTATAATTTTATCAACCAGGAAATTGCAGAGTGACTTCTGCATATTTCACCTTTAAGTACGAGACTGAGGTCATGCTGAGATATTATCAAGCCAGCTAAAATCTGGTTGAAGAATTGGTCCGACTTCGAAGGCACAAACATAAACACAATCTTGTCAGACTTACGACTTCCCAGTTTCCCACGAGCACATGAATGCCCCATTAGACAGTAACTTTGTGCGGTTAGTACAGGCAGTGTGTGAACTAAGGAAACATCCCTTTTTATACTCTGCCAAAAAAGACAGATATGGCAAATCAAACCATGAAAGTATGTGTTCATTATAACTGTCCCTTCATATTGTACACACCGATTGTCCAGTTACTTCGGTGGAGTTGTTGCTAGCGAACTTACTTATTGTTGATGATGATGATGATGATGATGAAGGGCTCCTCAGGGGGATGTGGTGTGGGATGGTGTAAAACCTGCAAATATGTAGCAATTGAATTGTCTATGCAGTATTGCTACAAATGTGATTGATATTCAAAAACTGACGATTCATAATGCTGATGCATGAACATCGCAAATCAATTGCAATGATAATGTCGCTTCAAACAATGTTGTATATCTAGCATAGTAGCTAAGTTAGCCTAGCAAACTTACTAGTCAACGTTAGCTAACAAACAGATGCTCGCTTGCACTGAAGCTGTTGATATGAAAAACGAACTTACCGGCTGAACGTGCTCTGTGTATTAAAGGTAGTCTTGCATTTTTTTTCGGGGGGGGGGCAATAAAATAGAAAATATTGTTTAACCTTTCTGCACTTGCAACTTTCGACAACAAACGCCACCAAACCCTAAATCCGTAGCTCTTCGTTGTTGATTGGTGAAGTGCAATATGCTACTATGAGTATCCCGCCACCTACCGTTCCGGAATGGTGACGCTCGGACCTTTGACGACACTATATGATGCCACGCAAAACCATTATGTAATCAGCTATCACACACACATCCATAAGTATTCATATATTCTCAAATATAAGTATTAATATAGTCTAAAAAATGCAATCAAATATATTGAGGAAAGGCAAAAGGGGGAATTCTGCCTCGCTTTTCCATGAGAATGTATATGTACCCGCATTATGTGCAAATTTCCTGCATCTAGAGGTAAAATGCAGAATGTGGAACAGTATTATGACATTGTGTGTGTGTGAGAGTGTGAGTGTGTCTGAGTGTGCGTGTGTGTGACTGTGAGATTGTGTGCGTGTGTTTGAGTGTGACTGTGTGTGTGCCTATGTGAGTGTGCGTGGCTGTGTGCGTGTGTGAGTGAGTGTGTGTGACTGTGTGTGTGGCTGTGTGTGTGGCTGTGTGCGTGTGTGGCTGTGTGAGTGAGTGTGAGTGTGACTGTGTGTGTGTCTGTGTGACTGTGTGTGTGCCTGTGTGAGTGTGTCTGGCTGTGTGCGTGTGTGAGTGTGTGTGACTGTGTGTGTGGCTGTGTGCGTGTGTGTGCGTGTGTGGCTGTGTGAGTGAGTGTGAGTGTGACTGTGTGTGTGTCTGTGTGAGTGTGTGTGTGTGACTGTGAGATTGTGTGCGTGTGTTTGAGTGTGAGTGTGACTGTGTGTGGCTGTGTGCGTGTGTGGCTGTGTGTGTGGCTGTGTGCGTGTGTGTGTGGCTGTGTGCGTGTGGCTGTGTGAGTGAGTGTGACTGTGTGTGTGTGAGTGTGTGTGTGTGTGTGTATATGCCTGTCTGCCTTCAGAATGATTGGATAGGCTTTACCACGTGATCACCATCCCTCGACTCGACTGGAGTTTTCACGACAACTGAGAGAGCGGCTTTGGTCATTTGCCCGTCAAATTAACCAATATTGAGCTCAAACAAATATAGGTTTTATACGATGGGAGACAAGAAGAGCCCCACAAGGTAAAAATACTTATATATTTATAAATATATTTATATTGAAAAATGGCCTAAATATGTGATGAACACTTGTAAACAGAGTGCGCGACCAATGGATGTGTAGCGCCGCTAGCTAGCTAGCTACATTGTATCTTCATGGCGGCGGATTGGCTCTTTTATGGGACGAATCTGATCATTCCACTCAAATAAGAGTCGTTTGTATCGTTGTGTTTTTTTTATATATATATATATATATTTTTTTTTTATACACACATTCATTAATATATTAGCTTAAATGTCTATGTTGACAGTGTTGGGCCCCATCTCTGTGTGCGTGTTTTCTTTGAAGGCCGAAGCGGCAACCGAAGCCCTGTTCGGACGATGGATACTGGGACTGTAGCGTCTGTACGTTCAGGAACACCGCCGAGGCGTTCAAGTGCATGATGTGCGATGTCAGAAAGGGAACGTCAACACGGTAAGAAAACCAAATAAATTATGTCCTGGTAGTTTCAGATTATAGATACAGTTAGTGATTACTATTAACTGTAACTGTATCAATCAGGCTGCTAAAGCTACAACAGAGGACTCATCAATCATTGTCATGTCATAGCTCAAATTCAAGTGGTTAGTCTGAATGAGACACTTCTAATTTGGGGACATTATTTGCCAGATTCTATGGGCCATTTAGTGTGGCAGATTGTCAATTGTGTGTGTGTGTGTATATGTATGTATGTATGTATGTATGTATGTATGTATGTATGTATGTATTCAATAAAGGGATAAAACTAACATTTCGATTTGGGATGCAAAATTGATCAGGAACATTTTCCAGGGAAAGTAGTCAGTTGTCAACACTAAGATGTTGTCCCTGTGCAGTATTTGTCTATGTGCAGTGTGTTTCCTCATGGTAGTCCACTTTACCATACAATGCATACAGTTGTAAATGAGAACGAGTTCTCAACTGGCCTACCTGGTTAAATAAAGAAA
The DNA here is from genome assembly GCF_901001165.1 of Salmo trutta. Classification (NCBI taxonomy): domain Eukaryota; kingdom Metazoa; phylum Chordata; class Actinopteri; order Salmoniformes; family Salmonidae; genus Salmo; species Salmo trutta. The sequence goes on from NC_042963.1 coordinate 50,269,158, forward strand.
TAAAATGCATCATACAATAGGACTCTAGCTAAACAGGACCCCAGTATATTTCCAGTGTTCATAAATATGCAGTGCATAATTCTGTTAATGGCTTAATATTCAAATAAAATAGATTTTGTCTCACACGCTGAATACAACAGATGTAGACTTTACCAATAAATACTTGTTTATAAGCCCTTTCCAATAATGCAGTTAAAAATAAGAAAAATACAAATAGTAACACAGAATAAAATACACAAGAATAAAGCTATATACAGGGAGTACCAGTACCAGATCACTGTGCAGGGTAGCCAGCAGATTCCCTTACGCTTGTTTACACTGAGCTGCACTGGGGTTGGAATGCAATCACGGTTACATTAAGATACCGTGGAGCCGGCGTGATACGTTGAAGAAATACTGCTAGTTTTCTTGGAAAACTGACCTTTTTGTCCTCATGTTAGCTAGCAGTAGCCACAGCAGCCATTATGGATTGACGTGTAGTGTTGAACAACAAAAGAGCTGATTGGCTGACACTACCATTGCTGCGGTGTAAACGGTATGGTTGGAATCTGCTGGCTATGTGCAGGGGTACAAGGTAGATGTGTACATAAAGGCAGGGTAAACAATAATAGTCACACTTGTTTCTGTTTTTTTAGGAAGCCTCGCCCTGTCTCCCAACTTGTCGCCCAGCAAGTCACTCCACAGTTTGCTTCACCCACGCAACCCAAAAAAGAGAAGAAGGAGAAATCGGAGAAAGATAAGAGTGAAAAGGAACCAACACTGAAAAAGAACAGCCACAAGAAGATGAGGTAAGGAGGAACCTATGTTTGAACAACATATTTGCAAAGATACTATGAATGTTGAAGAAGATTTGAATCATCTTATATTAGTGCAATGATTTACATGATTATTACATTTCATCAAAATCATTCACAGGTTTCAATTGACCCCTCCCTGTTAGTACTCTAACCAGTCATACTATTGACCCCTCCCCTTAGTACCCTAACCAGTCATACTATTGACCCCTCCCTGTTAGTACCCGAACCAGTCATACTATTGACCCCTCCCTGTTAGTACCCTAACCAGTCATACTATTGACCCCTCCCCTTAGTACTCTAACCAAGTCATACTATTGTCCCCTCCTTGTTAGTACCCTAACTAATATAATATTGACCCCTCCTGCTCTTAGTATCCTTACTAGCCATACTATTGTCCCCTCCCTGTTAGTATCCTCCCTAGCCATACTATTGACCCCTCCCTGTTAGTATCCTGACTAGCCATACTATTGACCCCTCCTGCTCTTAGTATCCTCCCTAGCCATACTATTGACCCCTCCCTGTTAGTATCCTGACTAGCCATACTATTGACCCCTCCCTGTTAGTATCCTCCCTAGCCATACTATTGACCCCTCCCTGTTAGTATCCTCCCTAGCCATACTATTGACCCCTCCCTGTTAGTATCCTCCCTAGCCATACTATTGACCCCTCCCTGTTAGTATCCTGACTAGCCATACTATTGACCCCTCCCTGTTAGTATCCTAACTAGCCATACTATTGACCCCTCCCTGTTTTTCAAATGACCATTTATATCCATCTATACCACTCTGTCTCTGTTCCCCTCCCAGGCCCAGGTTAAAAAACGTGGACCGGAGCAGTGCCCAGCACCTGGAGGTTACGGTGGGTGACCTGACGGTCATAATCACAGACTTTAAGGAGAAAACCAAGCCCGCCTCCACTCCTTCCAGTGCCGCCTCGGCAGACCAGCACAGCCAGAGTGACAACACCGGTTCTGACAACACTGAAAGGGGGGTGTCACGGTCGTCCTCACCTCGGGGGGAGGGCTCGTTGGTTAACGGAGAGACTCACTAACCCTACTCCCTCCCCCATTTCCTCCCTACTCACCCAACTTAGTCTCATGGAACAAGACAAGTGTGTCTCTGAATATTGCATACAATTCTAGCATGCAAGATTACACCCAATGCAACAACCCCATGTCTGGTACTCCTCACCCCAACATGCCTAAATACCACCACCAGTTCCAATTGGGTTGGATACTACACTGCTTTCCCGTGATGAGCAAGTATAATGACTGGGCTTTTGGTGCTGGGATAACGCTGTGTATCATCAACGCATTGGTTTCAGCCAAGATCTGGGTTGTGTTCAGTAGGCACCAAACAGAAGAAAAATGGACTGAAGCTAGAAAGAGGGGGGGGAGATACCTGGACCTGTCCAATAAGAAACACTCATTTGTTTTCTGTTGCACAACATTTTAAAACGTTTTATGTTGTGCCCTGATGAAAACAACCTTGGTCTGAGTGAACTGAACTGAAGCCGTAACGGTATTGATGGTGTTGGTCCTCTGTAGCTCAGTTGGTAGAGCATGGCACTTGCTACGTCAGGATAGTGGGGTTGATTCCCGGGACCACCCAATACGTAAAAATGTATGCACGCATGACTGTAAGTCGCTTTGGATAAAAGCGTCTGTTAAATGGCATATATTATATATATTATATATTAGTGTTGAATGAACCCTGGATGCACAACTGAATAATGCCATGTGATGTACTTACAGCACCTCGGTGTTAATAGTGTCATCACTCATCAGTGGTCGGCTTCTATCTCTCTTAACAATGTGGACTATTACAGAGTAAACAAGTGTTTTAACTACAGAGGAATACGAATGTGCATTATGAGTAGGGTTGCAAATTTCCGGTAACTTACCCAAAGTCTGTACGTTTTCCACTAATCAAGGTTGTGACATTCCCGGGAAATCAAGAGGGAATAAGTAGGACATTCAGTATTACTCCAACTGAGATTTCAGGAAAACTGGGAATTTTGGGAATTTGACCAGAATTTAGCAACAACTCTTAATTATGAGGTGAAATATGAAGCAAGTGGACTACCTCTTGATTGTAAAAGATGATTTTTGTTAGCAGCAGATAGTTTGCACCTGCTGGTATACCGTGTACATTGATTAATGAGAAGATATTGGTCCACTTTCCCAGACACAGATTAAGTCTAGTCTTGGACTAAAAATCACTTTTGATGGAGAATCTTCATTGAACATGCTTCTTCTTAGTCCAGGACTAAACTTAATCTGTGTCCCAGAAACTGTCTCATTGTTTTATGAAGCATTATTTTGTAGTTCAGCTAACATTTTACTGCACATGTTACTGAATCATATCACTGTTTTATGTTACTGGTTATAGCCAGCCATGTTGTATGTACGTCAATGAGAATCTCGATTATTGTGTTACAGTCTAATAATTTTTGAGTAAAAATTATGAAACAGTATTGTTAGTTTCTCTTCCAGAATTTTCTAGTCAAGCATGTTATCATCAACAGTTTATATTGTGAAATAAAATCTAATTGATCGATTTATCAGTCACACTGAGTATCCTCAATTCTTGTTCATAGTGTGTGGCAGATGTAGCCTCGCAAGCCGCCTGATCTCACAACCTTAGATGAATGGTTAGCTACCACACAAGGACAGCGCAGGCGATAATCCGTCTGCTAATTACGAGGCTATGGCAGATGGGTACACACCATATTTTCTTTTCCTACGCTCCTCACACAAGAGACTGTCATTTGGAAAATGCATTGACAGCTGTTAGGTTATACAAAAAGGATCTGCATGTAATGTTTACATAATACCCTAGATGCAGTGGCACCACTAAACCCCCGCCCGCCCCCCGCCCAAAAAATATTACCTTTTCTAATGGCGTCAGACCAAGGCTTTGCATCTGTCCTCGTGCTCCTAGACCTTAGTGCCTCTTACGATACCATCAATAAGGATACTTGCTCTTTCCATGACATAGACTGACCAGGTCTACGATCCCTTTTTGATGTCACTTGTTAAATCCACTTCAATGAGTTTAGATGAAGAGGAGGAGACCGGTTAATAAATATGTTTAAGCCTTGAGACATGGATTGTGGGTGTGACATTCAGAGGGTGAATGGGCAAGACAGAAGATTGAAGTGCCTTTGAATGGGGTATAGTAGTAAGTGCCAGGCGGACTGGTCTGAGTCAAAACCTGCAACGCTGCTGGGTTTCCAAAGGACATCCAGCCAATTTGACACAACTGTGGGAAGCATTGGAGTCAACATGGGCCAGCATCCCTGTGGAACGATTTCAACACCTTGTAGAGTCCATGCCACGACAAATTAAGACTGTTTTGAAGGGGATCCTAATGTTTGATATGCAACCTCTTGGTGATGTCATTTGGAAACACAATATCAACTTTCACTGCTATGCAGACAACACACAGCTGTACATTTTGATGAAACATGGCAAAGCCCCAAAATTGCCTACCCAGAAGCCTGTGTTTCTGACAAAAGGAAATGGATGGCGGCAAATGTTTTACTTTTAAACTTGGGACAAAACAGAGATGCTAGTTCTAGGTCCCAAGAAACAAAGAAATCTGCTCTCAGATCAAATAAAAAAATGTCATGGGTGTCCCGGTCACGGCTGGCTGCCACACAGCTCGGGATCGAACCCAGATCTGTAGTGCCTTAGACTGCTGCGCCACTCGGGAGGCCCCTGATCTCTCTTTTGACAAACATAAAAAATGGGGGGCTAGGGTCAGTCTGTCCTATCTTGTGTAAATCTCCTGTCTTATCTGGTTTCCTGTGTGATCTTAGGTATGCTTCCTCTAATTTTCCCATCTCTCTCTCTCCCCTTCTGGAGGACCTGAGCCCGAGCACCACGCCTCAGGACTACCTGGCCCGACGACTCTTGGTTGTTCCCGTCCCCAGTCTACCTGGTCGTGCTGCTGATCCATTTTCTGCTGTTCTGCCTGCGGCTGTGGAACCTTCACCGGTCGTGCTACCTGCGGTTTCAACCCTCCCTTTCCCTCTCTCCCGCACCTGCTGTCTTGACCTCTGAAGGCTCGGCTATGAAAAGCCAACTGACATTTACTCCTAAGGTGCTGAGCTGCTGCACCCTCTATAACTAATGTGGTTATTATTTGACCCTGCTGGTCATCTATGAACATTTGAACATCTTGAAGAACGATCTGGCCTTAATGACCACGTACTCTTATAATCTCCACCCGGCACAGCCCTCAGTGCCTGGTTCCTCTCTAGGTTTATTCCCAGGTTCCTGCCTTTCTAGGGAGTTTTTCCTAGCCACCATGTTTCTATGTCTGCATTGCTTGCTGTTTGGGGTTTTAGGCTGGGTTTCTGAACAGCACTTAGTGACAACTGATTATGTACAGAGGGTTTTATAAATACATTTGATTTATTGATTGATTGAACAAGTATCGAGTCTGGATAACTTGACATGCTTGTTAATTTTAAACAGTATGTCTTTATTTTAGTTAATGTATGTCAGAAGCATACATGTAGGCCTACACAGACATACATGAGGCGGCATTGCAGACGTTAGTACGGCTAATATTTCCTGACGTCTTTCCTTCATAACTAATTACTAAGGTATTTAGTAGGAAACTATTTTATCGTAGTGGAAATTGTCCCGCAAACCAAAGACATCCAGACACACGTACCCAAATCTTTCTGTCATCGTTCTTCTTTCTTTGGTTTCTTGACACAAGGTGAGGCGCAAGGTTGATGTAAACCAATGATGTAAACACAGGTAGCTAGCATGCTAACTAGCCAGCCAATGTTATCTTCATGCAGTTCTGCTGCTTATGGTTTTCAAAGTCTTTTCAGTGTCAACAACCGGTAGCTTCGCCTTTGGAGTCGCAAGCCTCCAAAGGCCTTCATTTAACAAGGCAAGTCAGTTAAGAACAAATTCTTACATACAATGACGGCCTACCACAAGGCAAAAGGCCTCCTGCATGGCCAGGGGCTTGTAAATAAGAATTTGTTCTGAACTGACTGTTCTCTGATGCCAAATAATTTCATGTTAATTTCTCTACCTTAAGCTGCCTCCAACATCGTTTTAAAGAATTTGGTAGTACGTCCAACCGGTCTCACAACCTCAGACCACGTGTATGGCGTTGTGTGGGTGAGCGGTTTGCTGATGTCAACGTTGTGAACAGTGACCCGTGGTGGTGGTGAGAGAATGGTATGGACAGGCATAAGCTACGGACAACGAGCACAATGCATTCAATTGATGGCAAGTTGAATGCACAAAAATACCGTGACAATATCTTGAAGCCCATTGTGAGACCCATTTTTTTTTAAGGTATCTGTGACCAACAGATGCATATCTGTATTCCCAGTCATGTGAAATCCATAGATTAGGGCCTAATGAATGTATTTAAATTGACTGATTTCCTCATATGAACTGTATTTGTGCTGTTAGGGGAATAACCTATGTGTAAATGTAACAATCTGCTGCTGTATTTTTTGTGTTATCTGTGATTGTTTTGTTTGTCTTGTGTAGTTTCTTAATCATTTTACCTAAACTGTATGTGTAAACATGTATATGCAGGGCCCAGCTGTAAAAGAGACCTTGGTCTCAGTCTGTGTTCCTTGTTGAAATAATATGTTTAACTAGTTATCTAAACCTGTGTGTCAAAGCAAACCTGAACTTGGCTATGCATATGAAGGACTGTTTAGTGTCCACCTTGCTGAGAACTGGGGCGGCAGGTAGCCTAGACGTAATAGAGGCTGCTGTATGTGGATGAAGACATCCTGTCTCTCACTGTCTCCGTCCCTCCTCTCTAGCTGATCCTAAAGGACATAAAGTCCCTGGTGGACGAAGACTCCCTAACCTCTCACTGTCTCCGTCCCTCCTCTCTAGCTGATCCTAAAGGACATAAAGTCCCTGCTGTACGTGGATGAAGACATCCTTTCCCTAACCTCTCTCTGTCCCTGCTCTCTAGCTGATCCTAAATGAGGTGGAATCTCTGCTGCAAGTGGACAAAGAGATCCTGACTCTGACCTTAAACCTCTCACCTCAGTCCCTCCTCTTTAGCTGATCCTAAAGGACGTGATATCTCTGCTGCAAGTGGACAAAGACATCCTATTCCTTCAGCCTCTAGAGGAGATCTGGTCCATTCTGAGTCTCTTCAACTCTACCCAGCTAGCAGCCATGGCCCTGGAGCACGAAGACCCGCGCATGGCCTGGTACAACCGTTTTGCCCGGCACCCATACTATAGCAGGACGGGGGGTGAACTCTGGGGTCATGAACATGACGAGGATGAGAGATAAATACTCTAAGGTAAGTTTGTGTGTGTGTGTGTCAGTGCTTGATGGGAGGTGGGAAATGAAAGGTGAAAAGAATGTTCTATTATTTTATTAGGGAAAGAGGGAACTGTCAAGATCTCTTGAAGCTTCTCAGCTTGTTTTTAGCACCTTCTGTTAGGTTCTCAATTAGTCATGTTGGCAAAGACATTTTCTGTAAGTGTCTTGCACCACCAGCTTCGACCAGAGGAGTTCACTGTTGCCATTCTTTTGCATGACTCACCAGCAATGTTCCCTCAAAAAATGTCTGCACTTAGCACATTTCAGGTCTGCTAAGCGCAAACTTGAACAATGTGAAAATTCTGTGCAACTTCCGGCACACGTTTACTGTGAACACTAAGGCAGTACCCACTTTAAGATACAGTTCTATTAGATCAAAATGTAGGCCTACCAGAGTGGTCTACCATCCAAAACAATGGAGAAAATGCATCTCATAACATTTTAACATGGACATTTTATTTATTTAACTAGGAAAGTCAGTTAAGAACAAATTCTTATTTACAATGACAGCTTACAAAAGGCCTCCTGCGTGGACGGGGATGGGATTAAAATATAGGTAAGAACACACATCAGGACAAGAGACAAACCACAAAACTACGTAAAGAGACCTAAAACAACAACATAGCATGGCAGCAACACCAGATGACAACAACATAGTAGCAACACAACATGGCAGCAGCACAAAACATGGTGCAAACATTATTGGGCACAGACAACAGCACAAAGGCAAGAAGGTAGAGACAACAATACGTCACGCAACGCAGCCACAATTGTCAGGAAGTGTCCATGATTGAGTCTTTGAATTAAGAAATGGAGATAAAACTGTCCAGTTTTAATGTTTTTTGTAGCTCGTTCCAGTCGCTACTTGCAGCGAACTGAAAAGAGGAGCGACCCAGTGATGTGTGTGCTTTGGGGACCTTTAACAGAATGTGACTAGCAGAACGGGTGTTGTGTGTGGAGGATGAGGGCTGCAGTAGAATAGCTGTTCTATCCTTCAGTAGCAGCCAATGTGTGGTGTTCAATGTAGGTCTACATTCCATGAGACGTTTGAAAAAACACATACAGGGCTTGACATCAATCTGTTTATCCACTTGCCCTTCAGACAAGGAGGTGACTGAAAATGTTGTGCTTGATGCAAGAAACCACTTTACAAAATAAAACACATTATTATCATCCCTATTCCATTATTACAGAGAATCAGACAAATTATGCTCTGCCTAATGGTTACTTACTTAGCTTATTCAAGCCAGTCTCAAAATACAACACTTCCCCTTTAAGACAGAAAAAAAGCTCTTTACCTGACTTGCTTTTCAAAGATGTCTAGAAATGCACACGTTTTGTGCTCTTGTAGGAAGCAACCCCCCCATTGCTGACTAGAAATTATCTATAACCTGGATAATATCTCTCTTACTAGCAAAATGTGCACACGTGGCTACATGCAGGTCTCGCTTTGATCTCAAAACAGACACATCTACTCACGACCACGTGCATTAAACACAGTCCAGTTAAAAGTGAATGGCACAGATCCACATATGGCAATGGTCTATTTGCATATAGGCCTACTACGGCTCTGATTGGTTATGGCGCACCGGTATGTATAGAGTACAGGTCTAAATCATGCTGTCGATGCAATAGAATCCTACTCAATGTGTTCTGCCTACAACAAAATCTATTGCATAGTTAGTTATGCATACTAAGTCTTGCAGAGTTTGTTTTGTTTCGGTATGTTGCATTGAAATTCGCTAATATTGCTTTGATTCGATCACACTTCCCACAGCAAAAGGAAACGTTGATAGTGTCAACTAACGGGGGAAACTCTAGAAAGTTGAGTTACGTTCAATCTCGTGCTTCTCTGAGCGCGCTGATATTTCTTCTGCACGGTGCACGCAGTGGAGGGAACATTGCTCACCAGCTGTGTGCTGCGCAATGGACATATTGGCATGTTTCAAACACAGAAAGGATTAAACAATGTGTTGACTGTTTGGTGTCAGTCAGGAGTTTGATGTCAATAGTTTTCCATCTATATTGTGTCACATCCGTCATGTAAGAATGAAAGTGGTGCACACTGTCACTGAACATTTTGTTTCTGTCGCTACTATGACTTATTGTTACAGAATGACATGACGTCAGTCCCCCTCCAATGGGAAGAGCTGCTGATGTCTCTGCTGCAGAAGTATAAACTCAACATCACATGGGGAGACCAGGACCTGCTCAACATCATCTTCCATTATAACCCAGGTGAGACTCGCCCTCATTAGGTCACACCGTTTTTAAAGGTTCCACACAGTCATCCTATTTCCCGACTAAAAATAGCCCTTGAGTGAGCAAAACATCACCCATAATATTTGTACGCTATTGAAATGCTCACAATTTAAGAAATTGTACCTTTTCTCTCATGCTAACTATCAGGAAGTCTGACAGAACAGGCTTAGTGGGCGGGGAGCTTATATTCATGAGCTCACCTTGACTGACAGCTCTTTGAAACACCCTTGTGATCATTGCCAGGTAATAAGGTAAACAATTGGCTACATGTCCTTCTGCTCTGCATGTGCTCACTGCCCATTGTTTGTCTGTATTGTAATTGTTTTTAAAAACCTGTCCCGTATCGTAGTTGCCGCTGTGTCATTGCCAGGCACAGTTCAGTGGGAACGGCAACTGTCACTCTGTGGAAACACACACACAATGGGTTTTATGGACTTATAGCTGGACTATATTTGTATGTACTATAGTGCAGACCAACATTTAACAGAGCAGGATATCTACACTGAACAAAAATATAAATGCAACATGCAGCAATTTCAAAGATTTTACTGAGTTACAGATACCTTTAAAAAAAAGGAGGGGCGTGGATCAGAAAACCAGTCAGTATCTGGTGGGACCACCATTTGCCTCATGCAGCGCGACACATCTCCTTCGCATAGAGTTGATCAGGCTGTTGATTGTGGCCTGTGGAATGTTGTCCCACTCCGTTTCAAAGTTGCTGGATATTGGCGGGAACTGGGACACGCTGTCGTACACATCGATCCAGAGCATCCCAAACATGCTCAACGGGTGACATACAGCTGAAGTCAGAAGTTTACATACACCTTAGCCAAATACATTTAAACTCAGTTTTTCACAATTCCTGACATTTAATCCTAGTACAAATTCCCTGTTTTAGGTCAGTTAGGTTCACCACTTTATTGTAAGAATGTGAAATGTCAGAATAATAGTAGAGAGAATGATTAATTTCAGCTTGTATTTCTTTCATCACATTCCCAGTGGGTCAGAAGTTTATATTCACTCAATTAGTATTTGATACCATTGCCTTTAAATTGCTTAACTTGGGTCAAACATTTCGGGTAACCTTCCACAAAAAAAACATAACTGATCCAAATGTTTTCACAATCAGGCAACCTAGATGCACTTATTTTGAAATGAATATGCATTCAAACTGCCAGGCTTCTGAGCGTTATTCAAATTACATAGGCTATTCACTGCAGTTTACAGCCTAGTTTTCTACTTGACAACAATAATAACATTCTTCATTACATTGGGTTGTTGTAGCCAAGGTAGGATACATTTCTTGCCCCTAAAACTTAAATTATAAGCTAGCTTTTCGAACTGCTTACCTGGTGACCAGAGAATGTGAGTGGTTGGAAATCCTGCTCATCACTCATGGAGCAGAGCTTGTGCACCGATCCAGTTGTTTATAAAAAGTTAGAGAATGTGGATGCGGTTACTTTAACAGCTGTAACGTTTGATCGGTATCAGAAAATTCTGTTCAGATTTCCAATTTGAAAAACAGAGAAGTAGAGGAAGATTTCATACGCTCTTAAATTTTTGTTTAAGTTGTTGGCAAAGTGGTCAAAGTAGCTGATTTGTGTCAAAAGTTGCATTATTGCATTTACAGTGAATGGAGTGTTGGAAGTGATGATGTCACAAATGGGACCTTTAGAATGTTGAGGAAGTCCCACGGAAGTGTATTACGGCTGTCCCAGACAACAACAAAAAATCTTCCTAGACCGAAAGTCATCTTTTCTTTCGATCAAAAGATTGGTCGAAAGACGTACGCTTTGTGTTTTAATAAAATCAACTATACAGAGCATTAGGAAAGTTTTCATTCCCCTTGACTTTTTCCACATTTTGTTACGTTACAGCCTCATTCTAAAATGTATTAAATAAATGAAAATCCTCATCAATCTACACACAGTACCCCAGAATGACAAAACGAAAACAGGTTTTTAGATATGGAAATTTGCAAAAAATGACTGCCCGCTTGGAGTTTGCCAAAAGGCACCTAAAGACTCTCAGACCATGAGAAACAATATTCTCTGGTCTGATGAAACCAAGATTGAACTCTTTGGCCTGAATGACAAGCATCACATCTGGAGGAAACCTGGCACCGTCCCTACGGTGAAGCATGGTGGTGGCAGCATCATGTGTTTTCTACCGATCTGCATGCCAGTTATAATTTTCATATGCACATTTTTGTTAAACAGTTTCATTTAATTTATAATAGTCTTATACAAATCTAAAAGTAACATTTATTGCCATTGCCAGCTATGTAAAAATAGCCTACTAAAATAGTAATAATATAATAATAATAAATAAACTAATAAAAACATTGCGGCCTGCAGGTAGAAAATATCCTGCTAAAATTAAATATCCTATAAATCACATTGGCTGTGCATGGCCTGCCTGCAACGAACTTGAAACATTGTACCATTATCAATTCTGTTGGCAGGAAACTCACACTAGCAAACGTGTAACATTGTATAAAATATTCTCTTTCCTCAGAGTTTCCTGCTGTAGGCTATTTGTGCAATGGATAAGAAGTAACCAGCTATTTTATGACGTTTCCACTGGATCAGAGCATCACATTTTTCCCTTTCTTGCCAAGTGGTTATCGAAATGGAAAGAGCTGGAAATATTTTTCAAATACTTTGAGGAATTATTGTCATTCTTAATTGATTCTAAAAAACAGACTCTGTTTACTTGTTGTTTGAGCTGAAGCAAAAATTACTTTGAGAAGTTCCACAGCTCGTTATTGGTGGTGAGTTAAGACAATCAGAAATACTAATCATGGCGCAGGCCATGTAGACTAGTCCTTCTTCTATATGTGTAATCAGGTGCGTGTCCTTACTCAACATTGGCAGGAGCGTTTCAAACAGACGATGAATAACTTCGTGAATGGAATGAAATAAACAAAAACTTGTTTCTCACAAGTGTAGCATAGGTTGTGAGTTCTGCAAACAATGTGTCCACTCTGACAATGAGAACGGTAAACGACTGTAATAATAATAATATATTTTATGCATTAACAGAAATTACCGTAACCAAACAAACATTGCAGATTATAAATTATGTGAATTAACGGTAAATGTAGGCTACTACTGGTGATATATGTAATGGGAAATTGATAAACACAACAAATAATGCACACAATGAAGTTATGAAACAATGAATATGCACAAAATGGCGGGAGAGAGCACATTCTGTAGAGACGTGCCTTGTGCAGCTGAGCCACACTCCCCTTCTTCTTGGACCGTGGCATCCCCGCAGCCTCCTCAATGGATTAGTCCACTGAGACAGGTATTCCATGAAAAAATACATATATTTGCCACCGCTCGACTAAAAGAAATATTGCTCGACCAACAGCCTATCGACCAGTCGACTAAATGGAGTCAGCCCTAAAGTGGAAGAAGATGGTTATTACTAAAAGCTTAATAATTTTAAAAAAGTATAAAAGATATCAAAATTGTGTATACAAACACATTGGTCCTGACCCCTCTGCATGTTTTACAGTCTGAATGATGTTTCTATGGTAAACAGTGTAAGAGGAGTAGCATTTCAAAGAATAAGAAGTATTAAAGTTGAGAGTCTTGCCTTACAAGCCCCATTTAATAACAGTATGAGATTCTTGAAGAGGAGATCCAGGAGCCTGTCTATGTAGCCTGTAATGTTTTTGAAAAGGCAAATGTTTATTAAATGGATTATTTTATTACTGTTCTGAGTTATTATGCTATAAATTTGTTGATGTAGTGATCTACTCATTCTACAATGTCTTTTCTGGTGATTTTGAAGTTCTCAATTTGAAATATGCAATATTTGGTTGTGCACTTTTTTGTAAAACCTTTCAATGTTTGTATTTGGAATTTTTGTGTGTCTGAAATGCTAAATTGATGCAGATTTGAAATGAATAACTATGACTTACAGTATGTTGGGTATGTCTTCACAGGCTTCGCAGCATATCTCCTCTTCTTTGCCTCGGGGAAGCTGATTTTGTATTGCAGACAGTAGATGTTGAATTTTCTAAAATGTCTATCATTACAGCTTGATGATAGTGGCAAGACGAAATGAGGTGGAATAATAATACACAGCTCCAACCCACACAATGGAAATTACAAATATTTTGCACACCACAACTCTTTTGTGGACAACATTCCTTCATGCCAGCTGGGTGCTGCCAGTTCTCAGACTCAGTGTAGTTGGCTTAGGGATGGAAGAACAAAACACATAGTGATTATCAGATTTGTTACAGAAAATATACTGTTCACAAGTCAAAGCAGCCACAGTGACATTATCTAACATTAGTGCCCCGATCCCGCCCCCAAAATGTTGGCTACTGTGTCAGACTCCTCAAACTCTGATATTTACATTATGGTCAGCGCTTGCAAGATCCACTGAGCCACTGTCAATGGTAGTACAGCATCCGTCTTCAGGATTACCTTCCAGGTCAGACCGATAGAATGTTCTCCCCAAATGATAAAACAACTTCGCTCTAAATGTGCACTGCACACAATCTTTGGTGCAGCCTGTCCACCCGAAATAAAAAGCAGCCACTGCTGTCAGATGTCTTCATTCTTCAGAAGGTAGTGTAACCTTAAATTTACACTGGCGTCCAGTCACAACAGTAACTTTATGACCAAACTTTATCAATGTAAAAGCAATAGTAATTTTTCATACTTGGGTCATACTACTTTGAACTGGTTTCATCCTAATATCACCCAAGTTGATGAAAAACATGATTATCACTGCTCGTTTGGGACCTTTAAAAGGTTATGCAACTGCCCAAAAAATGTGTGTTTCAAGTTCAGACAGTACCTCTCCATTTCTATTTTTATTTTGTTTTATTCCAAGTGAACATGACCCAGACACACATTGCTTTATAGTTGACACTATTTCCTTAGCTTCTTTGTCTAGTTGGATATGTGTTTTCTGTAAGTATACAACTTCCCAATGGTTAAACAGACACCATCAGCTAACTCTCCATATGCACTCCTGCAGAGAGCCTGTATGTGTTTTCGTGCCAATGGAACTACTGTCCAGACCACTGTATATACGGCAGCAACTGTCTCACAGCCAAACGAGAGGGTGTCTTCATTCTCCACGGCAACAGAGGTGTTTAACATGATGACAAGCAGCCAGCGTTCCGGGCCGTCTATGAAGCCATCCAGAAGGTAATGTCATCCTCAACTATCCCTGACACCTGTGAATTCAGGCCAAATGGGGGAGAGGTATGGGTATAGAAGTGGAGCACATCAGAATTGAGAGGATGTGCATCCTGGATGTGCCCCTGTACTCAGCAGCACTACTTTCTTAAGTCTACACTCCATGTAAATAAGCTAATTAAATAAACAAATCAAACGTGAAATGGTGTGTTAAATATCTGTGTGGAGGGAGGGAGCATCAGTCGGTCACATTCAGGTGAACGCCTCACCACAGTGCAACTGATCTCTGTAGCTAGCCGTCGGTGCGCCGTAAAGCTCACCGCATGTCATCAATAACCCAAAGTAGCCTTGTAGTACTCCAGAGCATCTGCACCTCTCTTTGCTCAACCTCACATTCAAATCAAAACATCCAGCTAGCCAGCTACTAGCTAGCTAAACCAACCATCCAACTGACTTGTTTGAGAGTTTTGAAATGCAGTGGTGGTTTGAAACAATTTGTAATTATACACTGAAGAAAAATATAAACGCAACTTGGAAAGTGTTGGTCCCATGTTTCATGAGCTGAATTAAATGACCCCAGAAAATGTCCATATGCACAAAAAGCTTATTTCTCACATTTTTTGCACAAATTTGTTTACATCCCTGTTAGTGAGCATTTCTCCTTTGCCAAGATAATCCATCTATCTGACAAGTAGCTGATTAAACAGCATTATCATTACACAGGTGCACCTTGTGCTGGGGACAATAAAAGGCCACTCTAAAAAGTGCAGTTTTGTCACACAACACAATGCCACAGATTTCTGAAGTTTTGAGGGAGTGTGCAATTGGCATGCTGACTCCAGGAATGTCCACCAGAGCTGTTGCCAGATAATTAAATGTTCATTTCTCTACCATAAGCCATCTCCAATGTTGATTTAGAGAATTTGGCAGCACGTCCAACCGACCTCACAACCTCAGACCACGTGTATGGCGTTGTGTGGGTGAGCAGTTTGCTGATGTCAGCGTTGTGAACAGAGTGCCCCATGGTGGCGGTGAGGTTATGGTATGTGCAGGCATAAGCTAGAGACAATGAACACAATTGCATTTTAACGATGGCAACTTCAATTCACAAACATCCTGTGCCGAGATCCTGGTGCCCATTGTGAGGCCCAATGTTTTTACGTATCTGTGACCAACAGATGCATATCTGTATCCCCAGTCATGTGAAATCCATAGTTTATGGCCTAATTTATTTATTTCCATTGACTGATTTCCTCATATGAACTGTAACTCAGTAAAATCAATGATATTTTTGCATGTTGCGTTTATATTTTTGTTCAGTGTGTGTATATGTACTGATAATTATTAAAACAAAACACTTGTTCTGGGACATTGTACAGTCCATGGAGAATAAGAGCACCTCCTCCCTGCTGCCCACTGCACTGAGGATAGGAAACTCTGTCACCACCGATAAATCCACTATAATTGAGAATTTCAATAAGCATTTTATTACGGCTGGCCATGCTTTCCACCTGGCCACCCCTACCCCGGTCAACAGCACTGCACCCCCCACAGCAACTCGCCCAAGCCTTCCCCATTTCTCCTTCTCCCAAATCCAGTCAGCTGATGTTTTGAAAGAGGTGCAAAATCTGGACCCCCACAAATCAGCCGGGCTAGACAATCTGGACCCTTTCTTTCTAAAATTATCTGCCGAAATTGTTGCAACCCCTATTACTAGCCTGTTCAACCTCTCTTTCGTGTCATCTGAGATTCCCAAAGATTGGAAAGCAGCTGCGGTCATCCCCCTCTTCAAAGGGGGGATGCTCTTGACCCAAACTGCTACAGACCTATATCTATCCTACCCTGCCTTTCTAAGGTCTTCGAAAGCCAAGTTAACAAACAGATCACTGACCATTTCGAATCCCACCGTACCTTCTCCGCTATGCAATCTGGTTTCAGAGCTGGTCATGGGTGCACCTCAGCCACGCTCAAGGTTCTAAATGATATCTTAACCGCCATCGATAAGAAACAGTACTGTGCAGTGGTATTCATTGACCTGGCCAAGGCTTTCGACTCTGTCAATCACCACATCCTCATCGGCAGACTCAACAGCCATGGTTTCTCAAATGATTGCCTCGACTGGTTCACCAACTACTTCTCCGACAGAGTTCAGTGTGTCAAATCTGAGGGCCTGTTGTCCTGGCCTCTGGCAGTCTCTATGGGGGTGCCACAGGGTTCAATTCTTGGGCCAACTCTCTTCTCTGTATATATCAATGATGTCGCTCTTGCTGCTGGTGAGTCTCTGATCCACCTCTACGCAGACGACACCATTCTGCATACTTCTGGCCCATCTTTGGATACTGTCTTAACAACCCTCCAGACGAGCTTCAATGCCATACAACTCTCCTTCCGTGGCCTACAACTGCTCTTAAATACAAGTAAAACTAAATGCATGCTCTTCAGCCGATCGCTGCCTGCACCTGACTGCCCGTCCAGCATCACTACTCTGGACGGTTCTGACTTAGAATATGTAGGTGTCTGGTTAGACTGTAAACTCTCCTTCCAGACTCACATCAAACATCTCCAATCTAAAGTTAAATCTAGAATTGGCTTCCTATTTCGCAACAAAGCATCCGTCACACATGCTTCCAAACATACCCTGGTAAAACTGACCATCTTACCGATCCTCGACTTTGGCGATGTCATTTACAAAATAGCCTCCAGCACCCTACTCAACAAATTGGATGCAGTCTATCACAGTGCCATCCGTTTTGTCACCAAAGCCCCATATACTACCCACCACTGCGACCTGTACGCTCTCGTTGCTTGGCCCTCGCTTCATACTCGTCGCCAAACCCACTGGCTCCAGGTCATGTACAAGACCCTGCTAGGTAAAGTCCCACCTTATCTCAGCTCACTGGTCACCATAGCTGCACCCACCCGTAGCACGCATTCCAGCAGGTATATCTCACCCCCAAAGCCAATTCCTCCTTTGGCCGCCTCTCCTTCCAGTTCTCTGCTGCCAATGACTGGAACAAACTACAAAAATCTCTGAAACTGGAAACACTTATCTCCCTCACTAGCTTTAAGCACCAGCTGTCAGAGCAGCTCACAGATTACTGCACCTGTACATAGCCCATCTATAAATAGCTCAAACAACTACCTCTTCCCTTACTGTATTTATTTATTTATTTATTTTGCTCCTTTGCACCCCAGTATTTCTACTTTGCACACTCATCTACTGTCAAATCTACCATTCCAGTGTTTTAATTGCTATATTGTATTTACTTCGCCACCATGGCCTATTTATTGCCTTTACCTCCCTTATCTCACCTCATTTGCTCACATCGTATATAGACTTATTTTTCTACTGTATTATTGACTGTATGTTTGTTTTACTCCATGTGTAACTCTGTGTTGTTATATGTGTCGAACTGCTTTGCTTTATCTTGGCCAGGTCGCAGTTGTAAATGAGAACTTGTTCTCAACTTGCCTACCTTGTTAAATAAAGCAGAAATAAAAATAAAAATAAATAAATAAAAAATATTTTTGTTCAGTGTGTATATGTACTGTTAATTATTAAAACAAAACACATTAAAAAAAATGCAATCAAAAACAATTAGCTAAAAATGACTAATATTTACAAAAAATGTACAGGAGCAATTTGTGATGCTTCCTTTACAGTCCCATGGCAACCCAAATAAACATCAGGCTTTGGTTGTGGTAAGGAAATGTGTTCTACCTGGTTTATAAACTGATACAAGTTTTATAAATCATCTGGAATCCATCAGACCATTCCCCAAAATAGAAGTGAGAGAGTTAGCACTTCCTCTCCTGTCTTTTTCTCCTCTAATACCTGTTGTTTTAATAAAACAACCTATCTGGCTAACATTTGTTCAATTACTTCATCAGGGCACTTCGGGCCATTGGTTTTCTATTAGGACTTCCTTCCATACAGCTGAGTCATGCTAAATCAATAGTCCCTTTCATTTCTCAGTCATTCTACTACCTACCGCTCGGACCATCGTCCAGCGCACACACCGATCACTCCTAATGACGTGATCTTTACTGCTGTACCATCCTTCTCCTGCCTCTCCTTGTCCTCCTCCTCTTATCTGTCAACGGAGGGGTAACCTGTCACTTAGGGAGCGCCCTCTTCCCCCCACTCGCGGCTGTAGCCTTCGATCAGCTCCTGTTGGTTTCAACAGGCGGTTGGGAGGGGGGAGGGAGGGGGGGGGTCAATGAGGCAAGGAGGGAGATATGGATGGAGAGAGAATGGGGGAGGAGAGAATGAGGGACTGAGAAAGGGAGAGGGTTGAGGGAGAGAGAGAGGGAACATAGAGATGGACAGAGAGATGGAGAGTGGACATAGAGATGGATGGAGAGAGTTAGAGGAGACATAGAGATGGATGGAGAGAGAGAGAGAGGGAGAGAGGGGACATAGAGATGGATGGAGAGAGAGAGAGAGGGGACATAGAAATGGACGGAGAGAGAGAGGCAGGGGAGCTTCATTAGCTGATGTCCGTCCATGACCTCTGTGACCCCAGACCACTATCAGTGTGGCCAATGTTCTCAGCCATTAACTAAACAAGCAGGTTTCATTATGGACCCAGCACTCGGCCCCACGTCAACACCAGTCTCTCAGACAGTTTTCACTCTCTCTCTCACATGCGCACACACAGACCACCGTAGCACATCTAAACGCTGCTCATTCCATAGTCCACTCTCAAGCTGGTCAAAACAGAGTTGGAAATATTTTAGTTGTGGAGAAATGTCCCTTGTGTATGCAATAACCTCTATAGGTATAGGTTTTAGTTTTAGAGCATTGTTGTAACATGTTCTTATAGTGAAGCTGGTCTTTTGATGGCTGAAATAAAATCATCAGCCATTTTTATTCTAGTATGTTTGTTTTAGCTTTAGACAGCTTGTGTGCCTTCTGTTGAACATTTGGAAGAAGCTCTTACCAGCCCTCGCTTTGCTGCTGTTTTTTCAGTCTCTTCCTTCACTGCTCTTTAATTTCCCATCCTTCTCCACTCCCTCCTAGTCCTTTGAGGACAGCAGGCCTGAAGCCCATAACAGGCATTTCTGAAAAACCCTCTCATTCTCAGCACACAAAGAATTCTTCAGTCAGTTCTTCTCCCTGGACGACCTAACCCATCTTGCACTGAGGTTGCATGCCAATAAACTGGGCCCACCATTACTGATATGAGCCAAGCCCACAGAAGAGTTGTAAAATGTTTAGTGCTGATGATGTTACTTTGAGACACAATGATGGACAATGAACACACACACACACACCAATTCCACCCCGAGCACCACCCAACATCATCCACATTAAAATCGATAGGAGACAGTTAATGGTGCATTATGGGCTGCTGTTGTGTATGAAAGACAATAAAGCAAGTGTTTTCTTCCTTTAAGTGACCTAATGCTTGGCCAAACTGGGTTCCAATGAGCCCTCGTAAAAATGTAATTTCCTCTTATTTACAGTGCAGGCTGTAAAAGTGAGGCGCACCCACAGAATGTAGAAAAGACTCATACTTTATTTATGAATATGACTGAAGAGACTGTGTCTGCAGAGAGAGAGAGACATATGTTGACTGATTTGAAATGTTTACCCCTTCCACGGACACTGTGGCATTTACATTTACAAAAGCATACAAAATGCCAAGTCGTATTGTTTTGTAGTCTGCTGATAGGATGGTAAGAAGGTGTGATGACGTCGATACATCTAGTGGTTGATGAGCCTTCCAGAAGCAGGAATGGAACCCTAGTGTGGTGCAGAATTGGTAGCAGTTGACGTGTCTCTGTTCTTCACAGTATCCGTTCGGAGACAAGCTCGTTCAGACTCTCCTGGCTACAGGAGACCAAACACACCTAGTTTGGAAGAGCATCAGCGTACTTCAACGGGAACCCACCAGGGGAAGATGAGAAGCAACACGCCACCAGATTGCCAGTCTACACTACCAACAATGGCTAAAAGTGTTGCTTCCCCCGATGAGTCAGGCGCCTATTTAAATTGAGGTATATGTGATCCCAGCGGGAATTGAAGTCACAACCTTGGCGTTGCCACGCTCTTACAAACTGAACAAGACCTGTTTCCTTTACATTTTAGTCATTTAGCAGACACTCTTATCCAGAGCAACTTACAGTAGTGAATACATACATTTCATACCATTTCATGCAGTTTTTTTTGTACTGGCCCCCCGTGGGAATCAAACCCACAACCCTGGCATTGCACACACCATGCTAGCATTGCAAACACCATGCTCTACCGACTGAGCCACAGGGAAGACAGTTAATATAGACAGTCCATCCATGTCTACATTAGATGAGCCTGTCACAGGCAACAACTACTGCTGGAGCATCCAAGACTGCTCCCAAGTCAATCTCAAAGACGTTTTGTGTAACACTCAGATTTTTTCATATGGAACCCAATTTCCTCAGTCCGTCAAATCAAATCAAATGTGTCACATGTGCCGAATACAACAGGTACCAGAACTTATTTTCTGAATACAACAGGTACCAGAACTTATTTGCTGAATACAACAGGTACCAGAACTTATTTGCTGAATACAACAGGTACCAGACCTTATTTGCCGAATGCAACAGGTACCAGACCTTATTTGCTGAATACAACAGGTACCAGACCTTATTTGCTGAATACAACAGGTACCAGACCTTATTTGCTGAATACAACAGGTACCAGACCTTATTTGCTGAATACAACAGGTACCAGACCTTATTTGCTGAATACAACAGGTACCAGACCTTATTTGCTGAATACAACAGGTACCTTAACCAACAATACAGTTGAAGAAAGAGAGATGTCTGTTACATAAGTGCCGTCTCTCTGTCTGAAATCACTTTGCCCTCTGGGGAGTTTCACCTTTCTTTCTGATGGGTAAATGGTACATGTGACAGTCAGGTTGCAGTGTGATTCTACCTGTGACGAGAATCCTAGTCTGACGATCACTTATTGTAATGCACTTCTCTGAAGACTTCAACAAAGTGGAAAACCAGAGTTTTTGATATGTTCTCCATGCATGGATATATTTTTATTTAAAGTATATTTATATATGATATTATTAGATTAAAATGTAACTCTGCAGTCTTTCATAAAAAATGACATCACTTCTGTAAAGGAACGTCATAACTAATCCATGGATGCAGTTTTATTTGTACACAACTGTAAATTAATGTACGATTGTGAATTAATGCTCATTGAAAGTGTTTTGAGATTAATCTGAAGATATTTTGAGATTAATCTGAATTATCTGAAGTTTTCAGTATTGGGGTTCATCAATGAGATTACCTCCATCAACATAATGCACTTTTAATAGCATCATTATGACGTAATAGCGACTGAATAATGAACATAGAACACATCCGTAGCCTTGTATCTCCATCAACCTAGATTTGATGGAGGTCTATCATATTAATTATGAATCTATTTGTGACGAATGTAGGTGTATGGAATTTCAACTAAATTCATGTAAGAGATTTTGAATTGTCTGCTGTTTGGTTTTAGCTGATGTTTACAAGGGAGAGGTTACTGTGTTTTGTACATTGAACTTCCCTTCAGTCTTAAACTGTATCAGTCTTAAGCAGTATCAGGAAGGACATGGTGTACTTAATTTGTACTTAATTCATGTTTTTGGATCGGCATTTGAATTGTATACATCATCGAGAAGACTAAATAATACGATACAAGTTCCCATAAGTGTATTTTTTACATAATAACTTAGAAATGCGGAAATAAGAGCTACTAAACAAATGCAAAATCAATTGAAAATATGTTAATAAATATATTGTATGTTCTCAAACTGTGATGTTTGTATTCTTAAACTCTCTGTCTGGCTAATGGGTTATTGGGGGATGTATTGAATGATATGTTTTAGTGTATATCAAATCTATGGTACAACAAAAACAAGTTTGTTCTTTTTCATTTGATTCTAGCCAGACATTCTTTAGAATAAATATAACACTCTCTTGTTTTCAACTTGGTTGTGCTGCTTGGCCTGCAGTAAATGTACAATATTTCATGTATAACAGGCTAGAATCGATCGAACGGTGTTGGTGAAATGAAGCATGATAGCTGAGTTTTCTTTTTCGGTTGTCAGGGGATTCTTTGCATGCAGAATTGGATGAATTGAATTAGATTCAGGTTGATGAATAGTCTCTGGTATGAGACGTGTGTTCCGTCCCCAATAGCACCATATTCCTTATGTACATTACATTTGATGACCGCCCTGTTAAAAGTACTGCACTAAATAGGGAGTAGAGGGCCATTTTGGAATGTAACATTTTAAGTCTGTACCTCAGACTTGATCGAATATACCACAATAAACCTGTTGTTGTTACCACCAAAGGCATGTCTTCTACATGTATTTAGCTCTGAATACCACAAAACCAACACATGGTGACCTACTTGTTGCTTAATCCAGGCATGTTTGATAGAAGACAGGCATGAAGCGTGACCAGGAGAGTATCAGAAGGCTGAAAATTAGAAATCAATGTGTGAAGAAAAGATGGCCAGAAAGACACTTCTGCTAAAGCCAGTAGCCTCTGGGTCTTCTCTCCACAGGCAGCGTGGAACACATATCTGAAATGAGCAATGGACTCTGGGTAGGAGTCAGTCTACATCTGGGCTGGTCTGGTATTTAGAATACCTGCCGACATGGACTGGCAAGGAAGTCCATGGAGCCTCTAGGTGAAACTTTGGTATTTCTCAGTTCATCTTTTCTCAATTCCTTGCATCGTCTCAACTCATTCTCAAACTGCATTGAAGGAAAAGGTAAGAGGGGTGGAACCTTGAGAAGAAGGCGAGAAGAGAGGATACGAGGAAAGAAGAATTGAGAAGTAGCAGAGTTTACATCTTGGCTGATCTTGTCCCCAGGCTATTGGGCGGAAGTGTTTGGTTAGGTGGTTGAAAAATACCTGACGACAATACTAGCAAGTACATCCATGGTAGCCTAGTCCCAGATCTGTCTGTGCTGCATGTACACACATGGGGCATGATAATGACCATAGGTGTTGGCAAGACAGCACTCACCCAGAGCAAACGGTGTTAGATGATGATTGAGGTCTCATTCTGTTTCGTTGTGACCGGAGCTGCCAATGGATTATTCATGTTATTGCCTGCCTCCCCGATGCTCAATAGCACTTTAAAGCCCAGACATAAATGAAGTCAATGGGAGGTAAATGGCCTAACACAGGAGAGTAAAAGGAGCGACTAAGTAAGGGATAGGTACACTGGGGCCTCAATGTCAGGCGATAGGAAGCCATAGCTTTGCCATCCTCAGTTGTGTGTAATATGTATGGGTAGTGTGAGGTACAAGATAATCTCACTATTAAAAGGACATAAATCTTCTTTCATGCTCTCCATTTCGCTACTAAACTGAAGGAAGTCAACTTGTGTTGTTCATTCTACCATCAAAACACAAGACTGCACACTAGTGTTAAAGGAACTATTTTTGAAGAGGCCCAAAAAGTGTTTATATATTTTGAATGCAATGCTGTTAAATCATGTCAGAGTTTTCATCTTCATGGGCATATTTTGGACGGTCAAATAGAGCGAAATGTAAAAAACAAAAACACCTCTTCCCACCAACACATCTCTCTGGGAAGAGACAGAGTCTTGTTAGGTGGAGAAAGAGAGAGCTAGCTCCCTGCCAGCTATGTGTCTTGTTGAGTTGTCAGTTAGCTAAACTGAGCTTGCCAAAGTGAGTAAAGGGAGATGAGGAAACGGGGAGACTTTGTCACAGCCAGACGTGGAGAAAGGAAATGGGTTTTCTCCATAGCACATCCGTCTCTCTCTTTCTCTCCTTCCCTTCTATCCCTCTCGCTCCAAGCCAAGTAGGATATCGTTTGAAGAGAGAATAGTTTAGATCAATAATACATTACTATAGCGCTGCAGAGATCGGTAGAATTGTGCTGGTATGTCATGGCTTGCAATAATTATTATAATTTAACGTAGTACATTAGCTATGGATTGTTTGCATCCCAAATGGCACCCTAGTCCCTATGGGCCCTGGTCAAAAGAAGTGCACTAAATAGGGAATAGGGTGCCATTTGGTATACACAGGTAATTTACCTTCATGCGTTAGCTGTACATGGTTCCTCCTGTAACCTAATGTAATGTTGAACTGGGAATCTGCTACAGTAAGCAAGGAAATGTGTGATATCCATATGCAAATGAGAGGAAATGGTCTGTTCAGGGAGTGCGTGCAGATCTCATCTCACCATGAGGAGGTCTGGTCCAGTTCAAAGTGCACTGGTTTGTGAATAAAACAAGGTTTAATGGCAACCCTGCCCATTCCCTTCTTCACTGATCTTTGTATGGTCTTTAAAATGGAGTGGATATTGTATCTGTCTTCAGTTTAGTTGTAGTTCACCTCTTTTCCTCGCAAAATCTCCCCCTCCACTCTTATCTATGCTCCTCAATCCAATATTTAGTTGTATTTCTACAGTTCAGATAAGCAATTTAGATGAAGTTATTGGATTTAAGGTGTTCAGTTCTGCATGGGAAGGGTCAAAGGCCGGTCTTTTTCACTTCATGCAGGTAGTTACCTATCGACTGGAGTATTTGCCATTCAATGTTTTTATTGATTTTAAAGGTTCTCTTAATTTATTCATCAGATAACGAAGGCGAACTAGATTAATGACAATTGCCCAACAGTATCGACAAATATTCCATCCATAGACTACCTGGGGAGCACAAGTTTCTCTCTTTCCTCGCTTGGTTGGCCATAAACTAGAACTGATAAAGCTTTAACATTGACCAAATAGCTTTGAGCTGAGACCTCCCTCCATTGTCACTTCATATAGGCCTCCCTCCACTGTCCCTTTATATAGACCTCCCTCCACTGTCACTTCATATAAGCCTCCCTCCACTGTGACTTCATATAGACCTCCTTCCACTGTCCCTTTATATAGGCCTCCCTCCACTGTTACTTTATATAGGCCTCCCTCCACAGTCCCTTTATATAGGCCTCCCTCCACTGTGACTTTATATAAGCCTCCCTCCACTGTCACTTCATATAAGCCTCCCTCCACTGTGACTTCATATAGGCCTCCTTCCACTCTCCCTTCATATAGGCCTCCCTCCACTGTTACTTTATATAGACCTCCCTCCACTGTCCCTTTATATAGGCCTCCCTCCACTGTCCCTTTATATAGGCCTCCCTCCACTCTCCCTTCATATAGGCCTCCCTCCACTTTCACTTCATATAGGCCTCCCTCCACTTTCCCTTCATATAGGCCTCCCTCCACTGTCCCTTCATATAGGCCTCCCTCCACAGTCACTTCATATAAGCCTCCCTCCACTGTGACTTCATATAGACCTCCCTCCACTGCCCCTTTATATAGGCCTCCCTCCACAGTCCCTTCATATAGACCTCCCTCCACTGTCCCTTTATATAGGCCTCCCTCCACTCTCCCTTCATATAGGCCTCCCTCCAGTGTCACTTCATATAGGCCTCCCTCCACTTTCCCTTCATATAGGCCTCCCTTCATATAGGCCTTCTCTCCACTGTCCCTTTATATAGACCTCCCTCCACTGTGACTTCATATAGGCCTCCCTCCACAGTCCCTTCATATAGACCTCCCTCCACTGCCCCTTTATATAGACCTCCCTCCACTGTCCCTTCATATAGGCCTCCCTCCACTGTCCCTTTATATAGACCTCCCTCCACTGTCCCTTTATATAGGCCTCCCTCCACTCTCCCTTCATATAGGCCTCTCTCCACTGTCCCTTTATATAGGCCTCCCTCCACTGCCACTTTGTATAACCCTTTGACCTCATACTGTATGACTATGTTTAAAGCCTATTTTTTGTCAAACAGGAAAATAAGGAGGTTATTGCTCAGACACACAAGTTGCGTCCCAAAATTGGCACCCAATACAGCGCACTACGTTTGACAAGAGTAGGGCACTATATAGGAAATAGGACGGCATTTGGGATGCATCCACACTCTCTCCCTCAGGGTTTTATGGTCCAATGGTACCAAATGTCAGCCTGATTCGTCATACAGAATGTAGCAGTTATATTCTCTCTATTACCTCACTTAAAATAGGTTATCAATCACTATTGACTTATTTGTTTTTACTGATGAAGTAGCTCGTCAATGAGTCACCTCCAGTCCTGATGCTCTGGGGGGGGGGGTCTATTAGCTAGAATCAAATGCTGTTAGAGAACAATATACTCCATGATTCAATACTTGCTGCTGTCTTGATTGCAATGTCATTGAGGGCCTGAACTGCAAAACAACACACATATATTAATAGATGGATAGTGTGAGCGATTTATTCCTGTCACGTGTTACAGATACCAGGATGTGTTTTATACCACAGGGTGTCTGGCAGAGGAGCCAACAAAAGGAGATAAAATGGCATTGACTTGTCAAAATACCAACTGTGTTTCTACGACAATGGGTTTTACAACACTATTTTTATAGAATGTGTGTGTGTGTGTTGAGCTATGGAAGCGTAGCCCCTAGCCATGGCCCATGTCTGTTTAGTTTGCTCAACAGGATGGAAGCTGGTGGCTTTGGCTGTTGGGTGCTGTGCCTGGACCATGGGCTAGGCAGAGTGGAGACTCACCATGGGCTAGGCAGAGTGGAGACTCACCATGGGCTAGGCAGAGTGGAGACTCACCATGGGCTAGGCAGAGTGGAGACTCACCATGGGCTAGGCAGAGTGGAGACTCACCATGGGCTAGGCAGAGTGGAGACTCACCATGGGCTAGGCAGAGTGGAGACTCACCATGGGCTAGGCAGATTGGAGACTCACCAGGTGCTAGGCAGAGTGGAGACTCACCTTGGGCTAGGCAGAGGGCAGACATGGGCTAGCTCGACAGAATGGAGACATGCCCTATGCCTGTAGCCTGTCCTAAAAATGTAGGACAAAACACACATAACGACAAGAGACACCACAACACTACATAAAGAGAGACCCAAAACAACAACATAGCATGGCAGCAACACATGAAAACACAGTAAGTCTTCCCTTCCACGTAAACCCTCTCTCTTCTTCCCTTTGAACTCTTAATGAATCCCATTGTTCACAAGAGCACATACAGAAGCTACTTTTCCAATGGCCTCCCTTATGGTGGAAATTACAAGATTATGTTATAATACTTTTATTGCATCAAATGGTTGTTTTATGCAACAGAATAGAGGGCTCTTATAACTCTATTGTGTGTGTGTGAACTGAAAGTGGGCCTCTGGGAGATAACACTGACAGGAGATTTACGATGTCTTTGGGGATAACGTATTCCAGAGCGTGAGTTAATGTTTCTGTTCTATACGGTACCAGGGAGACATGGCTCCAGTATGGAGTTGGGGGGCCAGATACTGGTCTCTACACAATGAGAACTGCTTTTACAGCAGATACTGTCTGCTGTGAATTATAAGTATCTTTCATACAAATCTTAACCTTGTGACCCATTCCATACATATGTCGCTCGTTGAGTTCTCAGTGATCACCTCCAGGGGTGGTTACCAACCAGCTCCATTACTGCAGTAAACCAGCTGGTTGAGTTCTCAGTGATCACCTCCAGGGGTGATTACCGACCAGCTCCATTACTGCAGTAAACCAGCTGGTTGAGTTCTCAGTGATCACATCCAGGGGTGGTTACCGACCAGCTGGTTGAGTTCTCAGTGATCACCTCCAGGGCTGATTACCGACCAGCTGGTTGAGTTCTCAGTGATCACCTCCAGGGGTGATTACCGACCAGCTGGTTGAGTCACCTCCAGGGGTGGTTACCGACCAGCTGGTTGAGTTCTCAGTGATCACCTCCAGGGGTGGTTACCGACCAGCTGGTTGAGTTCTCAGTGATCACCTCCAGGGGTGATTACCGACCAGCTGGTTGAGTTCTCAGTGATCACCTCCAGGGGTGATTACCGACCAGCTCCATTACTGCATTAAACCAGCTGGTTGAGTTCTCAGTGATCACATCCAGGGGTGGTTACCGACCAGCTGGTTGAGTTCTCAGTGATCACCTCCAGGGCTGATTACCGACCAGCTGGTTGAGTTCTCAGTGATCACCGCCAGGGGTGATGACCGACCAGCTCCATTACTGCAGTAAATAAATAATAAAGTTTGATTGTTTTGAAGAAATCTAAAAGTCTCTCCTTTTGATTATAATAATTCCACCACATAGTGCACTACTTTTGACCAGCGCCCATAGGTCTCTGGTCAAAAGTAATGCACTATTTAGAGAATAGTGTGTCATTTGGGACGTAATAACACAGAGGTTGCTTCATTGACTATCCGTGGAGCTCAACTTGTGTGTGGAACTTTTAATAGTTTTTTTTCCTGTGGGCCTGACAGCTGCCTGAACATGATGGATTGGCCTCAGTACTCATCTCAGATGCTCCCAAAAAGACAATCTTCCCAGATACCTTGAAGAATATTCACGGTCAAATGAGAACGTTCGGGATGTATAAGTGGTGGTAGCAGTGAGTGAGTCAGTAGACAAAAGGCAGACGCTATAACGGAGAAGCTTGTTTTGGTAGACTTCAGGCTTGGCTGTGCAGTGGGAAAATGTCACTCAGTCGAATGGGAGAGAGTCCATAAAAAAGTATTGGAGAGGTAAACCCTTAAGTACACCGTGCTGCCTGTTTGTAAGCCCTGTCTCTACGTACATCAAAGTAACAATGACACAGAGAGACTGTGATGGAATTCTAAAATTAACCTGGGATTAGATCCATTATGAAATGTATGATTTTAGAATCGAGAATGCAATGACATGCTTCCTTGTGTTCTGCTGATTCTGGAGATTCTAGCTGGAATGTACACTGTATATATACAAAGGTATGTGGACACCCCTTCAAATTAGTGGATTCGGCTATTTCAGCCCCACCCTTTGCTGACAGGTGTATAAAATCAAGCGCACAGCCATGCACTCTCCATAGATTAAAATACTGGCAGTAGAATGGCCATACTGAAGAGTGACTCAGTGACTCTCAACGTGGCACTGTCACCTTTCCAACAAGTCAGTTGGTCAAATTTCTGCCTTGCTAGAGCTGCCCCGGTCAACTGTATGTGCTGTTATTGTGAAGTGGAAACGTCTTGGAGCAACAACGGCTCAGCTGCGAAGTGGTAGGCCATACAAGTTCACAAAACGAGCTTGTGCGTAGCGTGTAAAATCATCTGTCCTCGGTTGCAACACTCACTACTGAGTTCCAAACTGCCTCTGGAAGTGTTTTTCGGGAGCTTCATGAAATGGGTTTCCATGGCCGAGAAGCTGCACACAAGCCTAAAATCACCATGCGCAATGCCAAGTGCCGACTGGAGTGGTGTAAAGTGCGCCGCCATTGGACTCTGGAGCAGTGGAAACGTGTTCTCTGGAGTGATGAATCACGCTTAACTACCTGGCAGTCCTACGGACGTTGCGTAGTGCTAACTGTTAAAGTTTGGTGGAGGAGGAATAATGGTTCGGCTAGGCCCCTTAGTTCCAGTGAAATGAAATCTTAACACTACAGCATAAAATGACATTCTGGACGATTCTGTGCTTCCAACTTTGTGGCAACAGTTTGGGGAAGGCCCTTTCCTGTTTCAGCATGACAATGCCCCAATGCACAAAGCGAGGTCCATACAGAAATGGTTTGTCGAGATTGGTGTGGAATAACTTGACTGGCCTGCACAGAGCCCTGACCTCCACCACATCGAACACCTTTGTGATGAATTGGAACGCCGACTGCGAGCCAGGCCTAATCGCCCAACATCAGTGTCCGACCTCACTAATCCTCCTGTGGCTGAATGGAAGCAAGTCCCCGCAGCAATGTTCCAACATCTAGTGGAAATCCTTCCTAGAAGAGAGGAGGCTGTTATAGCAGCAAAGAGGGAACCAACTCCATATTAATGCCCATGATTTTGGAATGAGATGTTTAACGAGCAGGTGTCCACATACTTTTGGTCATGTCGTGCATATAGCATACCATTTAAAGAGCTGTATCATAGAGCTAAACCTAGAACAAAAACTAATCCGAAAAGGAAACTAAATACAATCTAAAGACGCAACGTAAAACGTGAAATATATAATGAGCAATTCTTTGTTGTTGTACCCAGTGAAATGCAACACAAATTGCTTTAGGAAAGATACATTCTTAATTTAATGTTCTTTTATTTCCAAAGGCACTTTCTTCTGCAGAAAGAAATAGCTTGCATTCCAAATTACACCCTATTCCCTCTGTAGTGCATTACTTTGACTAGGGCCCATTGGGAATAGTGTGCTCAATAGGGAATAGGGTGCCATTTGGGACGCACAAAAGTCGGTCCTTCTTCAAAGCTCTCTCTGCCAAGTCATTATCATTATTTATGGTTGCTTGAAGGAATGGCAAATCTAATTTATTCCTGAGATGAGTGATATCATACGAGGTGTGTATGGATTACAGGAAGATTTGATAGCATATTTCTCAATAACAAAATGCCCGCTCTGTCGCTTTGGTCCAATCCATGTGGGGTTTGTCAATTTAAACCAGGTTGTCTCAGAGTTAAAGGGTTGTTCCTCTTCTCAGTGTGAAAGCACAGGGGTGTGTTAGGCATCAAACAGAAGGAAACAGGGAGCGACTACCTGAACTTGTCCAATAAGAAACCCTTGTTTTTCTTTTCCGTTGCAAACTGTTTTGCGACGCTGTGCCCTGGCCTAATGAATACAACCCACTAGTTCTATGTATATAACTGGAGGAACAGACAGCCAGAGACCATTAAAGTGATTTCAGTGAAGCCCCTGCAGTGCTCTGTAGCTGACCCCCTGAACTGGCAGCATAATCAGCCCACAGTCATTATGGCAGTCTACCAGGTGGCATGGCATCCTTTACAATAGACAGACACACACAAACATACGCACATTCTTGGGCTCTAACCAGGAAACAGGCAAGGTGCTTCCCTGTGGCTCAGTTGGTAGAGCATGGCGTTTGCAACACCAGGGTTGTGGGTTTGATTCCCACGGGGGGCCAGTATGAAAAAAATATATATATATATATATATATGTATGAAATTAAATGTATGTATTCACTACTGTAAGTCGTTCTGGATAAGAGTGTCTGCTAAATGACTTAAATGTAAAAATGTGCTGGATGACCTCTTTACAGTCTCTCTGGGGTCCTGTGGTCTACGTCCAAACCAGCCAATCAGCCACTCCATAAACAGACACTATAGGTCCTTCCCAGCCAATCCCATTAGCTTCAGAACCTGCCACTGTCCAATCATCCTTGCCCCATAATTCCATGCCAACCTGGCAGAGACCAGGGTCATCACAGTCACACTGGCACACATCACGGTCGGCAGCAATTAACCAATCCAAAGCCATCCAGGTTGAAAAGCCCCATTTGGACAAACAGCCCACTCTTTTCCTTGGCAACCATTTTATCCAGGAATAAGAAACAGTAAGGAAACAAATACCTGGCTCCTTTTTAGAGATCCCAAGTAGATACCCAATAATATTTTCATAATTCAGCCTAGTATCACAACGTTGACCTAGTCGTCCAGTCATCCTTGCGTCCAGTCATCCATCCAGTTTTCATCAATTCATAAACATGGATTTAAACATCAACTCTTTTCAAGGAAATTTCGGATGACTTTTCACCTGTGCTCCTAATTTGTATGCGTTACGTCATGCATGACATCACCAGACAATTTAGTGTTCATAACGCCAGGTTCTTTATAAAGTCTTGAAGGAACCATCCATGCTCCTGATTGCTCCAACTACTTCGTATTTCTCAAACAGTATTTACATTTACATTTACATTTTTACATTTTAGTCATTTAGCAGACGCTCTTATCCAGAGCGACTTACAATAGTGAACGCATACATTTCAGATATTTCATACATTTCAGACATTTTTTCCCTGTGTATTTCTTTAAAGGTCTACTATGTGATATAACTCTATCGTAGCAGAAAGACAACTATAAAAGTACTATGAAAAACATCTCAGTTATCAAGCTCACATAATGGAATGAACCTGAGCTAATAGAAGATGTTAGAAGTGCATGATTCAAATTTCACAGGATTAAGTCATTCAACGGGTGTTAGCGCACAGGAAACATTTACAAGAACTTAGAACAGTTGGCTTAAACACACACTGAAATGAACACTGACACACACACACTCACACACACACACACACACACACACACACACACACACACACACACACACACACACACACACTGACACACACACACACACACACACACACACACACACTTCACTGTGTCATTTTATGCTCAAACCCACATCGTTACATTTTATTGATTTCCTTTGAACACTTGTATCGGTAGAAAATAGAACAAAATGGATTCCAAATAGCTGTTGGGGACAGGTAGAGGGAAATCCATGCATGTAACAGAGAGAAGTGTGCCAGAATCCTGAGGCGTTGTACTACTGGCCTGCTTTTAGTCCTTTGGTGATTGAGATCTTCCCTCTTAATTGAAATCTGGTTGTTGCTGACATGGCAAGAGATGAATATTAGTTAGGTGTCTTCCAGCTAGATTAGTTAGTGCCTTCCAGTTCATTTTGACATTGATGCAGCACTGCGTTGATTGTTGTCAAACACACTGACAGAGAGTGTCGGTGGAAATAAACAGTGGACCTTTAGATATTGTTTTCCTCATGGGGTTATGCAAGGAAACTGTGATGCGTATTACAAATTCTAGAAACGGCCATTTTGAAACATTGTGATCATTTACTATATATCACATAATACAGGAATAATGCTTTGCTCAGATCGTGAATTTTTTATAGCTTTATAAATTGTTACACTTTAGATAATCAGGTTGTTATTTCATGTTTTATAAAGGACCTGTGAAGTTACGTATTTCTGTGGTGATAAGGCATACAGACAACAACCAGACAACACAATTTTTGGGGACCACTTTTGGCTCGTGGGCGTTACTTTCAGAACTACTGCCGATTAACATACAAAAGTATCGGAAAATCCCATTAATAGTATTGCAATTTTCATGTAGCTTACTTTTGGCCAGCTAATAGCCTAACCACCGATCAAGCAACATTATGGAGTAAACGTTCAAATCCTGCTACTGCAGGATTATTTTGCTGTGACAGAACAGGTCAAATTAAGATCCTACACCTGTATATGATCTCTCTCATTTTATTATTTTCACTGAGAAGGGAATTTAGAGGAGTTTAAATTGCTGCCTGACCTCTATTTATATATTTGCTGTTTCAGCACAACACAGTTTTTCATTTTGTGGTCTAGCGCTGAAAAAGAGGCCAACCATTTTCTTCAAAACAGTTGCAATTTTCGTAGTATTACAGTATAAACTCCTGCAGCTAAGCTATGTGTAAACGTAATGATTCACTGCAGCACAATGTAAAATATTTAACTGCTCTTTCTTTTCCAGTCACACTCACTATATCTGTTCATGCCATGGACCCCTAATGAACAGAAGAGCATTTCAAGCATCACAGTGGATAGTAATAAAAGCATAATTTGTTCTTTATGTTCCTCATTGTCGGTGTTCATCCTCTTAATTTCATTTGGAAATGGTGATGGTGAGAGGGAAAGAGGAGATAGAGTAACTCAACAGGGCCATCTACTTAATGTTCTCCACATTCAAATCAAATTAAATCCACCATGTCCTCCTCCCTCGTCACAGAGCTACATCGAACCATCACACACACATTAAGACTAGAGTTTTTCATGACTCCAAACACCTTTTTCTAATTCAATTAACATTTGAGAGAAAGTAGCTTCCTCCCTAATCATGATGACAGACCTTGGCAGTTGAGGGTATCATGGCATAGCTGAAAAGGGCAATGCCCAGTTTAATCGTCGGCGTACAGGCCCTGTGAAAGTGCCTCAGGAACAGTTTAAAGGGGACGTGGGTGATTGAGTGTAATTGTTCTATCTATCAGCAGGATTAAAGGTTTCCCTCCAGGGGTTGTTTTGAGTGGAACAGAGCTGATAGGAGGAGAGCGTTAGGTAGCGGTCATGGCCAGCAGAGCTATAGTTCCATGTGAAATCCTAGCGCTCTCTCATGCAGCTACTAAAATACAGTAAAAATGAATAGACTGACAATTCTGCATCTGAAGACAAACTGATGGCAATAATTAGTGGTTATTTCAGCGTTATCAGTTAAGTCGTCAGTTGATGGATGACACAATGAGCTGCGTGTGATGTAACAAACCGAAAGGTCACTGGGACCCTAAGCTGCCCACAGGGCACAGACGTCAATTACGTGGAAACAACGTTGATTCAACCAGTGTGTACCCAGTGGGGGTGATCACTGATTATAGATAATATTCAACAACATTTAGAGCATTCAGTAGTAGGTGCATGCAACCATTTTGTGATTATTCACTATAAAGTGCATTCAATCTGATGCATATATCTGTAGGCAAAAACATTGGAAGCCTGGGTTGTAGTCTATAACCACAATGGAAGCCTGGGTTATAGTCTATAACAACATTGGAAGCCTGGGTTGTAGTCTATAACCACAATGGAAGCCTGGGTTGTAGTCTATAACCACAATGGAAGCCTGGGTTGTAGTCTATAACTACAATGGAAGCCTGGGTTGTAGTCTATAACCACAATGGAAGCCTGGGTTGTAGTCTATAACCATAATGGAAGCCTGGGTTATAGTCTATAACCACAATGGAAGCCTGGGTTGTAGTCTATAACCATAATGGAAGCCTGGGTTGTAGTCTATAACCACAATGGAAGCCTGGGTTGTAGTCTATAACCACAATGGAAGCCTGGGTTGTAGTCTATAACCACAATGGAAGCCTGGGTTGTAGTCTATAACCACAATGGAAGCCTGGGTTGTAGTCTATAACTACAATGGAAGCCTGGGTTGTAGTCTATAACCACAATGGAAGCCTGGGTTGTAGTCTATAACCATAATGGAAGCCTGGGTTATAGTCTATAACCACAATGGAAGCCTGGGTTGTAGTCTATAACCATAATGGAAGCCTGGGTTGTAGTCTATAACCACAATGGAAGCCTGGGTTGTAGTCTATAACCACAATGGAAGCCTGGGTTGTAGTCTATAACCACAATGGAAGCCTGGGTTGTAGTCTATAACCATAATGGAAGCCTGGGTTGTAGTCTATAACCACAATGGAAGCTTGGGTTGTAGTCTATAACTACAATGGAAGCCTGGGTTGTAGTCTATAACCACAATGGAAGCCTGGGTTGTAGTCTATAACCACAATGGAAGCTTGGGTTGTAGTCTATAACCACAATGGAAGCCTGGGTTGTAGTCTATAACTACAATGGAAGCCTGGGTTGTAGTCTATAACTACAATGGAAGCCTGGGTTGTAGTCTACTGGGTTGTAGTCTATAACCACAATGGAAGCCTGGGTTGTAGTCTATAACTACAATGGAAGCCTGGGTTGTAGTCTACTGGGTTGTAGTCTATAACTACAATGGAAGCCTGGGTTGTAGTCTATAACTACAATGGAAGCCTGGGTTGTAGTCTATAACCACAATGGAAGCCTGGGTTGTAGTCTATAACTACAATGGAAGCCTGGGTTGTAGTCTATAACCACAATGGAAGCCTGGGTTGTAGTCTATAACCACAATGGAAGCCTGGGTTGTAGTCTATAACCACAATGGAAGCCTGGGTTGTAGTCTATAACTACAATGGAAGCCTGGGTTGTAGTCTATAACCACAATGGAAGCCTGGGTTGTAGTCTATAACTACAATGGAAGCCTGGGTTGTAGTCTATAACTACAATGGAAGCCTGGGTTGTAGTCTACTGGGTTGTAGTCTATAACTACAATGGAAGCCTGGGTTGTAGTCTATAACTACAATGGAAGCCTGGGTTGTAGTCTATAACCATAATGGAAGCCTGGGCTGTAGTCTATAACCATAATGGAAGCCTGGGCTGTAGTCTATAACTACAATGGAAGCCTGGGTTGTAGTCTATAACTACAATGGAAGCCTGGGTTGTAGTCTATAACTACAATGGAAGCCTGGGTTATAGTCTATAACCACAATGGAAGCCTGGGTTGTAGTCGATAACTACAATGGAAGCCTGGGTTATAGTCTATAACCACAATGGAAGCCTGGGTTGTAGTCTATAACTACAATGGAAGCCTGGGTTGTAGTCTATAACCACAATGGAAGCCTGGGTTGTAGTCTATAACCACAATGGAAGCCTGGGTTGTAGTATATAACTACAATGGAAGCCTGGGTTGTAGTATATAACTACAATGGAAGCCTGGGTTGTAGTCTATAACTACAATGGAAGCCTGGGTTGTAGTCTATAACCACAATGGAAGCCTGGGTTGTAGTCTATAACCACAATGGAAGCCTGGGTTGTAGTCTATAACTACAATGGAAGCCTGGGTTGTAGTCTATAACCACAATGGAAGCCTGGGTTGTAGTCTATAACTACAATGGAAGCCTGGGTTGTAGTCTATAACTACAATGGGAGCCTGGGTTGTAGTCAAGGTTCCCATTGTGGTTATAGACTACAACCAAGGTTCCTGAGTGGCGCAGCAGACTAAAGCACTGCATCTCAATGCTAATAGACATCAGTACAGACCCTGGTTCAATTCCAGGCTGTATCACAACCGGCTGTGATTGGGTGGTGCACAATTGGCCCAGCGCTGTCTGGGTTAGGGGAGGCCGGGGAGGCCGTCATTGTAAATAAGAATTTGTCCTTAACTGACTTGCCTGGTTAAGTAAAATACACATTTAAAACAATGCAAGCCTGGGTTGTAGTCTACGCTGAGTGTACAAAATATTAAGAACACCTGCTCTTTCCATGCCATAGACTGACCAGGTGAAAGCTATGATACCTTTTTGATGTCACTGGTTAAATCCACTTCAAGCAGTGTAGATGCAGGGGAGGAGACAGGTTAAAGAAGGATTTTTAAGCCTTGAGTCAAATGAGACATGGACTGTGTATGTGTGTCATTCAGAGGGTGAATGGGCAAGACAACATATTTAAGTTCCTTTAAAAAGGGTATGGTAGTAGGTGCCAGGTGCACCAGTTTGTGTAAAGAACTGCAATGCTGATGAGTTTTTCACACTCAACAGTTTCCCGTGTGTTTCAAGAATGGTCCACCTCCCAAAGGACGTCCAGCCAACTTGGCAAAACTGTGTGAAGCATTGGAGTCAACATGGGCCAGCATCCTTGTGGAATGCTTTCGACACCTTGTAGAGTCCATGCTCCGACGAATTGCGGCTGTTCTGAGAGCAAAAAGGGAAGGGTGCAACTCAATACCAGGAAGGTGTTCCTAATGTTTTGTACACTCAATGTATAACCACAATAGAAACCTTGGTTATAGTCTATATCCACAATAGGAACATTGGTTATAGTCTATAACCACAATGGGAACATTGGTTATAGTCTATAACCCCAATAGGAACATTGGTTATAGTCTACAACCACAATGGGAACATTGGTTATAGTCTATAACCCCAATAGGAACCTTGGTTATAGTCTATATCCACAATAGGAACATTGGTTATAGTCTATAACCACAATGGGAACATTGGTTATAGTCTATAACCCTAATAGGAACATTGGTTATAGTCTACAACCACAATGGGAACATTGGTTATAGTCTATATCCACAATGGGAACATTGGTTATAGTCTATATCCACAATAGGAACCTTGGTTATAGTCTATATCCACAATGGGAACCTTGGTTATAGTCTATAACCCCAATAGGAACCTTGGTTATAGTCTACAACCCCAATAGGAACCTTGGTTATAGTCTATAACCACAACGGGAACATTGGTTATAATCTATAACCACAATAGGAACCTTGGTTATAGTCTATAACCCCAATAGGAACATTGGTTATAGTCTATAACCACAATGGGAACATTGGTTATAGTCTATAACCCCAATAGGAACCTTGGTTATAGTCTATAACCCCAATAGGAACATTGGTTATAGTCTATAACCACAATGGGAACATTGGTTATAGTCTATAACCCCAATAGGAACCTTGGTTATAGTCTATAACCACAATGGAAACCTTGGTTATAGTCTATATCCACAATGGGAACATTGGTTATAGTCTATAACCACAATGGAAACCTTGGTTATAGTCTATAACCACAATAGGAACCTTGGTTATAGTCTATAACCCCAATAGGAACATTGGTTATAGTCTATAACCACAATGGGAACATTGGTTATAGTCTATAACCCCAATAGGAACCTTGGTTATAGTCTATAACCACAATGGGAACATTGGTTATAGTCTATATCCACAATGGGAACATTGGTTGTAGTCTATAACTACAATGGAAGCCTGGGTTGTAGTCTTTAACTACAATGGAAGCCTGGGTTGTAGTCTATAACCACAATGGAAGCCTGGGTTATAGTCTATAACTACAATGGAAGCCTGGGTTATAGTCTATAACTACAATGGAAGCCTGGGTTGTAGTCTATAACCATAATGGAAGCCTGGGTTGTAGTCTATAACCACAATGGAAGCCTGGGTTATAGTCTATAACCACAATGGAAGCCTGGGTTATAGTCTATAACTACAATGGAAGCCTGGGTTATAGTCTATAACTACAATGGAAGCCTGGGTTGTAGTCTATAACCATAATGGAAGCCTGGGTTGTAGTCTATAACCACAATGGAAGCCTGGGTTATAGTCTATAACCACAATGGAAGCCTGGGTTGTAGTCTATAACTACAATGGAAGCCTGGGTTGTAGTCTATAACCACAATGGAAGCCTGGGTTGTAGTCTATAGCC
This sequence comes from Salmo trutta, assembly GCF_901001165.1. Lineage (NCBI taxonomy): Eukaryota > Metazoa > Chordata > Actinopteri > Salmoniformes > Salmonidae > Salmo > Salmo trutta. Next base: position 50,308,407 of record NC_042963.1, read on the forward strand.
ACAATGGAAGCCTGGGTTGTAGTCTATAACTACAATGGAAGCCTGGGTTGTAGTCTATAACCACAATGGAAGCCTGGGTTGTAGTCTATAACCACAATGGAAGCCTGGGTTGTAGTCTATAACCACAATGGAAGCCTGGGTTGTAGTCTATAACCACAATGGAAGCCTGGGTTGTAGTCTATAACTACAATGGAAGCCTGGGTTGTAGTCAAGGTTCCCATTGTGGTTATAGACTACAACCAAGGTTCCTGAGTGGCGCAGCAGACTAAAGCACTGCATCTCAATGCTAATAGACATCAGTACTGACCCTGGTTCAATTCCAGGCTGTATCACAACCGGCTGTGATTGGGTGGTGCACAATTGGCCCAGCGCTGTCTGGGTTAGGGGAGGCCGGGGAGGCCGTCATTGTAATTAAGAATTTGTTCTTCACTGACTTGCCTGGTTAAGTAAAATACACATTTAAAACAATGCAAGCCTGGGTTGTAGTCTACGCTGAGTGTACAAAATATTAAGAACACCTGCTCTTTCCATGCCATAGACTGACCAGGTGAAAGCTATGATACCTTTTTGATGTCACTGGTTAAATCCACTTCAAGCAGTGTAGATGCAGGGGAGGAGACAGGTTAAAGAAGGATTTTTAAGCCTTGAGTCAAATGAGACATGGACTGTGTATGTGTGTCATTCAGAGGGTGAATGGGCAAGACAACATATTTAAGTTCCTTTAAAAAGGGTATGGTAGTAGGTGCCAGGTGCACCAGTTTGTGTAAAGAACTGCAATGCTGATGAGTTTTTCACACTCAACAGTTTCCCGTGTGTTTCAAGAATGGTCCACCTCCCAAAGGACGTCCAGCCAACTTGGCACAACTGTGTGAAGCATTGGAGTCAACATGGGCCAGCATCCTTGTGGAATGCTTTCGACACCTTGTAGAGTCCATGCTCCGACGAATTGCGGCTGTTCTGAGAGCAAAAAGGGAAGGGTGCAACTCAATACCAGGAATGTTTTGTACACTCAATGTATAACCACAATAGAAACCTTGGTTATAGTCTATAACCACAATAGGAACATTGGTTATAGTCTACAACCACAATGGGAACATTGGTTATAGTCTATAACCACAATAGAAACCTTGGTTATAGTCTATATCCACAATAGGAACATTGGTTATAGTCTATAACCACAATGGGAACATTGGTTATAGTTTATAACCCCAATAGGAACATTGGTTATAGTCTATAACCACAATGGGAACATTGGTTATAGTTTATAACCCCAATAGGAACATTGGTTATAGTCTATAACCCCAATAGGAACATTGGTTATAGTCTACAACCACAATGGGAACATTGGTTATAGTCTATAACCCCAATAGGAACCTTGGTTATAGTCTATATCCACAATAGGAACATTGGTTATAGTCTATAACCACAATGGGAACATTGGTTATAGTCTATAACCCCAATAGGAACATTGGTTATAGTCTACAACCACAATGGGAACATTGGTTATAGTCTATATCCACAATGGGAACATTGGTTATAGTCTATATCCACAATAGGAACCTTGGTTATAGTCTATAACCCCAATAGGAACATTGGTTATAGTCTATAACCACAATGGGAACATTGGTTATAGTCTATAACCCCAATAGAAACCTTGGTTATAGTCTATAACCCCAATAGGAACATTGGTTATAGTCTATAACCACAATGGGAACATTGGTTATAGTCTATAACCCCAATAGGAACCTTGGTTATAGTCTATAACCACAATGGAAACCTTGGTTGTAGTCTATATCCACAATGGGAACATTGGTTATAGTCTATAACCACAATGGAAACCTTGGTTATAGTCTATAACCACAATAGGAACCTTGGTTATAGTCTATAACCCCAATAGGAACATTGGTTATAGTCTATAACCACAATGGGAACATTGGTTATAGTCTATAACCCCAATAGGAACCTTGGTTATAGTCTATAACCCCAATAGGAACATTGGTTATAGTCTATAACCACAATGGGAACATTGGTTATAGTCTATAACCCCAATAGGAACCTTGGTTATAGTCTATAACCACAATGGGAACATTGGTTATAGTCTATATCCACAATGGGAACATTGGTTATAGTCTATAACCACAATGGAAACCTTGGTTATAGTCTATATCCACAATGGGAACCTTGGTTATAGTCTATAACCACAATGGGAACATTGGTTATAGTCTATAACCACAATGGGAACATTGGTTATAGTCTATAACCACAATGGAAACCTTGGTTGTAGTCTATATCCACAATGGGAACATTGGTTATAGTCTATAACCACAATGGAAACCTTGGTTATAGTCTATATCCACAATGGGAACCTTGGTTATAGTCTATAACCACAATGGGAACCTTGGTTATAATCTATAACCACAATGGAAGCCCAGATTGTAGTCTTGATACTCCTCCCTGAAGATGCCTCAGGAGAAATGACCAATCTTCCCACTCTCTGTCTTAACTTGTTACTCTACCTCTTGTTTTTCTCTCTCTAGCTGTAATACACAGTTGGTTTACCAAAACCTCCCCAGTGACAGTTTCTTCCATTATTACAGGGAGTTGGTATAGGTCCCTCTTGACAGTTACCCCATAGTTCAATCCTCACATTTTCTTCCAGAGACCCCCCCTGAGAGAAACCCAAAGTAGTTTCACGTCTCTTCATTTCTTTGCATCTCAGATTTTCCCCATTATATTCTGAATGACAAGGAATACTAAGTGCTCCCTGCTCTAATGCTCCCACTCTGTGGTAGCATGTGCTTGTGTCTCCGGGGAGGCTGTGTAGTTGTTGGGTAAAAATCAAAGGTCTCTCTTAGCTATACAGGCTCCACAACAAATGAAAAAACGGACATTTTAAAGACTAAAACAGGTGTCTGGAATGTAGGTTATCTAGGGAGAATGTGTATAAAACATGAAAGTAACAAAGAGAAAACCCCATTCTTCACCGCTCATAGATTAGACCAGACTATTCCAGGTGTATTCTCTTATATCCTTGTATTCTATTCTGAACAATAGCATAAACGCAACATGCAACAATATCAACAATATTACTGAGTTACAGTTTGTATAAGGAAATCAGTCAATTGAATTAAATTCATTAGGCCCTAATCTATGGATTTCACATGACTGGACGCTCTGGTGGACATTTCTGCAGTCAGCATGCCAGTTGCACGCTCCCTCACATCTGTGGCATTTTAGAGTGTACTTTTATTGTCCACAGCACAAGGTGTACCTGTGTAAGGATCATGCTGTTTAATCAGCTTCTTGTTGATATGCCACACCTGTCAGGTGGGTGGATTATCTTGGAAAAGGAGACATTCTCACTAACAGTGAAGTAAACACATTTGTGTGCAAAATTCTAGAGAAACAAGCTACTTGTGCTCATGTAAAATTTCAGGGATATTTTATTTCAGCTCATGAAACATGGGACCAACACTTTACATGTTGCGTCTATATTTTTGTTCAGTATATAATAGCTCTCTCTTTAAGGACCTAGAAGAAAAACTGTTCTGGCTAAGTAATGAAGAAAAATAAACATTCTCTACGGCATCAAAAGCACCAGATACTTTGAGAATATTTCTGTAATGAAAAGCACTAGAAGTAAAAAAAATTATGATTATTATTATTATTATTAGAGTGCGTAGCATATTCAGTTTGCCACAAGTTCCCTTCCTTTCTGCTACAGTCTAAGATGCCACATTTATTCTGATATATTGCCTCTTTTGTTCATGTGTGCTCTAATAATTTCTCTTAAATTTTACTTGCAAATGTGTTTTGATTACATCCTCTTCAGAATATATTTTAATGATATAACCTTAAAGTTTTGGAGCCATGAAAAATGAACTACCCCCAAATCATGTTTCACGAGCACAGCAGAGTCTAATTAATTGTCAACCAGACAGCCACATATCAATAACAGATTGATTATTCAGTCTATCGCTGGATTGCTCCATCTTCTCCTCAGCCGTTCAGTGGAGTTCAGAGCAGCCTCAGTTTGTACACAAACAACATAGAAACGGGTCTTTTTAGACAGCCTCTGAGTTAGACGGAGCTGCTGTCATGCCTAAAGACCTGGGTTTCATAACAATGGGGTTTGAATGGCTGTTAGTGTAAACAAACACCAAGCTGTATGTTGACAGCTTCTTATTTATATTTAGACAGAACCACTGCCACCCGCACAGTGACTTCCTACAATGCCTCGCTAAATCGGTAAACCCCTGCACTAGGAAGTCTCCAGGGAGAGCATAGCACACATCCTCCAATTGCAATATCTTGAAGCCTGGAGATCATGGTGGTTTGGTTCTGGGTGACAGCACACATCACCACTGATAGTCATTTCCCATGCTTGTGCATGGCACACTGGCAGAATGATTTACAACGAAGTCATGCTATGGACATGACCTTGACTCGTGACTGAGTTGCAGTGTCTCTACACTTGAATAAGCTGCTTTGCCAATACACTTGGAGTGAAATAAGCATTTTTTATTTAAAAATTATTTTACCAGGTACAGTCATGACCTGGGGAATGGTTACAGGGGATGAATGAGCCAATTGTAAGCTGGGGATGATTAGGTGACCACAATGATATTTATTTTTATTTTATTAGGCAAGTCAGTTATTTTCAATGACAGCCTAGGAACAGTCGGTTAACCACCTTTTTCAGGAGAAGAACAACATATTTTTACTTTGTCAGCTCAGGGATTCGATCTTGCAACCTTCTGGTTACTAGTCCAACGCTCTAACCACCTGCCGCCCCATATTTTTTTTTCTTCACCTTTATTTAACCAGGTAGGCAAGTTGAGAACAAGTTCTCATTTACAATTGCGACCTGGCCAAGATAAAGCAAAGCAGTTCGACAACATACAAAAACACAGAGTTACACATGGAGTAAAACAACATACAATCAATGATATAGTAGAAAAAAATAAGACTATATACAATGTGAGCAAATTATGTGAGATAAGGGCGGTAAAGGCAAAAAAGGGCATGGTGGCAAAGTAAATAAAGCATAGCAAGTAAAACACTGGAATGGTAGATTTTCTTATTTGAAGAAAGTTCAAAGTTCAAATATAAATAAGATGGTGCAAAGGCATGAAATATCATGGCATGTCATGAAGAATGATACTATATTCCCTTTCCTTTCCCCTATTGGCTTTTTATATGAATTGACTTAGTGGAGGTGGACATAATGAAGGTCTACAGCTTGGTTTATTTGACATCAAAAGGGTGTTTTAATGAAGTACAGAACTTGACCTAACAAGTAAAAATCATCTCCAGCGTTTGTTTGACATGTTGATATTTTCGGATTTGTTTTGCGAACTGCCAAAACCTTAATAATTTAACTGCAAACCCATATTTGGGGCTGCATCCCAAATAATTATTCCTATAGGGAGTTGGTATGAGAGCAGTAGAAGAGAAGATCCTTTCTGGGTCATGTTGACCAAATGTCTGGTATTCATAAAGTGTCTGAGTTGGAGTGCTGATCTAGGATCATTTTTTCCCCATTTAGATTATAATGAAAAGAGATTATATGGACAGTGGGAACCTGATCCTAGATCAGCACTCCTACTAATCTGAGACTGTGTAAAAATGTCGGCCCTGATGCTGCATGGTGCCTCTTATCTTTTTCTACAAAATCACGTTCATTTGTTCTGCAGCTCCAACTGATTAATAAGGATTCACAATAATTGCCCCTTGAGGTTTTCCATTCCAACATGAATAATTATTCACAATCTAATATCACAAGATTTGACATTAAACAATCAGAAAAATGTATTATCAATCCACCTTCTACTTTGTTCTGTGATGAAAACATTTCGTCCTCCTTTGACACTGTTTTTATGTATTCATAAAGCCTTTATAACAGCTACTTAGGCCATTATAACATATGTCATAGGAAAGCATTAACAGTATGAACTACGGCATCACATTTTGTGAAGCAAATTATAGATAAGTACTCTGGATAATAATCAAATCTGTTGTCATGTCAACGGATGTTTTTTGTTGTTTTAATACAGATATAGTATTCTCCGTGTGAGAGATACAGGAAGAGAGCCAACTCAATACAACATCAGTCAAGTAATGAATGTCCATGTGTAGTCTTGAAAAACAGATTGAAAGGTCCTGCTAAGAGTAATTTATTTACACACTTCCATTTAAATGGTGACTTAAGAAATCCATTTCCTCCTTATTAAGAACATAATTACCCCCTGCCTCTTATGAGTTTTTATCCCCTGGAGTTGGTCCTTAATGGAATCAACAACTTGGAGGTCACAAAAGGTTAAAGTCTCTTATTGATTTGAAAGTAATTAACTTGTATAAATATTTAGGAACCCTCTAATACGCATCATTCCAACGCAAAAACAAATCTTTATTAGGAACAGCACTTTTACCATGCGTGGGATATATTTATTATTAGTTTTGCAATATATAAGATATGCCATTTAGCAGACTATTTTATCCAAAGGGACTTACAGTCACGCGTGCATACATTTTCTGTATGGGTGATCCCGGGAATCGAACCCACTACCCTGTCATTGTAACCGTCATGCTCTACCAACTGAAGACCAGCATATATTCATTCATTTTTATTTTCAGATTGGATTCAATTTAGCGTTGAACCCCAACCACCCTATTTCAGATTGTCCTTTTCCCTCCCCAACCAGATACAGTATATTCATTCATATTTGAAGTAATTTTTTTAAAGTAATACAGTTTTTAGCGTCCTTAATTGAAACAATAACAAAGTGGTCACCCCGCCTCTGTTTTGGTCATAAGCTGAGGGATGGGCCTGGAGAAATGTAACAACTCTCAAATAGAACTACGGATGCGAGGACTGATCATTCATGATACCACCATTATAGTTTGAATCATGTTTTGAGGCTATACAGTGTTTGTTTACATTTACTTTGTTTACAAACATTGGAGTAAAACTTACTTATATTTGGAGTACTGATGGGGTACGACAGTTGAACTAAACTCATGAGGCATTTATAAGTTATATTCTTTGAGAATCAATGAGTATATATCATTCATTTATAAGTCCAAAAATGGATGTAGCAACTAAAGATTCTAGCTTTAAAGTTAACTTAAAGGAAGGATATATACCACCAGAGGGGTGTTTAAATACTAATAAAGTAAATGATGCAGTTAAGGACAGAAAGTTATACACAGTTTTCCATATAATAAAGTAAAATAAAATCATGATTAAACAATATTCAAAAGTATTACTGATACCACATATTCACCAAAAACACAATTTCTCATTGTGTTTTTAGAAAATTTGAAAGAACTAATAAAGAACGTCCTTTAACATCTTCACATTTGATAATTGAGAGAGCTGCCGGGTTAGTGGGAACCACAATATTCCCTCAATTCACAATCTCATCCCTATCACCAGGTGGTCTGTATCTTCTAATCGCACCTCTTTTCCCATGTCTCCTCTCCTCAACATCTTCTTACAGCTGCTTTCCTCCCACTCCCCCTCCCCCAAACCCAATTCTCCACTGGACACCCGAAAATGTGCAGAAAAGCATTACCAGTTGGAAGCCAATAATACAGTACTTTCAGAAAGTATTCACACCCCTTGACTTTTTTCACATTTTGTTGTGTTACAGCCTGAATTTAAAATGGATTACATTGAGATGTTTGGTCACTGGCCTACACACAATACCCCATAATATCAAAGTGGAATTATGTTTTTCAAAATGTATACAAATTAATTAAAAAGGTGAAATGTCTTGAGTCAATAAGTATTCAACCCCTTTGTTATGGCAAGCCTGAATAAGTTCAGGAGTAACAATGTGCTTAACAAGTCACATAATAAGTTGCATGGACTCAATCTGTGTGCAATAATAGTGTTACATTTTTTTATCACTACCTCATCTCTGTACCCCACGCATACAATTATCTGTAAGGTCCCTCAGTTGATGGATTTCAAAGACAGATTCAACCTGAAATACCAGGGAGGTTACCAATGCCTCGCAAAGAAGAGCACCCATTGGTAGATGGGTAAAAAAAATTCAAAAGCAGAGATTGAAAATCCCTTTGAGAATGCTGAAGTTATTAATTACACTTTGGATGGTGTATCAATACACCCAGTCACTACAAAGATACAGGCATCCTTCCTAACTTAGTTGCCGGAGAGGAAGGAAAGCGCCCAGGGATTTCATCATGAGGCCAATGATGGCTTTAAAACAATTACAGAGTTTAATGTGATAGGAGAACACCGAGGAGGGATCAACAACATTGTAGTTACTCCACAATACTAACCTAATTGACAGAGTGAAAAGAAGGAAACATGCACAGAATAAAAAATATTCCAAAACATGCATCCTGTTTGCAACAAGGCACTAAAGTAATACTTCAATAAATGTGGCAAAGCAATTAACGCTTTGTTCTGAATACAAAGTGTCTTGTTTGGGGCAAATCCAATAAACACATTACTGAGTACCACTCTCCATATTATCTAGTATAGTGGCTGCATCATGTATGCTTGTAATCATTAAGGACTGGGGAGTCTTTCAGGATAAAAAAGAAACGTAATGGAGCTAAGCACCGGCAAAATCCTAGAGGAAAACCTGGTTCAGTCTGCTTTCCAGCAGACATCGGGATATGAAATCAGCTTTCGCCAGGGCAATAAGCTAAAACACAAGAAAATCTACACTGGAGTTGCTTACCAAGAAGACAGTGAATGTTCCTGAGTTGCCGTGTTACAGTTAACACTTAAATCTGATTGTAAATCTATGACAAGGCCTGAGAATAGTTGCCTAGCAATGATCAACAAATGTTGCACAATCTAGCTGTGGAAAGATCTTAGAGACTTACCCAGAAAGACTTGCGACCATAATCAATGCCAAATGTGATTCTACAAAGTATTGACTCAGGGGTGTGAATATTTACTTTATGTAAATTAGATGTTTCTATATTTAATTTTCAATACATTTGCAAAACTTTCTTAAAACATGTTTCCACTGTCATTAAGGGTTACTGTGTGTAGATGGGTGAGAGAAAAATAAATGTATTCCATTTTGAATTCAGGCTGTGGAATAAGTGTTGAATAAGTCAAGGGGTATGAATACTTTCTGAAGACACTGTAGATCATGTCTCAAACCACTACACATACTACACCCCTAAAGTATTATCCTGGAAATGATTTTTGTTGAACGCAACTAAATATGTGATCAGTTAAGTTATCTTTTTGTCCACATACCAGCAGCTTACCCAAATGGTTAAATACTGGTTCTATGTTTAGCTAGCTTAACTTGTGTTAGGTGAGTGTGAGGTGATGTAGAGAGCAGGTCTGATTTAAGCTGCTCACCGAGTGTGAGGTGATGTAGAGAGCAGGTCTGGTTTAAGATGCTCACTGAGTGTGAGGTGGTGTAGAGAGCAGGTCTGATCCAACCAATAGCATCCGTCAGACCAGAGCCTGTATTCATACAGCTAGGCCCTAGCACTCTTACTCTGTGATGCTTTATGAATATAGGCCCTGAATCAGCATTCTAAGGGTTGGGAGGTACTACAGGCCCTGAATCAGCATTCTAAGGGTTGGGAGGTACTACAGGCCCTGAATCAGCATCATAAGGGTTGGGAGGTACTACAGGCCCTGAATCAGCATCATAAGGGTTAGGAGGTACTACAGGCCCTGAATCAGCATCATAAGGGTTGGGAGGTACTACAGGCCCTGAATCAGCATCATAAGGGTTGGGAGGTACTACAGGCACTGATATACATATCTCATGGCTAGTGCTATCTAGAATCCTTGGTACGTCCCTACCCTTAATCCTAACCTTAACCCCTACCCCAACTATAACCATAACCCTTACCTAAACCTACCCTTAGAAATTTTACATTTCAACCTCAATGGGGTAACGTCAGTGTTGGGACGTCCCGCGGATCCCAGATAGCACAGACACATTCCCAGCTTGCATCCTCAATAAGGTAATTCTGGGAATATGGATCTCTGATAATCAGAAAAGGAAGTGTTCATTTGTAATTATATCTATTCTTAAGATACTGTATTCAACCGATGTCCTAACAGCTCTACACTGTATGTTTTTGTAATGAAGATTCAGGGAGTCAGGAAGCAGGTGCAGTCGGTGAGTTTAATAAGAACGAACATAGAGAGACTAAACAAACAAGAGATGCGTCTGAAAATGAACACAGAAATAATGCTGCCTGATGGGTGATAACAATGGAGTGCAAGATAAGGGGGAGTAATCAGGGAAGTGATTACGTCCAGGTGTGCGTAATGGTGGTTTGCCAGGACCGGTGGTTAGTAGACCCGGAGAGGGGGAGCGGGAGTAGAGGTGACAGTTTTCATACATCAAGGCTTTCTTACGCAGAATGTAATATTGGTCACATTTGTATGTGGGGAATGAAATTAAATATCACGTTATCAATTGATTTTGGGGGAAATATAGTCTATACACATTGGAATAGTCCCTTTTAACGCACAAGGCCTATACAAACGTTCTATAACCAGTGTTTATACAATGTGATATGACTAATAGGTGTCAGAAACCTTCAAATAACTGTAGGTAATGGTAATGACAATTTATTTTAACTATCTCAACATATCTACTCTTCAAGGACCCTTTTTTGTAAACCAGATTGATCACTATGAAAGGCACTCTGAGACATTTTAGCACAGGGGTATTGTCATTAGACCCCCACAGGCTCTGAGCAGAGATCTTGAATTTTTTATGAAAAACTGATTAAAAAAAATTAACCTGGCTGGTCTACTGTAGCTGAGGATCTCTGATGGTATGCAAATGACGATGTGAAGTGAAGTTTTGGCTCTCAGTCATGTTGTACTCCCATGGCCATTTCTGTACCCAAAGTGAACTCAAGTCAGAAAAAAAGTTCAGTCAGAACAGGAGTGATGATTGGACCAAACCTCTAGTTCCGAACTTTACATCGCCAATGGGATTATGAGAAACAGTAGTTCTTAGATCATCCCCCCACCTGGGGTCTGCTCTGCTGCTTGTGGGATATCAACACCATACTGCAGAATCCTACAAGCTGTGCTGCAGTATGATGCAACTTTTAAATGAGGACCCACTGTACATATGGTGGCCTTTGATCAAATCACTGACTGATCAGTCAAAACAAACAGCAACATGGTCCCAGAAGGAGAGTCCCAAAGGGCACCTATTCCCCATGTAGTGCATTACTGTTTACCAGGGCACATAGGGTGAATAGGGTTCTATTTGGGACTCAGACAGAGTCAACAATTTCATTAATTTCCAGACTTCAAATACATTTAAAGCAGACCTGCCAGGATGATCCTACTACCCTGTCCCACCCTCCCAGAGACCTGCCAGGATGATCCTACCACCCTGTCCCACCCCACAGAGACCTGCCAGGATGATCCTACCACCCTGTCCCACCCCCCCAGAGACCTGCCAGGATGATCCTACCACCCTGTCCCACCCCCCCCAGAGACCTGCCAGGATGATCCTACCACCCTGTCCCACCCCACAGAGACCTGCCAGGATGATCCTACCACCCTGTCCCACCCCCCCAGAGACCTGCCAGGATGATCCTACCACCCTGTCCCACCCCCCCCCAGAGACCTGCCAGGATGATCCTACTACCCCGCCCCCCCCCCCCCCCCCCAGAGACCTGCCAAGATGATCCTACCACCCCGCCCCCCCCCCCCCACAGAGACCTGCCAAGATGATCCTACCACCCTGTCCTACCCCCCGCAGAGACCTGCCAGGATGATCCTACCACCCCCCCCCCCCAGAGACCTGCCAGGATGATCCTACCACCCTGTCCCACCCCCCGCAGAGACCTGCCAGGATGATCCTACCACCCTGTCCCACCCCACAGAGACCTGCCAGGATGATCAAATCAAAATCAAATCAAATTTATTTATATAGCCCTTCGTATATCAGCTGAAATCTCAAAGTGCTGTACAGAAACCCAGCCTAAAACCCCAAACAGCAAGCAATGCATGTGAAAGAAGCACGGTGGCTAGGAAAAACTCCCTAGGAAAAACTCCCTATAAAGGCCAAAAACCTGGGAAGAAACCTAGAGAGGAACCAGGCTATGAGGGGTGGCCAGTCCTCTTCTGGCTGTGCCGGGTGGATATTATAACAGAACATGGTCAAGATGTTAAAATGTTCATAAATGACCAGCATGGTCAAATAATAATAATCATAGTAGTTGTCGAGGGTGCAACAAGCACGTCCGGTGAACAGGTCAGGGTTCCGTAGCCGCAGGCAGAACAGTGGGAACTGGAGCAGCAGCATGGACAGATGGACTGGGGACAGCAAGGAGTCATCATGCCAGGTAGTCCCGAGGCATGGTCCTAGGGCTCAGGTCCTCCGAGAGAAAGAAAGAGAGAAAGAGAGAATTAGAGAGAGCATATTTACATTCACACAGGACACCGGATAAGACAAGAGAATACTCCAGATGTAACAGACTGACCCTAGCCCCCCGACACAAACTACTGCAGCATAAATACTGGAGGCTGAGACAGGAGGGATCAGAAGACACTGTGGCCCCATCCGATGATACCCCCGGACAGGGCCAAACAGGCAGGATATAAACCCACCCACTTTGCCAAAGCACAGCCCCCACACCACTAGAGGGATGTCTACAACCACCAGCTTACCGTCCGAAGACAAGGCCGAGTATAGCCCACAAAGATCTCCGCCATGGCACAACCCAAGGGGGGGGCGCCAACCCAGACAGGAAGACCACGTCAGTGACTCAACCCACTCAAGTGACGCACCCCTCCCATGGACGGCATGGAAGAACACCAGTAAGTCAGTGACTCAGCCCCTGTAATAGGGTTAGAGGCAGAGAATCCCAGTGGAAAGAGGGGAACCGGCAAGGCAGAGACAGCAAGGGCGGTTCGTTGCTCCAGCCTTTCCGTTCACCTTCACACTCCTGGGCCAGACTATACTTAATCATAGGACCTACTGAAGAGATAAGTCTTCAGTAAAGACTTAAAGGTTGAGACTGAGTCTGCGTCTCTCACATGGGTAGGCAGACCATTCCATAAAAATGGAGCTCTATAGGAGAAAGCCCTACCTCCAGCCGTTTGCTTAGAAATTCTAGGGACAATTAGGAGGCCTGCGTCTTGTGACCGTAGCGTACGTGTAGGTATGATCCTACCACCCTGTCCCACCCCACAGAGACCTGCCAAGATGATCCTGCCACCCTGTCCCACACCCCCAGAGACCTGCCAGAATGATCCTACCACCCCCCCCCCCCCCAGAGACCTGCCAGGATGATCCTAACACCCTGTCCCCCCCCCAGAGACCTGCCAAGATGATCCTAACACCCTGCCCCCCCCCCCAGAGACCTGCCAAGATGATCCTAACACCCTGTCCCCCCCCCCAGAGACCTGCCAGGATGATTCCTACCACCCTGTCCCACCCCCCAGAGACCTGCCAGGATGATCCTACCACCCTGTCCCACCCCCAGAGGTGGTACATTGCAATAATACCAGGCTTGGTGGATGTAATGTAATTTATACTATTTGATCATGGCTCATCATTATCCTGTTCCCATTGTCTAATATCAACATGTAACCTATTATGCTAAATCTCTTTAGAGCCCAAGGACAGCGCTAGGCTAAGTGTACATTCCAAATGGCACCATATTCCCTATGTAGTGCACTACTTCTGACCAGGGCCAATGAGGCTCGTTTGGGACCCAGGCTAAGACGAGGACGGAGAATAATTCAACAATACCATCTTCATATCTTGTACCTGTTCACACTGACATATGAATGGCCATCATCTGAGGGGTTTTTCTTGAGGTTTATGTCGAAGTGGATGATTGTATTCATGGTAATCCCGAACCTTTTCCTAGCTTTTAGATCACAATAGAAGGGAGAACAATGGTGGGGAATGCTGGCAGGCTTACTAGGTTTTAAATGTATGGAGTATTCTCCCAAGACTCAACCTACATAGCTATGGTATGTAGTTAATTACACACTTTTTGGCATCAAACACATTCAGGAAATTCATATTCTACTGTACTGTCGTGGTTGAAATGTATGTGCTGTTTTAGTGCTGGGTATCTAATTGCAGTAGAGGTTCTATGTTATTGTTATTCAACACAATCAAAAAGATTGTTGGTGAGAATACAAATGTCCCCCCCAAAAACAAAAAATTGTGTGAACAATTTTGAAAATCTTTAAATCTTTAAAAAACGAAGGTCTGTATGTTTCCCTGCTCCCTGTGGCACCCTGTTCTATATAGCTGATATTTACTACTATGGCCTATTTATTACCTTACCTCCTCACGCCATTTGCACACACTGTATACAGAGTTTTTTTCTATTGTGTTATTGACTGTACATTTGTTTATTCCATGTGTAACTCTGTGTTGTTGTTTGTGTCGCACTGCTTTGCTTTATCTTGGCCAGGTCGCAGTTGTAAATGAGAACTTGTTCTCAACTAGCCGACCTGGTTAAATAAAGGTGAAATAAAATAAAAAATAAAATAATTGATGAGTTTATTCCAGTGGGGCTCAGGACTGTATCTGACTCATATATTGTTACTGTGTGATTCAGCTCCTCAAACGTAATGCGGACGTGGGAACATTCCAGAGAGGATGCTGTAATAAAACCAGGACGTACTGTATATTGGGACTTGATAACATGTAAGAGTAGAATTCTCAAGCTGAAATCATATTCACATTTAAAAAGGAGTTTTCCAGGGTGAATTCTAGGTATTTACATTGATGAGATCCCGGGAGGGTTGTACCTTCCAATCGTATCACTTATTCAATGGGATCACTTAGGAAAAAATACCTTTTCATAATTCTACCCCTGTATTTAATATTGTAGCCTACTGTACTGGAGCTTTGCCTGACTGCTGTACTCTGTTGATGCCTTGAGGACCTTTCTTCCATTCTGGCTTGACTTCTTGGAGGTTTTGCTCCTTGGTTAGAACTATTGATGAGAAACGGTTGGTCAATCAGGGTGAGTGGACTCGGCCATTCATTTTCATTAGTCATTCACGTCTCACGCCTGCACAGGGATGGAGGGCGAAGAGACCATCTGTGAGGCTCTGTGAGATCATTAATAGCAGTCCTCTCTCCAAGGCTTTGGGTTTATATTATGAAGGGTCTTGTTGATTTTGATTTTCCTGTGAAATGTAAACACGAACATACAAGATATTCCACCTGATTTGCCATGTATCTTAATCAAAACGTAGTAAACCATTGCAGTCACAGGGAATATCTGTCTTGCAATTTGTAGTTTGACAGAAAATACCAATATGGTTTATTGAGGCTTCTGTAATTTTCCTCCTCAGACACATGTACGTATCCTTTGTTGACCTCCTGAGGTTTCCTGAGTAAGAATAGACAGGTTGATTTAAATTATATCTCTGAATCCGCCTCTTTCTCCATCACTGGGTCTCGGCTAACAACAAATTATAATTCCTGTCTCCTCCTGGAATTTCAATGGGTTCATTATTTGCCGATGCTTCATTTTTCTTCATCCGTCCCCGATTATTCTTTATTCAAAATGTATCTTTTGGCTGTCTGACAGTCACTGAAAGTAGTGGCACATGTATTCTATTCATGAAGGGTTTTAATATTTCCCTTTCATTTTCCAGTTGGTAAATCCAGTTCAGAGAGGTTTTTAATGGGATAATGGTGTTGTAATGGAGCTTGTTCTCTGTAGTGACACTGGCTGTGGATCACTCAGACGTTAAACTGCCGTACAGGAGTAGTAGTGTGATCTACTGAGCAGTTCCTTATAAATGCCACATAAAGGCACTTTTGAGTGAAAACACACATTGGTCTCAATGAGCATGTGGTTAAATGGCACTGAGCTGAGGATGATGCTGAGGAAAAGGCGATGTAAACACACAGTGTTAAAGCGTAATGATTTCATGACACTTGAAAGAGAATGATTTATCCCAGATGTAAAAAAATAAATAAAAAATGTACTTGTTAGGTAGTGGATATGGCGTTGAGTGATGGGTGTTTTCCTGTTTTTCAGCAGCAGAGGAATATATTGAGTCTGAAGTAATATCTACAGTACACTATCAACTGTGCGAGCAAACAAAATATACACTTCCTTCCTCGTGCTTTCAATCATTTATCTTCTGAAAAGCCCCATTTACTTGGTAGACTAACTTTCACCATACCACACAGTCATGCCCTAACATAGATAATATACCTCATTATTACTGCGTAGCAATATGTTTTAAAATGCATTTAATGCACTATTGATATGGGCTTCATAGAATGTCTTACACAAATTATTTCACCACAGGTCATGTGGAAAAGACCCAAAGGGCTGAGCGCTACCGAGTGTAGCAGTGAAAGAACCCAACCCACATATTCCAGCAGGTTCCATCTGTTTCCAGGTTGTGTTATCAGATTTGTAGGCATGTATAATTCTGACTGGTGCCGTTCCCTGTCCCACAGCTGCAGAGGGGCCTGTCAGTAAATGAGTAGACACAGGAGCAGGGTACAGGACAGCTGGCTGTCCCCAACTACAGGCTATGGATGGGGGGTTTGAAATAATATCAGCAATTTTTCTGGATATTTGAAATAGATGTGTTTTCTATTGTTTTACTCAAGTTTCTAACCTGAGCACTGCTGCGCAAGGGAGAGGCAGAGGCTAACGTTCTATTGCTGCAGCTGCAGAGGTGCTGGTGAGATGGGAACGAGCAGACGGAGCCAGAGAGAGAGACGCAACTCGGCTACAGTCAAAAACAACCTAACATGTAGCAGCAACAATGTTATTTTTCATGTCATATAACAGTACCTGTCTTGACTGAAGTAGTCTGAAGTAGTCT
Organism: Salmo trutta; assembly: GCF_901001165.1. NCBI lineage: Eukaryota > Metazoa > Chordata > Actinopteri > Salmoniformes > Salmonidae > Salmo > Salmo trutta. The sequence goes on from NC_042963.1 coordinate 50,325,226, forward strand.
AAATGTTGAGATAGCCTGTTAGCCTGCCCAATGTAAAGCCATTCTGCTGCTAGTGGAGTGATTTGTTAGATGTGTATAAATCTAAATATGTGGACATTGTATAGCCTAATTGAGGCCACATTTGGCACTTTCTCCCCAGAGATTGATGATGGAAAATGTTGTGGGATGGTGTTACTAGACCAGAAAGGCTTAGACCACCTGTCAAACTAGACCACCTGTCACGTTTGTGTGTAGAGAAGGACCAAGGCGCAGCGTGCTCTGAGTTCCACATTTTATTATAGTGAAACTTTACAACCAACAACAACAAAAAAGAAACAACCAACAAACCGTGACGACAGACATGCTACATGCACTGACTCAAAATAAGATCCCAAAAACAACAGGTGGGAAAAGGCTGCCTAAATATGATCCCCAATCAGAGACAACGAGATACAGCTGCCTCTGATTGGGAACCATATCAGGCCAACATAGAAATACAAAACTAGAGTACCCACTCTAGTCACACCCTGACCTAACCAAAATAGAGAATAAAAAGGATCTCTAAGGTCAGGGCGTGACAGTATCCCCCCCCCCCCCCCCAAAGGTGCGGACTTCGACTCTGGTGCGAGGATCGTCGCTGGAGGCTCCGGACCGTGGATCGTCGCCGGAGGCTCTGGACCGTAGATCGTCGCCGGAAGCTCCGGACCGTAGATCGTCGCCGGAGGAACCGGAATGTGGGTCGTCGCAGGAGGAACCGGACCGTGGGTCGTCGCCGGAGGAACCGGACCGTGGACTGTCGCCGGGAGCTCCGGACCATAGATCGTTGTAGAAGGTTCCGGACCGTGGACCGTCTCAGGAGGTTTCGGACCGTGGGCCGTCTCAGGAGGTTCCGGACTGGGAACTGTTGCCGGAAGCTCTGGATTGGAAACTGTCGCCGGAAGCTCTGGACTGGGAACTGTCGCCGGAAGCTCCGGACTGGGAACCGTCGCCGGAAGCTCGGGACTGTGAAGGCGCACTGGAGGCCTGGTGCGTGGAGCTGGAACAGGTGGCACCAGACTGGTGACATGCACTTCAGGGCGAGTGCGAGGAGCAGGCACAGGACGTACTGGACTGGGGAGGCGCACTGGAGGCCTGATGCGTGGGGCCGGTACAGGTGGCACTGGACTAGTGACACGCGCTTCAGGGCGAGTGCGGGGAGGAGGCACAGGACTAACTGGACTGTGGAGGTGCACCGGAGATACAGCGCGTAGAGCCGGTGCAGGATGTACTGGATCGTGGAGGCGCACTGGAGGTCTGGAGTGTAGAGCTGGCACAACGCGTCCTGGACAGATGACCACCTTTGCACGGCAAGTGCGTGGGGCTGGCACAGGACGCACTGGGCTGTGGAGGCGCACTGGAGACACGGTGCGTTGAACCGGCACACATTGTATCGGAACGGTGACATACACCTCAGGGCGAGTGTGTGTAGGAGACACAGGACGTACCGGACTGGGGAGGTGCGCTGGAGGCCAGATGCGTGAAACTGGTACATATGACACCGGACTGGTGTCACGCTCCTCAGCACGCCCGCTCTGCACCTCTCTCAACGCCAACACCTCTCTCCGGAATCTTTCGTCAAGTTCCTCACTCGACTCCCCGACTGGCTCTGGTTCACCCCTCGGCTCCGGTGACCACTCCGTGTGCCCCCCCAATTTTCTTTGTTCGGGCTGTCTTTTGGGCTTGCGTCCTGGCCGCGCACACTGGCGTCGTCGTCGTTCCTCCTTCGCTGCTTCCGCCTGTTTCCATGGCAGGCTTTTGTCTCCTGCCATTATTTCCTCCCAAGTCCAGGATGTCCTCCACTCCTGGCTTTCCTCCCAGGCCCAGGATCCCTGCTCCTCCTGGGCACGCTGCTTGGTCCGTTGGTGGTGGGATCTTCTGTCACGTTTGTGTGTAGAGAAGGACCAAGGTGCAGCGTGCTCTGAGTTCCACATTTTATTTTAGTGAAACATTACAACCAAAAAAAAGAAACAACCAACAAACCGTGATGACAGAGGTGCTACATGCACGAACTCAAAATAAGATCCCAAAAGCAACAGCTGGGAAAAGGCTGCCTAAATATACTGCTCAAAAAAATAAAGGGAACACTTAAACAACACATCCTAGATCTGAATGAAAGAAATAATCTTATTAAATACTTTTTTCTTTACATAGTTGAATATGCTGACAACAAAATCACACAAAAATAATCAATGGAAATCCAATTTATCAACCCATGGAGGTCTGGATTTGGAGTCACACTCAAAATTAAAGTGGAAAACCACACTACAGGCTGATCCAACTTTGATGTAATGTCCTTAAAACAAGTCAAAATGATGCTCAGTAGTGTGTGTGGCCTCCACGTGCCTGTATGACCTCACTACAACGCCTAGGCACGCTCCTGATGAGGTGGCGGATGGTCTCCTGAGGGATCTCCTCCCAGACCTGGACTAAAGCATCCGCCAACTCCTGGACAGTCTGTGGTGCAACGTGGCATTGGTGGATGGAGCGAGACATGATGTCCCAGATGTGCTCAATTGGATTCAGGTCTGGGGAACGGGCGGGCCAGTCCATAGCATCAATGCCTTCCTCTTGCAGGAACTGCTGACACACTCCAGCCACATGAGGTCTAGCATTGTCTTGCATTAGGAGGAACCCAGGGCCAACCGCACCAGCATATGGTCTCACAAGGGGTCTGAGGATCTCATCTCGGTACCTAATGGCAGTCAGGCTACCTCTGGCGAGCACATGGAGGGCTGTGCGGCCCCCCAAAGAAATGCCACCCCAAACCATGACTGACCCACCGCCAAACCGGTCATGCTGGAGGATGTTGCAGGCAGCAGAACGTTCTCCACGGCGTCTCCAGACTCTGTCACGTCTGTCACGTGCTCAGTGTGAACCTGCTTTCATCTGTGAAGAGCACAGGGCGCCAGTGGCGAATTTGCCAATCTTGGTGTTCTCTGGCAAATGCCAAACATCCTGCACGGTGTTGGGCTGTAAGCACAACCCCCACCTGTGGATGTCGGGCCCTCACACCACCCTCATGGAGTCTGTTTCTGATCGTTTGAGCAGACACATGCACATTTGTGGCCTGCTGGAGGTCATTTTGCAGGGCTCTGGCAGTGCTCCTCCTTGCACAAAGGCGGAGGTAGCGGTCCTGCTGCTGGGTTGTTGCCCTCCTACGGCCTCCTCCACGTCTCCTGATGTACTGGCCTGTCTCCTGGTAGCGCCTCCATGCTCTGGACACTACGTTGACAGACACAGCAAACCTTCTGGCCACAGCTCACATTGATGTGCCATCCTGGATGAGCTGCACTACCTGAGCCACTTGTGTGGGTTGTAGACGCCATCTCATGCTACCACTAGAGTGAAAGCACCGCCAGCATTCAAAAGTGACCAAAACATCAGCCAGGAAGCATAGGAACTGAGAAGTGGTCTGTGGTCCCCACCTGCAGAACCACTCCTTCATTGGGGGTGTCTTGCTAATTGCCTATAATTTCCACCTGTTGTCTATTCCATTTGCACAACAGCATGTGAAATGTATTGTCAATCAGCGTTGCTTCCTAAGTGGACAGTTTGATTTCACAGAAGTGTGATTGACTTGGAGTTACATTGTGTTGTTTAAGTGTTCCCTTTATATTTTTGAGCAGTGTATGTTCCCCCAATCAGAGACAACAAGATACAGCTGCCTCTGATTGGGAACCATATCAGTCCAACATAGAAATACAAAACTAGACTACCCACCCTAGTCACACCCTGACCTAACCAAAATAGAGAATAAAAAGGATCTCTAAGGTCAGGGCGTGACACCACCAGATACTATTCTACAAGCTAAGGGCCCTAGGTTTTAGCAGCATAGCAGTAGAGTAGTTCAAGTCATATCTGGCAGGAAGGTATCAGAGTGTGGATGTCAATGGCACCTTTATTAGATGCAAGGTTAATCAGCTGTGGAGTGCCACAAGGAAGTGTTTTAGGACCACTACTCTTCCTGTTGTTATATACTTTTATATGAAATCAGCTTGTTGCTGTCCACTGTTTTTATATGCAGATGATTCAGGTATTTTGGTCTCTCACAGAGACAAGAGTATGGTTGAGAGCCAGCTTTTAGTGCAGAAATGACGAGTAACTGGCTGTCAGACATATGCTGTCTCTTCATTTGGGGGAAAACGGAGTCCCTTTTATTTGGCTCTAAGATTACTTTAGTTAAATCACCAGACATGAACTGTTTTAAGTACAGTGCCTTCAGAAAGTATTGACACCCCTTAACTTTTTTCAATTTTTGGGGTGTTACAGCCTGCATTTAAAATGAATTAAATAGAGATGTTTTGTCACTGGCCTACACAATACCCCATAATGTCAAAGTGGAATTATGTTTTTCAAAATGTCTACTAATTGATTAAAGATGAAAAGCTGAAATGAGTCAATAAGTATTCAACCCCTTTGTTATGTCAAGCCTGAATAAGTTCAGGAGTAAAAATGTGCTTAACAAGTCACATAATTGTGTTTAACATGATTTTTGAATAACTACCTCATCTCTGTACCCCACACATACAATTATCTGTAAGGTTCCTCAGTTGAGCAGTGAATTTCAAACACGGATTCAACCACAAAGACCAGGGAGGTTATCCAATGCCTCGCAAAGAAAGGCACCATTCTTTGCCTTGCAAAGAAGCAGACATTGAAAATCCTTTTGAGCATGATGAAGTTATTAATTACACTTTGGATGGTGTATCAATACACCCAGTCACTACAGAGATACAGGCATCCTCCCTAACTCAGTTTCCAGAGAGGAAGGAAACCACTCAGAGATTTTACCATGAGGCCAATGGTTACTTCAAAACAGTTACAGAGTTGAATGGCTGTGATAGGAGAAAACTGAGGATGGATCCACAACATTTTAGTTACTCCTCAATACTAACTTAAACGACAGAAGTAAAAGAAGGAAGGATAAAAATATTCCAAAACATGCATCCTGTTTCCAACAAGACACTAAAGTAATACTGCAAAACATTTGTCAATGCAAATAATGTTTTGTCCTGAATACAAAGTGTTATGTTTGGGTCAAATCGAATACAACACTTTACTGAGTACCACTCTCCATATTTTCAAGCATAGGGGTGACTACAAGCATACCCATAACATGATGCAATCATTAAGGACTGTTAGTGCAGCCTCACTTTGACTATGCATGTACTACCTGGTACAGTAGCTCCCCTAAGTTCAAGAACAATTCTGAATCTTAGCCCTTGGAGCTGTGCTTGGCCTTTCTCAGCTTCGTGAACTACAGTGGCTAGCAGTTGATAAAAAGGTCATTTAGCTGAAGCTGGGATTGGCCCATATAATTGTGTATGGTATAGTCCCCCAGTATTTTACTACTGTTAGGGACTCTCATTCCTACACCACGAGAGGCAGTGATGCAAATTTTGTGCCATGACGATTCAAGAGCGGTGCTGGCCAGAACATGTTGTTATATATGGCAGTGGTAGAGTGGAACAAACTCTGCTACTAGTGGAGGGATTTGTTAGATGTGTATATTTGCTTTTTTTGTATAAATCTAAATATGTGGACATTGTGTACGGTTGAACGTATGGCACACTGTACCCATGTCCCTTGTTTTGCCCTGCAGCCACTTGCCTAGCAATAGAGGTCCACAATAGAAACAAGTCTTGGACTTTTCGTGTGTATAATCCTCAGCAATTTTGGTACATGTATTGGTTGCCTAGTGTGGCTTCTTTAAAATTTGATTTGACAATTTAAAATACATAAACTCTCTAACCTGTCGGTTGCTCGTTGTAGCCTACTCCATCTCATTTCGCTAACTTTTAATTCCGTATTGTTGGTTCATCTTAGCATTGCATTAGTTCTGTAGTGTTGGTTCATCTGGCATTGCATTAGTTCTGTAGTGTTGGTCCATCATGCACTGCATTAGTTCTGTAGTGTTGGTCCATCTTGCACTGCATTAGTTCTGTAGTGTTGGTCCATCTTGCATTGCATTAGTTCTGTAGTGTTGGTCCATCTTGCACTGCATTAGTTCTGTAGTGTTGGTCCATCTTGCATTGCATTAGTTTTGTAGTGTTGGTCCATCTTGCACTGCATTAGTTCTGTAGTGTTGGTCCATCTTAGCATTACATTAGTTCTGTAGTGTTGGTCCATCTTGCATTGCATTAGTTCTGTAGTGTTGGTCCATCTTGCACTGCATTAGTTCTGTAGTGTTGGTCCATCTTGCACTGCATTAGTTCTGTAGTGTTGGTCCATCTTAGCATTACATTAGTTCTGTAGTGTTGGTCCATCTTGCATTACATTAGTTCTGTAGTGTTGGTCCATCTTGCACTGCATTAGTTCTGTAGTGTTGGTCCATCTTGCACTGCATTAGTTCTGTAGTGTTGGTCCATCTTAGCATTACATTAGTTCTGTAGTGTTGGTCCATCTTAGCATTACATTAGTTCTGTAGTGTTGGTCCATCTTGCATTGCATTAGTTCTGTAGTGTTGGTCCATCTTGCACTGCATTAGTTCTGTAGTGTTGGTCCATCTTAGCATTACATTAGTTCCGTATTGTTGGTCCATCTTGCACTGCATTAGTTCTGTAGTGTTGGTTCATCTTGTATTGCATTAGTGAACTCGATCCACTTGCTACACATTGAGCCTCTTTGCAGCTGTGATTGGCCAACATAAACAACAAGCTACACACATGAACGCTACCGGTCTTTTTTATGGGGCACATGTCATAAAAACTACATAGAAAATATGTTTTATTAAATTAGTCATTTGAAATGTCATGTATGTGACAATGTATGTAACAATGTCACTTGGATATTTACATTTATTTTTTCGCAAAAATGAATAATCACACTAGTATTCGAATACTAACGTCCGTTCGGATATTCGAATATCCGTGCACATCCCTACTACAGGCCCAACAGAACAGCCCACCAAGGTCTCAATGGACACTATAACCTCTGCAGATACAGACAGAAGCTGAGGCAGAGACACTGACAAAGCCACCACCACAGCCACTGCTTCTTTCTCTGCCTCGTCCCGAGTGCCGCAGCGGTCTAAGGCACTGCACCACAATGCTAGAGGCGTCACTACAGACCCTGGTTCGATTCCAGGCTGTATCACAACCGGCTGTGATCGGGAGTTCCATAGGGCGGCGCACAATTGGCCCAGCATTGTCCGGGTTAGTGTTTGGCCGGGGTAGGCTGTCATTGTAAATAAGAATTTGTTCTCAACTGACTTGCCCAGTTAAATAAAGGTTAAATAAAAATAAATACATTTAAAATCCAGACACTGCGTCAGACATCCACCAGCTCCACTCACAAATCCCTCCCACACCTCAGACCTGCAGCCTACACCCAGGGTGGCCTGACCAGGTAGAAATCTCTGTGATATCACATTAAAGGATCTGAATGACAGGAGGAACACTGATACAGGGGTATAGAATGACAGGGGGGAAGTAGGGCACACAACAAGAAAGAAACATCAGCTTATAAGAGATTTTATCAAGGGCTGCTTCTGTTGGAATCTCCTCACAGTGAGTTACCACACAAACACACAGACAGGCTGCTTTGATCCATTAAGGGAATGATGAGACTAGCGTCTGGCAGAGAGAAGCCTGTTGATCTCAATGCAAATTCTCCTGACAAAACGAAACGACTACTCTTTAGGTGAAAGTGTGCCAAGCGGCGGCTTATCCGGGCCGAAAAAGGAAGAGTGGTAAACAATAATTAAATGATGACGCCGTTGCCATGGAGGAATCTGCCCGCGCTGAGACGACGACGTGACATTTCCTCTCTGCAAGATTAATAATAAAGGAGATTACACACACACCGACTTGACGTATGTGTGTGTGCGTGTTGTGTGTTTGTGTGTGTCTCACAAATGAGACCAAACCCAGTAAAATTATTAGAATACCGACAGACAGATGACTACCCCGCGTAAAATAACCAAAAGAGAGAGCCCAGGCAGCTGTTGTGAAATTAATATCCATCAAAGAACCACAAGGTTTGTGCTTAACTTTATGTGGGCAGAACTGTATTGTGTATGGTAGGCATGTGCCAGGAACCATTTCACCAGATAATGAATGAGATGGTGACAACCCCCCATTGAGAGGATGGGACACACACACACCTATTGATGTAATGTAGAGAGCCAATGACCTACTTTACTTTCTGCATTCTATGTCTTCCCCCTTCTGAACCTATTGTTCTTTATATTAAACTAAACTCTGAACTGGGTTTGTCACAGAAACACTACAGTTCTTTCATTTTGCAGACATGGCAAGATGGTAGCCTATCATCTAACAAGCCAAGAAGGCATGGGCGTGGGTTGAGGGTTGGCTCTTCACAGCCAGTGGAGTATAAGTAGACTTTTAGATGGTAAAGATATGCTTTAGTTTAGTACTATACTGTATGGTTGATTGACTTCACAAATCCAGAATAACAAGACATAGGTTTACTAATGTCTGGCTTTTAACACAAAAAGGAGAACGTGTTCAACTTACCTGTTTAGGTAAAGGTAATAAATAAATAAACTACAAGTAGGTAAAAAGCTAAGGGCACAACTGGATTAAAAACAGTAACCACCTCCTGGGATAAACCAAAAACATCAGGACCGTAATTATAATGAGAAGCACTGTAGACTTAGAATGAAACACATCTAGATTGACAGGTGAATATAATTTGCAAGTCTTGCTTTCTTCGTTTGCCTCCACATTTTGCTTTGACTGTGTGAGTGATATGACAGCTTCCTAAAAAAAGCAGGCGGGAAGCTGCTGCTGAAAGCATCACACCTCCTCTGGTACCTGACCCTGTTTAATCTTTAACAAGCAGTGAACGCAGACAGACAAACGTAGCATGCCATGTGTTTAAGAGAAACACCAAATGGTGTCACAGAGGACTGGAGTAGCAACGTGAGCGCGTTTGTTTTCTCCTCCCTTTGGGGGTGATCTGTGTTTACATCCACATCTCATTCTAACTGGCAGAAATAGACACCTCTAAAAAATAAAATAATAAGAAAACAAATGTTCTTTGCAGCTGTGGTAATGCTATATGTTACACGACAATCATTTCAGAGTCAGCACTTAACACATCTCCAACTCCGCATCCCAAATGGAACCCTATGCTCTACTTGTGACTGGAGCGCTATCGTCCCTGGTCAAAAGTAGTGCATTAAATCAAATGAAATTGTATTTGTCACAGGTGTAGACTAACAGTGAAATTCTTGCTTCCCAACAATGCAGAGAGAATAACAGAAGGAATAAATACACAGTAACGATAACTTGTCTATGGTAGGGATGTACGAGCGCCCTGCGCTACAGAGGGAATAGGGTGCCATATATAGGGAATAGGGTGCAATATATAGGGAATAGGGTGACATATATGTCACACCCTGATCTGTTTCCCCTGTCTTGTGATTGTCTCCACCCCCTCCAGGTGTAGCTTATTTTCCCTGGTCTATATATCCATGTGTTTCCTGTCTCTCTGTGCCAGTTCATCTTGTATGTTTTTCAAGTCAACCAGCGTTTTTCCCGTACTCCTGCTTCTATTCTCTTTTGTTAGTCCTCCCGGTTTTTGACCCTTGCCTGTTTTCTGGACTCCGTACCCGCCTGCCTGACCATTCTGCCTGCCCTGACCTCGAGCCTGCCTGCCACTCTGTACTTCCTGGACTCTGAACTGGTTTTGACCTTTTGCCTGTCCACGACCATTCTCTTTTGGATTGTTTAATAAATATCAAGACTCAAACCATCTGCCTCTCGTGTCTGCATCTGGGTCTCGCCTTGTGCCCTTATAATATATAGGGAATAGGGTGCCATATATGGGGAATAGGGTGCCATATATGGGGAATAGGGTGCCATATATGGGGAATAGGGTGCCATAAATGGGGAATAGGGTGCCATATATGGGGAATAGGGTGCCATATATGGGGAATAGGGTGCCATATATGGGAAATAGGGTGCCATATATGGGGAATAGGGTGCCATATATGGTTGAATAGGGTGCCATATATGGGGAATAGGGTGCCATATATGGGGAATAGGGTGCCATATATGGGGAATAGGGTGCCATATATGGGGAATAGGGTGCCATATATGGGGAATAGGGTGCCATATAGGATGCAACCCATGTGTTGGATTAGCAAGGCCACATGTAAATAGCTCCTAACTGGGTCATGTTGTATAGCCATGGCAGACACAGCCTCAGTGTAGCAGAAGGTCAACGTACAGTGAAGTCTGCATAACAAATGGCACCCTATTCTATATTCAGTGCACTACTTTTGACGAGGACCCATAGGGCGCTTGTCAAAAATAGCACACACATAGGGAAAAGGGAGCTATTTGGGATGCAGCTATGGAGATAGGCCATGGATGTTCTATATCATGTTCAGATTGTCACACTGGGAAATAGGGTTCAGTACTTTTATTTTACCCGGATGCATTTCCTTAGCCTAGACTAGACCCCATACCACCATACCAGCGTGTCGGAGAGAGCAGCAATTCCACATCAATAGATGGTGGTCTATGGATGAAGCATCAATGTCTAATATGATATGAGTTATTCATTAAATGTCCACTAAGATTATACAGCTGTTTACCCCAATGTACTGAATGAATATATGTATGAATATATATTTGAATATATTTCTGTCTATGTTTGTCCTCATTGACTCCAAAAATAGGGTAAACCTGAATGGACTTCCTGGTCTTACATGAGGATGATCATGACCATTTTTGATTCAATGAATTAATATCTACAATAATGAGAATTCAGATTTTACATTTTAACATCTTCAAATATTACAGTATGTATGGTCATCCGAAGTGTATGCTTCAAGGCAAATTCATGTCATCTATAATATGGAATGGCAGATGGGCGGACATTCATTGCATGAATGGAGTCCCATTGGCCAACATTAATCTTTAAGAAGATGGGTGGGTTTCTCTAGTTTCTCCCCCCTTTCCAGAGATCTTATCACACCTGTTAATGATGAAATCCTATTGTATCCGTTCCACTCTGATAATCCCTAAGGTGTTATTACTCATTTACATACATTTACATTTATATTCTCTATTTTCTCCTAACCTGGATTGGATGATTCCAATCGATATGTTATCAATCTGTCACGCCTTGTCCACGATATGTTTTTGACAGTTTGGCTTCATTTAAATTTGAATAAAAACTGCCATCGCAGAACGAGGAGTGGGGTCTGTATGGAAGTCTATGGAATGGATACTGACGCTTGTGACTGAATGTAAAGCACTTCGGTCACCAACAGAAATAACAGTGTTTACCTGCAACATTATCGTTACCTAAGCTTTAGATTTGTGGAAGAAGAATATACTTTTATTGGAAGGCACTTGGCTTTCCCTACTAGCACTGACTTCCCTACTAGCTGAGAACCACGTTATTGAGGGAAAAATGTCCTTGCTACGATTGTGATAAGTTGATGTCTCACATAGCTATCTTAAGATGAATGCACTAACTGTATGTCACTCTGGATAAGAGCCTCTGCTAAATAACTCAAATGTAAGTTTACCACTGGCACCAAGTATGTTTATTCCGATCAACATATTGGTCTTTCTGAAAAATGACCCCAAATAAAACCTCCTTTTATCTCTTCCTTCAGAGACGAGGGTCAGCAGGAGTCGTCATATTTAATGAGGAAACTAAATGGCTGGAGATTTGATCAAGGTCTCGCGGACAAAACAAGTGAGCGGGGAGTCCAGAGGAGGGAGTTTAAAAGAGTATGAACAGATTGACTGGCATCAGATAGGGAGCGAGAGAAAGAGGGCAGAGAAAGAGGGCGAGAGAGAGAGAGAGAGAGAGAGAGAGAGAGAGAGAGAGAGAGGAAAAAGCTCAGAGACACTCACATTAACAAGATGAGAATGATTAAAAGAAAACGGACAGGCATCTCCATAATCAGCTCAGTCTCCACAAATGAGAACATGTGTTGTATTCAAGATATTAAAGGTACGACAGAGGTTATATTGGTATATTTGATACTCTGTAAACAGATGTATTTACATTTGATAGTGTAAGCTGTATGAAGGGCAACACATAACATTAAGATGATATGGTTATACTCTATAAATAAATATGAACAGTATACACACATGCATGCTTAGCACCACATACTATTAATACTCTTGATGAAGTATTGGCTCCTGAATGGCACAGCGGTCTGAGGCCCTGCATCTCAGTGCAAGAGGTGTCATTATAGACACACTGGTTTGAATCCAGGCTGTATCACATCTGGCTGTGATTGGGAGTCCCATAGGGTGGTGCACAATTGGCCCAGCGTTGTTCATGTTTGGCCGGGGTAGATCCTTTATTGTAAATAAGAATTTGTTCTTAACTGACTTGCCTAGTTGAATTTTTTTTAAATGAAAATGTCCCATCAATGCAGAAAATAATAAGATGGTTGCTAGTTCTGCTTTTTTGAGTGAATTGAGCAATGCCCTCATTCAGAAGTACCATATCATCTTATAAGGGCACATCCACGGTAACAGAGTGATACCGAGACTGAATTTTCACTTTAAAATGTATGTCAAACAAACATCTAAGTTTATTGGTCACATACACAGTTTAGCAGATGTTATAGTGGGTGGAGAAAAATGCTTATGTTACTAGCTCCTACTTTTAACGACGTCCACTGAACATTTCACAAAAACATATTCAGTTGAAGAACGGTGCAGATGCAAAATGTGGAAACAGAATGACAGAACAAACACCACAAACCGTCATACTATTACTAAACTTTGCACCTGCACTGTTCTTCAACCAGTGGCATATGGGCTTTTTAGGCAAGCGCTGATCCAGACTGGCCCAAACATAGGTCTATAAATTACGTATTTTTTCAACTTCCAAAAATGAGGAAAAGACTCCTTTTCAATGTCCTGGAAACTTCCGGATAATATGTCTTTTCACGTTTTATTCAGAACCTAAATTGAACCTAACTTCAACGTTTGGAAAAATACGTATATTCAACGTCATTTTGCTTACTGGGACTATTCTAGTTTTTTTAGTCTCGTTTAGGGCAGCAACACGGCAAGGACTGAGGTCTTCCATCTCTTTTGGAATATAAACATTTATTAGGGGTTCTGTTATGGATGGCACCTTTCATATTGTCTAACATCAGGACAGTAAGACAATGAACGTGAGCATCCCCTTTCTAGAAGTTCTTTAAAATCTTGAAGGAGTGTCTTTGAGAAATACATTGTCACAATTAATGTGCTAGGTGGTCACTAACCCAGATTTCTTTCTAATTTCTCCAGCACTCTCTTATGTGACAGCAATTGAAAAGTCTTTCTTCTGGACATTCCAAATCAAATCATATTTATTAAATGCTACATAAACAACAGGTGTAGACTAACAGTGAAATACTTACTTACGGGCCCAAAAATGCAGAGAAAAAAATTATAATAACATATGGAATAAATACACAATGAGTTAGTCTATGACTAAGCGGCAACTCTAGAGTTTAGCTCAGTGTGGATGTTGCCTGTAATCCATGGCTTCTGGTTGGGATATGTACGTACGGTCAATGTGGGGACAAAGTCGTCGATTCACTTATTAATGAAACTGGCGACTGATGTGGTAAACTCCTCAATGCCATCGGATTAATCCCGGAACATATTTGTGCTAGCGTGCTAGTGAAACAGTCCTGTGGCTTAGCATCCGCTTCATCGAACTACTTCCTGTTTGAGTTTTTGCTTGTAAGCAGGACTATGTCTGAAAAGATAAGTTGTCTACAGTGTTTGTCTGCATGGTTCCATAATCTTAAAATGGCGGCGCTGAAAAGGGCACACTTCTTGCCGGTTCCTGCTCAACCTTGATTTTTTGTTTTTGCATTGTCAAGAAGGTAACTGCAAGTAAGCATTTCATTGCACAGTGTATACCGTGTGTATCCTGCCCTGTACATACGACTAATAAAACGTATATCTTGAAATTGTAGAAACTAGTCTCTGTAAAACTAGGACAGACCAGAGGATGAAGATAATACATGAGTTAATAAGCACATATCTTCATTGAGTACTGTACATGGACATTGTTTAGGATTTTTGCTCTAAGGATTTGATTGTTGCTTTATCAGAACATGGGAAGCATTCCAAAAATAGACAAAATTATAATTCCTTTGTAAAAATACAATGTGGCTGTTTTGACTGGACCTAATGAACCCAATAACCTGCCAGACCCTCCCCCTCTCTCTCTTAAACAGATCTTTCAAGGGAAGCCTTTTTGAGGGTACTGTCGTTGATGATGTTTTCCCAATAGCGAAGGTGCACAAAGATGTCGGACGCCATGCATGCACTTACAACAAATGCCAGATTTTCTAAGTTAGCTGTATTGTACATTGCTCTCCTTTACTCTTTTTTGTGTCATCATTAGAACAGTATACATCATCCCAATTCCAAGATGGCGGCAATTTGAAAAAACAAGAAAGTATATTGTGCTGATTTATTGGCATTTTAACCATTTTATTTCATTTACCTGGGCAAGTCAGTTAATAACAAATTCTTATTTACAATGACGGCCTACCCCGGCCAAACCCTAACCAGGACGACGCTGGGCCAATTGTGCGCCGCCCTATGGGATTCCCGATCATGGCCGGTTGTGATACAGCCAGGGATCGAACCAGGGTGTGTAGTGATGCCTCTAGCACTGCGATGCAGTGTCTTAGACCACTGCGCCACTCGGGAGGACTTGTCGTGCGCTGTAGTTTAAAAACTCAGCACATAGTGGTAAAACAATAACATCATAACTGAATTCCAAAATCTTTATGCACGTTCACAATTACTATGGATTTTTTTGGGGAATCTGACAGGGAAAGAAAAGTTGAGTGGTTGAGCTTCCTAAAATATAATTGAGATTATGTCAAAACAAGCCAATAGGATGTTGTCAACTTTACATCGATATGCAGACCTCCAGTATGTTACGTATAACTGACTGCTTGTCTGCTAGAGAAGTATAGTCAAATACTGTTATTTGGCAAGCCAATAGGTTGAAATCAAATGTCACATATGAGACAGAATAGGATAACAGTTTGTGGCAAACAAGCTGTATCTATTTGACGAACGAGGTAAAACAAGGTCAAAGACGAATCGCTAACACAAGTTACAGATGTAACTTAGGTTCTATGAGTTATGGATGGCACCTTTCAAACATCTTGACAGTACGTCAATGAACTTGAGCATCCCTTTTCTAGAAGTTCTTTAAAAATCTTGATGGAGTTTCTTTGAGAAATGTCACAATGTCACATTTTAAGTGCTGCATCGTCACTACGGCTGATTGGTTAGACGCTGTGTTTTTCTCATTTCTCCAACACTCTCTTATGTGACAGCCATTGAAAAGCTACGCTTAACGCCACAGTGAGTCTTTCTTCTTGACATTCGTTCTAGGTGGCGTGTTAACATGAAGTGGTAACAATAGAAGAACAATGCATTTAGCTAGCTTGCCCTTTGATGTTTGAAGCTCTTAGCTAAATTAATACGATTAGTATGTCTAGAAAGATGTGTTGTCTACTGTGTTTGTCAGCATGGTTCAGTCAGTTTAAGATGGTGGCGCTTAGGAGGACGCACATCTTGTCGGTTCCTGCTCGACTTTGCTTTGTTGCTGCTTTGTCTGATTGGTTAGACGCTGTTTTTCTCGTTTCTTCAGCACTCTGTTATGTGACAGCCATTGAAAAGCTACGCTTAATGCCACAGTGAGTCTTTCTTCTTGACATTCGTTCTAGGTGGCGTGTTAACAGTGGTAACAATAGAATAACAACGGAGGTAGCTGGCTTGTGTAACAGTTGTTAAAGTACTATGTGAATTTCACCAGGTTCACATATTAATATGTCATGTTGATTTGTTATTATGCACGCCTGCATCCTGGGAGTAGGGGAGTTTGTACTTGCGTTTTGCCCTGTCTGCTCATGTTCAAACCATTCTGATGCACTATGAGAGGTAGGGACGCTTTTTCTGTCATCTTCAGAAAAGTTAGATTCCTTTAATCACAAAGCCATGACACACAGTGTTTTGTTCATGAAAAATGTTGGATATTTGGAGTTTACTCATAAGTGGATGATATTGTCAAGATGTAATTGTACTTTTTAGGATGATATTAACATTCTGAATTCAACATGTGGTTAATAGCTAGCTAAGGTATTAGCTAGCCATCGTTCACAGTATGTGTGAACGATGGCTAGCTCCTCGAATGATCCCAGTCCCTTGTATTGTGCATCTGTTGTAGAAATGTTACGGCTTGGTAGTCGTGGAGGAGGAATGAGGCGCAGGAAGCAGCGAACACAGGGTAGTGGTGTTTTTAATATATACTCACACAAAAAACAAATGTTCCCACACACAGGGGAGAAAGTACATACGGCGTCAAAACAACGTCGACACGAACATAAGCCGTCTGTCAAAGAAACAATCATTAATCCCGCACGAACAGGAGCGGGCCAGCTAAACTAAATAGCCCCTCTAATGGCTAATTGACCACAGGTGTCACAAAATAAAAAAAGGGAAAAGCAAAAGGGAATCGGTGGCAGCTAATAGGCCGGTGACGACGACCGCCGAGCGCCACCCGAGCAGGAGGGGGCGCCACCGTCGATGGGAATCGTGACAGTACCCCCCTCCTGACGCGCGGCTCCCGCAGCGCGCCGACACCGGCCTCGAGGTCGACCCGGAGGGCGAGGCGCAGGGCGATCCGGACGGAGGTGGTGGAACTCCCTCAACATAGATGGGTCCAGGACGTCCGCCGCCGGCACCCAGCACCTCTCCTCCGGGCCGTACCCCTCCCAGTCAACGAGGTACTGTAGGCCCCTCGCCCGGCGTCTCGAGTCCAGTATGGCCCGTATGCTGTACGCCGGGGACCCCCCGATGTCCAGAGGGGGCGGAGGGACCTCCGGCACCTCATCTTCGTGAAGGGGACCAGCTACCACCGGCCTGAGGAGAGACACATGAAACGAGGGGTTAATACGGTAATAGGAAGGGAGTTGCAACCGATAACACACCTCGTTTATCCTCCTCAGGACTTTGAAGGGCCCCACACACTGCGGCCCCAGCTTCCGGCAGGGCACGCGGAGGGGCAGGTTCCGGGTCGAGAGCCAGACCCTGTCTCCCGGTGCGAACACGGGCGCCTCACTGCGGTGGCGGTCAGCACTCCTCTTCTGCCGCGCACTGGCCTCCTTTAGTGAGTCCTGGACGGCTCTCCAGGTCTCCTTGGAGTGCTGGACCCAGTCCTCCACCGCAGGAGCCTCGGTCTGACTCTGGTGCCATGGTGCCAGGACCGGCTGGTAACCTAACACACACTGAAAGGGTGATATGTTAGTAGAGGAGTGGCGAAGTGAGTTCTGGGCTAACTCAGCCCAGGGAATATACCTCGCCCACTCCCCTGGCCGGTCCTGGCAATACGACCTCAGGAACCTGCCCACCTCCTGGTTCACCCTCTCCGCCTGCCCATTGCTCTCGGGGTGATAACCGGAGGTCAAACTGACCGAGACCCCCAGCCGCTCCATAAATGCTTTCCAGACCCTGGATGTGAACTGGGAACCTCGATCAGAGACAATGTCCTCCGGCACCCCGTAGTGCCGGAAGACGTGGGTAAATAGGGCCTCCGCAGTCTGCAGGGCCGTAGGGAGACCGGGCAATGGGAGGAGACGCAGGACTTAGAGAACCGATCCACAACCACCAGAATCGCCGTGTTCCCCTGAGAGGGGGGAAGATCTGTCAGGAAGTCGATGGACAGGTGCGACCATGGTCGTTGTGGAACGGGGAGGGGCTGTAACTTCCCTCTTGGTAGATGCCTAGGAGCCTTACTCTGGGCACACACCGAACAGGAAGAGACATAGGACCTTACGTCCTTAGCTAAGGTGGGCCACCAGTACTTCCCCCTTAGACTCCGCACTGTCCTCGCCTCACCAGGATGACCCGCAGTGGGTAGCGTGTGCGCCCACCGAATCAAACGATCACGAACACCGAGCGGCACATACATGCGCCCCAAGGGCACCTGCGCAGGCGCAGGTTCTAACACCAATGCCCGCTCGATGTCCGCGTCCACCTCCCATACCACAGGGGCCACCAGCCTAGACGCTGGAATGATGGGAGTTGGATCGATGGGCCGGTCCTCCGTGTCATAGAGACGGGACAGCGCGTCGGTCCTAGTATTCAGGGAACCCGGTCTATAGGAGATGGTAAACCTAAACCGGGCGAAGAACATGGCCCACCTCGCCTGACGTGGATTCAGTCTCCTCGCTGCCCGGATGTACTCCAGGTTTCGGTGGTCGGTCCAGATGAGAAAGGGGTGTTTAGCCCCCTCAAGCCAGTGCCGCCACACCCTCAGAGCTTTAACCACTGCTAGCAACTCCCTGTCCCCCACATCGTAGTTACGCTCCGCCGAACTGAGCTTCTTCGAAAAGAAAGCGCAGGGGCGGAGTTTCAATGGCACACCCGAGCGCTGTGATAGCACGGCACCCACCCCAGCCTCGGACGCGTCCACCTCCACTACGAACGCTAAAGACGGGTCCGGGTGCGCCAACACGGGTGCGTCGGTGAACAGCGTCTTCAACTTCTTGAAGGCTCCGTCCGCCTCCGTCGACCATCGCAAACGCACCGGCCCCCCCTTCAGCAGTGAGGTAATGGGAGCCGCTACCTGGCCAAAACCCCGGATAAACCTCCGGTAGTAATTGGCAAAGCCTAAAAACCGCTGCACCTCCTTCACCGTGGTTGGAGTCGGCCAATTACGCACGGCCTTAACGCGGTCACACTCCATCACCACCCCCGTGGTGGAAATGCGATAACCCAGAAAGGAGACGGCTCGTTTGGAAAACTCACACTTCTCAGCCTTAACGTATAAGTCATGCTCCAGCAGTCTACCAAGCACCTTGCGCACCAGGGACACATGCGCGGAGCGGGTGGCGGAATATATCAGGATGTCATCGATATAGACTATCACGCCCTGCCCGTGCAGGTCCCTGAGAATCTCGTCAACAAAGGATTGAAAGACGGCTGGAGCATTTTTCAACCCATACGGCATGACGAGGTACTCATAATGGCCTGATGTGGTACTAAAGGCGGTTTTCCACTCGTCTCCCTTCTTGATACGCACCAGATTATACGCGCTCCTGAGATCCAGTTTTGTGAAGAACTGTGCTCCGTGAAATGATTCCACCGCCGTAGCGATGAGAGGTAGTGGGTAACTAAACCCCACCGTAATAGCGTTTAGACCTCGGTAATCAATGCACGGACGCAGACCTCCCTCCTTTTTCTTCACAAAAAAGAAACTCGAGGAAGCGGGTGAGATGGAGGGCCGAATGTACCCCTGTCCCAGGGATTCCGTGACATATGTCTCCATAGCCGCAGTCTCCTCCTGTGACAAGGGGTACACGTGACTCCTGGGAAGCGCAGCGTCAACCTGGAGATCTATCGCACAATCCCCCTGTCGATGAGGTGGTAATTTAGTCGCCCTCTTTTTACAAAAAGCGATCGCCAAATCGGCGTATTCAGGGGGAATGCGCACGGTGGACACCTGGTCTGGACTCTCCACCGACGTGGCACCTATGGAAACTCCTAGACACCTACCTGAACACTCCTCTGACCACCCCTGGAGAACCCCCTGTTTCCACGAAATACGGGGATTGTGACCAGCCAGCCAGGGGACCCCCAGCACCACCGGAAACGGAGGCGAATCAATAAGGAAAAAACTAATGCGTTCCTTATGATTCCCCTGCGTTACCATGTCCAGTGGCACCGTAGACTCCCTGACTAACCCTGACCCTAATGGCCGGCTATCTAGGGAGTGCACAGGGAAAGGGGAATCTATCGGCACCCGCGGAATGCCCAGCTTAATGGCAAGTCCACGGTCCATAAAATTCCCAGCTGCGCCTGAATCGACTAGCGCCCTATGCTGGGAAGAGGGAAAAAATGTAGTAAACAAAACAGGTAAAAACACGTGACCAACAGGGGGTTCTGGGTGAATCTGGTGCTGACTCACCTGAGGTGACCGAGAAGTGTTCTGCCTGCCATCTCGACTCCCAGACTGGCTGCACCGGTCGGCCGTGTGTCCTCTCCGACCACAGCTGGTGCAGGAGGAGCCACCTCCTCCGGTGCCCCTTTGCACGGCCCCCCCTACCTCCATAGGGGTAGGGGCGGGGGTGCACGGGGGTGGAACGGGCAGGACCCTCTCCGAACGCCCGCGGGCAGCCAGCAAATTGTCCAGTCGTATGGACATATCTATGAGCTCGTCCAGGGACAGAGCTGTGTCCCGACAGGCCAGCTCCCTGCGGACGTCCGCCCGGAGACTGCAGCGGTAGTGGTCTATGAGGGCCCTGTCGTTCCACCCCGCCCCAGCAGCCAAGGTCCTGAACTCCAGCGCGAAGTCCTGGGCACTCCTCGTCTCCTGCCTGAGGTGGAACAGCCGTTCACCTGCCGCTCTTCCTTCCGGAGGGTGGTCGAACACGGCCCGAAAGCGGCGGGTGAACTCTGGGTAGTGGTCCCTCGCCGAGTCTGGACCGTTCCAGACCGCATTAGCCCACTCCAGAGCTCGGCCCGTCAGGCAGGAAACGAGGGCACTCACGCTCTCCTCCCCCGTGGGAGCAGGTCTGACGGTGGCCAGGTACAGCTCAAGCTGGAGCAAAAATCCCTGGCACCCAGCCGCCGCCCCATCGTACTCCCTCGGGAGCGCCAAACGAAGCGCGCCAGAGCCAGACGTCATGGGGGGCGAAGATGGCTGTATCGGGGGAAGTGGAGGTGGAGAGAGGATACCACTTCTCTCCCATCGGTCCATCCTCTCCATCATCTGGTCCATTGCCGATCCGATGCGATGGAGGACTGTCGTGTGGTGGAGTACGCGTTCCTCCATCGAGGGCAGAGGAGTGGCCGCTGCTCCCGCTGATTCCATGCCTTTTTATCTTGGTGCGGGATTCTGTTACGGCTTGGTGGTCGTGGAGGAGGAATGAGGCGCAGGAAGCAGCGAACACAGGGTAGTGGTGTTTTTAATATATACTCACACAAAAAACAAATGTTCCCACACACAGGGGAGAAAGTACATACGGCGTCAAAACAACGTCGACACGAACATAAGCCGTCTGTCAAAGAAACCATCATTAATCCCGCACGAACAGGAGCGGGCCAGCTAAACTAAATAGCCCCTCTAATGGCTAATTGACCACAGGTGTCACAAAATAAAAAAAGGGAAAAGCAAAAGGGAATCGGTGGCAGCTAATAGGCCGGTGACGACGACCGCCGAGCGCCACCCGAGCAGGAGGGGGCGCCACCGTCGGTGGGAATCGTGACAAGAAAGAGGCGACGATTCGCAGAACATATGTGCTCTACAAATGTTTTATTTCCTTTTGGATGCAGGTATGTGGTTTTATCTATGTAAAATATGTTATGTATAATAAGGAGAGGCTGTACTAATTTATGTATTAAAAAATCATTTTGATGCACTATGAGAGAAAGAGGCGACGATTCGCAGAACATATGTGCTCCACAAATGTTTTATTTTCTTTTGGATGCAGATGCAGGATGCAGAGAGTGAATTCTGCTTAATTAAAACTATCTGATCTCCAAAGTCCACGTCTATAGTCTCAATCAACCACACACAACGCAGAGTTACAGCGGTGCAGTACAGCACCGGTTACACTTGCACTTTGACCTTCTTAGGTTTTTGTAAATACAATGAGTATGTCTGAAAATATGTGCTGTCTACGGGGTTTGTCTGCATTTTTTGGTAACTAAGATTATACAGCTAGTCTTAATCAAGGCCAGAGATTCTCCGAGCTTCCACTGTTTTTTATCCGTCACTTCTTTCTTTTACTGATATCTGACTACCAGGCCTTTTGTTTTTACAGAATTATACATTTGACACACTGTCACTACATTCTGGGAGCATCTAGTCTCCATATTAGACTGCTGTCCTGATAATGCCCACCCAAATAAAATAATTTGCACTTAGTCTAACGACAATAATCCTATTGTCTTTTTGCCATCGTAGGATCAATCCACTGCCTGTTTAGAGCTTAGGCTGTGAATAATTTTACTTCCATAAGCAGATTTCCATGCTTAGAATGCAGCATATAAAATGTTCATAACTTTACATGGTTTATGAGATTCCTTTGTTCTCTTGATCTGTGGTCCTTAGATAGATTGGGAGTAGAGGGCACACCTGAGGAATTTGGTTCTCAAGGGTATCATACAGTAGCTAAGATAATTATCTATCTGCGTGAAAACATACAGTACCAAGAATTACCAATTTAGATTATGATGAGCACATTCTTTAGGTAAAAACAAAGACAACAGAAATTGAAATGTATTCATGATGGTGAGGCAAGAGTCAGATTGATAATACTGAAGTTAACAGTAGGATAGATGTCTCCTTCACCTAGGTTACTAACAAATAAACACCGGGAGTGTAAACATTTACATGTCTGTGTTGATGAATGTCTACTGATAATTACTGCAATCCGCAAGAGACAAACATTTTACCTCGAGTGAACCAGCGGTGCATGGCTGTACAGAAAACAGAAATGAGGATGATTGTTATGACAGTGATTTAGGCCGAAGCGTGGTTAGCGTTGTGTTGCATTCTACCCTCTGGGTGGAGAGGGAGAATCTCAACTGATCTCCTTTTTAAATATAGATTCTAACGTACACCATCAGCGAGATACAACAGAAGAATACAAAGTCAAGGAATGTGCTTGTATACTTTATATACTTCCTCACATGAAATCCATTGTTAAAATCTGACCTTATCTTATGGAAATTATGCCTTGGGACCTGTCATTTGACTTCTTTGCTAGGGGAAATCATAATTTGTGTGTAATTTACACGGTATTTAACTAATCCAATGTTAAGCCAACTACTTCCTTTATAGCTACGGGCAATTCCATGGTAGCGGAATTACATTGATTTCATAGTTTGAAAAAAACATAACTCTATGCACAATGACTACTTTTAACATTTTCTACTGAAAAATGTACAAAAACACATTTACAGGAAGAACTGTGCAGATACAAAGTTTGGTAACACAATAAAACTGAGGGAGAATTTTCCTTAAATGGTAAAAATACAAAAAATGACTGTGTAAATTGTTGAAGGTACTCATTGTGCATAGAGTTCTATGGTTTGTTAAACTTTGAAATCAATGTTTTTTGTTGGGCATACAATTTAAAGTGAACAATCTGAGCCAAAGCGTAATTCGGTTAACGTGGAAATGCCCCTATCCTATATTATGTATCCACTCCTATCTGAATGGCTTTTTATCCCTAGCCTGGTTAATCCAAACTGAACGCTCCGAACAACATTGTTTCATGGTGAGCACATTATTCAGTCTGGTATCACCAGGCTATTTCAACCCAGGGTCGGCGGCTACCGCGGTCTGCTAAGCTCTGTGAAACCAGTGGCCATGAATCAAAAAACTTCTGTAACCTAATGAAGAATCATAGCCATAAAATCTTCAAGGTCATCAGAGAGCCAGTCTAGGTGTGGGTCCTATATGGTACCCTATTCCCACAGGGTTCTGGTCAAAAGTAGTGCACTACATAGGGAATAGGATGCTAATTGAGGCACAGCCTACAGTACTGTAGTCAGTGTGTTCAGTGGACTGGATCGTCCCACTTTCCATCTCTGCATTCTGTTCATCAGTGTTGTTCGATCATCCTACTTGCACGTACATGGTGTACGGTCCAGCTCACCTTGGTCTCACTTCAAAGAGAGAGAGAGAGAGAGACCCTAATCGAGAGACCCTAATCGGCCCTAAATCGACAGTACACTATGGCTAAATATTTGACCATGGTTACTGATCAAAACCTTAGAAAAACCTTGACAAAGTACAGGCTCAGTGAGCACAGCCTTGCCATTGAGAAGGGTAGACACAGGAAAACCTGGCTCCCTGTAGAAGAAAGGCTGTGCAACCACTGCACAACAGCAGAACCTGAGACGGAGCTGCATTTCCTGACAAAATGTCAAAAATATAAAACAATTAGAAAGTGTCATTTCCCCAAATTTGAAATCCTTATTCAAGGTTTTAAAGACCTCTCTGATGAGGATAGGCTACCCATCCTGTTGGGGGAGGACGCAGAGAGCTGTGGGTTGGCAGCGCACTACATTGCTGCCTGCCATAAGTTGAGGGACAGTGTCTGACAGACCAATAAACCTGCACATGTCCTCAACTGTATGATTATTGTTATTGTTGAATGTATGGTTATATTGACCGTTGGTTATTGTTGTTACTGTTGTCCCGTTGACAATTTTTGATTCTCATTTTTATTTATTTTTATTTATTTTATATTGTAAATATCCAAAGTAAGCTTTGGCAATATGTACATTGTTACGTCATGCCAATAAAGCGAATTGAATTGAATTGAATTGAGACAGAGAGAGAGAGAGAGACAGAGAGAGAGAGAGAGAGAGACAGAGAGAGAGAGAGAGACAGAGAGACAGAGAGAGAGAGAGAGAGACAGAGAGAGAGAGAGAGAGAGAGAGACAAAGAGACAGAGAGAGAGAGAGAGAGACAGAGAGAGAGAGAGAGAGAGAGACAGAGAGAGAGAGAGAGAGAGAGAGAGAGAGAGAGACAGAGAGAGAGAGAGAGACAGAGAGACAGAGAGAGAGAGAGACAGAGAGAGAGAGAGACAGAGAGAGAGAGAGACAGAGAGAGAGAGAGAGAGAGAGAGAGAGAGAGAGAGAGAGACAGAGAGAGAGAGAGAGAGAGAGAGAGAGAGACAGAGAGAGAGAGAGAGAGAGAGAGAGACAAAGAGACAGAGAGAGAGAGAGAGAGAGACAAAGAGACAGAGAGAGAGAGAGAGAGACAGAGAGAGAGAGAGAGAGACAGAGAGAGAGAGAGAGAGAGACAGAGAGAGAGAGAGAGACAAAGAGACAGAGAGAGAGAGAGAGAGACAGAGAGAGAGAGAGAGAGAGACAGAGAGAGAGAGAGACAGAGAGAGAGAGAGAGAGAGAGAGAGAGAGAGAGACAGAGAGAGAGAGAGAGAGAGAGAGAGACAGAGAGACAGAGAGAGAGAGAGACAGAGAGAGAGAGAGACAGAGAGAGAGACAGAGAGAGAGAGAGAGAGAGAGAGAGAGAGAGAGAGAGAGAGAGACAGAGAGACAGAGATAATAAAATATTTTAGGAGCCCATCACAGTGACTAATTCAAGACATCAAAGGACTCGAAAGCCGAAAGGAATGTTGTGTGCATGACATAATAAAACATTCTAAACTAATAGACTGATAGGACATGTGAGTATGAGTAGCTACCCATCCAAAACGATTCTATTAAGGTGTTCAGATACAACCATCGCACGCTCCCTTAGGATTTGGAGATTCCTTGAAGCAACGTTATTTGGCTTTGCTCCATTATCTCACAGAAATTCCTTCTTTCCACCAGAGAGGGTCCTGAACGGACACCAACCACCTCCAGACTACAGGTTGACATAACAATTATTTGAACCAAGTTCTCATTTGCACAGCTTCCGTCTCTGCAGTAATTGCAAATTACTGTAATAGGTGGAGAAAAAACTAATTTTATGTGGACAAAATGGCTATTATGCTGGTCTTAGTGGAACAGATCTTACAGAAACTGATATTACAGAAACAAAGTGAATAACGTAGTAGTCACCTAAGCGGTCTCAACACAGCAGGTGTGACATAGTGACCAAGAGCACCTTTTTACACACACACACACACACACACACACACACACACACACACACACACACACACACACACACACACACACACACACATACACACATTTAACACACTACACTCTTGGTAGATTTCATTAGGAAGCATGCCAACAAGAGACAATTATTAGTCTGAATCCAGGGTGACATAGTAATTAATACGGGAATCTAAGGACACGTCCCAAAATGGCACCCTATTGTCTTTATAGTGCACTACTTCTGACTGGGGCCCATAGTGCTCTGATCAAAAGTAGTGCACTACTTCTGACTGGGGCCCATAGAGCTCTGATCAAAAGTAGTGCACTACTTCTGACTGGGGCCCATAGTGCTCTGATCAAAAGTAGTGCACTACTTCTGACTGGGGCCCATAGAGCTCTGATCAAAAGTAGTGCACTACTTCTGACTGGGGCCCATAGAGCTCTGATCAAAAGTAGTGCACTACTTCTGACTGGGGCCCATAGAGCTCTGATCAAAAGTAGTGCACTACTTCTGACTGGGGCCCATAGTGCTCTGATCAAAAGTAGTGCACTACATAGGGAAAAGGGTGTCAAACTTTACAAGAATGTAGGTGACAGAAGTGAATAGAGGAGACTAATGTGGAGAGGGGAAAGAAGCATGTTTGGGGAACTGTGGGGGGGGGGGGGGGGGGGGGGGGGTGTCTTGGAGGGCTGGTGGCCTGGCGGTTGGGAGCTTGATTGGTCGCTGGTTCAGGACCCCATTTTGACCTTGTGGCTGATCTGTTGACATGCCCCTGAGCAGGGCGTTGACCCTGGTTGCTTCTCTGAGTTGCTCGGGATGGGAGTCTGTTCGATGACTAATGTGATGTAGTTGTTGAGTGGCTTCACTGCAAGTATATTGTATGTTTTAAATATTTAGAAAAAGAAAGAGGGGAAAAAATAATGTTTGTGTACAACAGGAAGCTATAGACACACTTGGCGACCAAGCATTAATGATGGGAAGTTCCGTTCTTTTTACTGACTCAGATCTTGTTTAGTCAAAAAAACGAATCTTTCGACTCATTCCATTAATTTGAGTCAGTAATGCCCGGAGCACTCAGCACCCCCTACCGGTGAACAATGAACTAAAAACTCGAATAGAATCATGATTCTACAAGACTGTCATTTACCATAGGGGTTTTATTGGAGCTGTCATAAGTGACTGAAACTTATAAAATTGGGCTTCAAACAATGTCATTTCTGATTGCTAGGCACACAAATAAGATTATTTATTGATACCTTTGAAACGAAGTCTAGTTGCGGCTGCAACTGGACTAGATTGTGAATGGAATAGAAAAACTTGACTGGCACGAAGGAGATTTGCCCAATAGGTTATCGATCGCGAACTGCATCAGCCACCCAAATGATTAGTTCTGGAATTTGAGTGTTGAGCAGAGGCATGCTGTGTGGTTCTACAATGCTTTTTCTTCTCTATGCTGCCTGCAGTATGATCTATTTTTCTGCAAGCATTTACAGTACGACAGACAGTTAGTTGTTGGAGCACGTTTCCGGAGCCGCTGAGCCAGAGGAGTGTGTATTAATCCTGCTGTAGAATTAATTCAGGCCAGCAAACGAATGACTGAAATATACAAGTCACTCTGAAAAACGAATCATGACTCTAAGTTAGTATTGTGGTAGTTGTGGTTGTCTTCTTGGTGGGATCACAGACCACCACAACGCAAACCAACTGAACCAATGCCCAGAGAACGGTAACTGAACTTCTTGAATGACCTTCATGCAACAGAATGGCTAATGGCGAGTGGCCTGAACAGCTGTTACAGTGGGTGTACAGAGGGATAACGTGTGTACACGAGGTCAACAAACAGGGTACTATAGGGAATGGGATAAAATTCTATACATGTGTTAACATGGTCATCTTAAGGGAGGTGGGTTTTGCTGTTTGTTGTCCAACGTCAACTGGAACAGTCCAGTTCATGATCTTTGGCTGTACCCCTCTCTGCCTCCACAACCAAGAGATCACGAAACACTACCAATATACCAGTACAAGATGGGATTTACTGTATGTTGCTGCAGTGATTCATAACACCCTCCTACTGCTGTGCTTTGAATACAGTGCAATTAAACCGCTTTATTATTATACAACACACATCATTACAAATCCTCTATCGACCAATCGACACACAATGGTGTGCCGGTTGCTTGATTAAGACTGCTATTCAGAGCAGCTGGCTCAGCAAAACGGCTCTTTAGCCCCCATGTCCACATGCAGCTTCTATAGGCTCCACTACCATGGTACATCTGGCAGAGTAGGAGCTCATTACCATGATACTATAGCTGCGAAATCAAAGATCTAACCGGTCATCAATTTCCCAAAGTGACATCAGGAGGCACATCATCGGCTGCAATTACCTTGGTTACATGCCTCATTCATCCCAGGATAGCCTTACCCGGCGACGCAGACACGGATTCAAGTACTATTTGAAATCTTCCGGATACTTAGAGCGTTTGCTCTACCCTGCCTGGAGTGCCAGGGTAGAGCAAGGGGTTTGCAGCCAGGGTTTGCAGTTTTGGGAGTTTTCTATTGGTCCATTAAGCCAGACATGGTCAATCATCACAGATAAATTATTTGAAATTATTTCAAGTAGTATTTGAACCCAGGTCTGCCGGGGAAACACAATAGACTATAGATTGTCTACACTACTGGGTCGTGAGTCTAAAGGATCAGCATCACATCTATAAATCCAAGCCTTTCTCTGCCGGATAATGAGAGGGAATTTGTCGTTTTTTCTGTTCAGGGAATCCTAAAGGTTATCACCAAACATTCATAATAGAGCCAGGAGGAAGTGTGTGTGTGTGTGTGTGTGTGTGTGTGTGTGTGTGTGTGTGTGTGTGTGTGTGTGTGTGTGTGTGTGTGTGTGTGTGTGTGTGTGTGTGTGTGTGTGTGTGTGTGTGTAAGTTATAGCTGAGGAGGTGGCAGTGGGGACGCGTCAGCGTTGCTATCTGTTTGATATTTCTGTCAGGCCTGGTATTTAAACTGCTGGATGACAAATGCCAGCGCTGTCAATAGACTTAATTACACCTGAATGGTGTGCGTTCCAAATGGCACCCTATTCCCTTTACAGTGCACTACTTTTGACCAGGGCTCTGGTCCCTATTTCCTTTATAGTGCACTACTTTTGACCAGGGCTCTGGTCCCTATTTCCTTTATAGTGCACTACTTTTGACCAGGGCTCTGGTCCCTATTTCCTTTATAGTGCACTACTTTTGACCAGGGCTCTGGTCCCTATTTCCTTTATAGTGCACTACTTTTATAGTGCACTACCTATGTAGTGAATAGTGTGCCATGTGGATCTTCTTTTTTGTTTTCTTCTTCCTCCTCACCATGACGTTAATTAGCTGGTTTCTAAAGGGTTAGCCTAGTGCTCCAAAATGTGTGTGAGTGACTGAGAGAGATTGCTCGTGGGCCAAGCGCTCAGCGGTGCCGGCCCTGGCCAGTTGATGCTACCCACACAGCTTTCCAGCTTCGTTCGGATGGCATTTTAATGGTCTCTGTCTGTGAAGACCACGTGAATTGAGAAATGTGAGAAGGGACATGGGCTTTTGGGTTGGTGCAATGGAGTGTACTTTTCAAACCAAGGTCTGGAGCTTAATGTTTAGTCATTGCGTGAAGGGTTTTTGTGCCCAGAACGACCGGGGTGGGTTGGAATAGCCGGTATTCATTATGACGGAGAAGGAGGACAGACTATATCTGAAAGTCACTCTGAATGTGATGATGTGAATGTGATGGTGTGAATGTGATTTTGGTATTTGGTATTTTATTAGGATCCCCATTAGCTGTTGCAAA
Source organism: Salmo trutta (assembly GCF_901001165.1). Taxonomy (NCBI): domain Eukaryota; kingdom Metazoa; phylum Chordata; class Actinopteri; order Salmoniformes; family Salmonidae; genus Salmo; species Salmo trutta. The sequence continues at coordinate 50,354,677 of NC_042963.1, forward strand.
AGCAGCAGCTACTCTTCCTGGGGTCCACATGAAACATAATACAGAACGACATCATACAGAACATCAATAGACAAGAACAGCTCAAGGACAGAAATACATACATTTTTAAAAAGGCACATGTAGCCTACATATCAATACATACACACAAACTATCTAGGTAAAATAGGGGAGAGTTGTTGTGCCGAAAGGTGTTGCTTTATCTGTTTTTTGAAACCAGGTTTGTTGTTTATTTGAGCAATATGAGATGGAAGTTCCATGCAATAAGGGCTCTGTATGATACTGTACGATTTCTTGAATTTGTTCTGGATTTGGGGACTGTGAAAAGACCCCTGGTGGCATGTCTGGTGGGATAAGTGTGTGTGTGTGTCAGAGCTGTGTGTAAGTTGACTATGCAAACAATTTGGGATTTTCAACACATGAATGTTTCTTATAAAAATATGAAGTGATGCAGTCAGTCTCTCCTTAACTCTTAGCCAAGAGAGAGTGATGTGATGATGTGAATGTGTCATGTGAATGTGATGGTATGATGTGATGTGAATGTGATGGTGTTAGACACATATCTCTGTGAGTAAATGAAACTCCTTTCCACTAGAGTCTAGACAATTTCTCGGTGGTACCAATATAGATAGCTCAATAGTCTCAAAAAATTCTAGGTCACTGCATCTCAGTGCTAGAGGCGTCACTATAGACCCTGGTTCGATTCCAGGCTGTATCATAACTGGCCGTGATTGGGAAGCGCACAATTGCCAAGCGTTGTCCGGGTTTGGCCGGGGAAGGCAGTCATTGTAAATAAGAAACTGACTGACTTGCCTAGTTAAATAAAGGCTAAATAAATAAATAAAATAAAAAGTCTTTAGGCGTGACACTCCAATTTCAAACATGTACGTCAGTTTATAACGAAAGATAATATTAGGAACGTCGGAGTGTCCCAATGGTTCCCCTCGCACTTCCTGACAGGCCGTTGAAACGATTTAGTGGTTGATACGTTTTAATGAACTGAGAGCCACCCATGTGGAAGGTGATAATAATTGAAATCTCCTTCTGTTTAATAAGTTCATGATATCAGCAGGTGAAACAAAAGGAGAGATATGTATATTTCAGGGGAAGAATTTGAGGTGTAAATGAGTCCATGAACAAGCCTGTTATCTTTCTTTTTTCTTAGTCAGACTATTCTCATTAAGCAATAAGGCATGAGGGGGTGTGGTATATGGCCAATATACTGCGGCTATCGACTGTTCTTAAGCACGACGCAATGCGGCCATATATCACAAACCCCCGAGGTGCCTTATTGCTATTATAAACTGGTTACCAACGTAATTAGAGCAGTAAAAATACATGTTTAGTCATTGGCGGTCAGCCAATCGGCATTCAGCGCTCGAACTACCCATTTTATAATGTGAAATAATCTCTTGACAATGACTTCCTAAGAAATGCAATATGTATGAAGATTCTCAATTTTCTTTATAAACTGTGAATATCTCAGTAAAACTGCACAAGATAATGATGCTGGAAGATTCTCAATTTACGTGATAAACGTGACTTAAGCTCTTGGTTTGAGTTCTCCAAGAAAGCTCAAATCAGTTTTACAGACCAAAGTCTGGATTTTCTGCTTGTTAGAGTTCATTTTGCTGTTTGAAACCCATCCTTATCAACAACAAAAAAACAGGCTTCTGGCAAACAGTTGTGGCAAACATTTGGCCAATTTGCTGCAAATTTGCAGAAAGCTCATATTTTCACATGTAAATTAGTTTTGTGGCAAACTGTTGCAGTAAACTTTCAGCAACTTGGTGAACTTCTGGCAAGCAATTCTGGGAAACTTGTGACGAACATTCTACTGTTTACCGCAAATTTTCGGCAGGCTCATATTTTCACATGCAAATTAGACTAAATCACATAACTTTAAATGAACTTACTTCAGAGAAAGAAAATCTACATACTAAATGTAGTAAATATACTAAACTTGTATTCAAATGTTTAACAGATAAAAATACATCCAATACAACTTGAAATCATCGGCATGGTAATGAACAAAATAACAAAGACTGGCTATTTCCCAAATGTAAAAAAATATGTTTTATGTAGCTACAACAGTTTTGTCATCAAAGCCCCATATACTACCCACCACTGCGACCTGTATGCTCTCGTTGGCTGGCCCTCGCTTCATATTCGTCGCCAAACACACTGGCTACAGGTCATCTATAAGTCTTTGCTAGGTGAAGCCCCGCCTTATCTCAGCTCACTGGTCACCATAGCAGCACCCACCCGTAGCACATGCTCCAGCAGGTATATTTCGCTGGTCACCCCAAAGCCAATTCCTTCTTTGGCCGCCTTTCCTTCCAGTTCTCTGCTGCCAATGACTGGAACGAATCGCAAAAATCATTGAAGCTGGAGACTCATATCTCCCTCTATAACTTTAAGCACCAGCTGTCAGAGGAGCTCACAGATCACTGCATCTGTAAATAGCCCATCCAACTACCTCATCCCCATACTGTATTAATTTATTTATCTTGCTCCTTTGCACCCCAGTATCTCTACTTGCACATTCATCTTCTGCACATCTATCATTCCAGTGTTTAATTGCTATATTGTAATTCTTTCGCCGCTATGGCCTATTTATTGCCTTAACTCCCTTATCTTACCTCATTTGCACTCACTGTATATATACTTTTCTATTGTGTTATTGACTGTATGTTTGTTTATTCCATGTGTAACTCTGTGTTGTTGTTTGTGTCGCACTGCTTTGCTTTATCTTGGCCAGGTCGCAGTTGTAAATGACAACTTGTTCTCAACTGACCTACCTGGTTAAATAAAGGTGAAATATAGTTTTTTAGATAAATATGAACTCTATGGTGATGTTGGCCTTAGGATGTTTAAAGGAACAACTACAGAATTATACTGAACAAAAATATGAATGCAGCATGCTATAATTTCAAAGATTTTACTGAGTTACAGTTCATATAAGGAAATCAGTCCCTAGTCTATGGTTTTCACATGATTGGGCAGGGGTGCAGCCATGGGTGGGCCTTGGAGGGCATAGGCCCACCCATTTGGCAGCCAAGCCCACCCACTGGGGAGGCAGGCCCAGCCAGTCAGAATGAGTTTTCCCCCACGAAAGGGCTTTATTTCAGACAGAAATAAAGCGGAAGAAGCCGGATGTGGAGGTCCTGGGCTGGCGTGGTTACACGTGGTCTGCCGTTGTGAGACCAGTTGGACATACTGCCAAATTCTCTAAAACAACATTGGAGGCACTCTCCTTCAAAACTTGAGACATCTGCTAAAAGTCAGTTTGCTAGAAACATCTCCTGTGGGAAAATGTGCATATTCTTTTATGCAGATTTTAGAATATTCGCATGAAAGTCTATTGCAATTTGGATGGAAACCAACCTAATGTCTTGGAGTGTGCAGTTACGCATATCAGATTTTGGAATGCTTTTCCTTTCATTCAAGGTTTACAAAATGCCATCATATAATTTCCCCATCAATCTCCCTATCCACTATTTAAACTTACAGGCTGCACGTCAATGAAGGACTTTCTGGTCTTGTTGAAGCTGTGTCAGAATGTCTTCCTGCCTATCTGAGGACCACTGGCAGAAGCCTTAAAGCGATATCACCTTGTGTAATGGAGAGCTTAAATAATAACTTGATTGTTTCAGACTAAAAATGAATGAGCATCTGCGGCACCACCAACAGGGTAATTTCAAACAACACCTGCACTGGCAAAGCAAAGCTTTTGTCCTTGAAGACCACAATACCAGTTATCGATGATTTTCCCCGAGCAGTCCGGTTTTAAAATGTAGAAGTCCTGAGCAGTCTGTTGTAAAGCAGACAATTACTTTTTTAGATACATTTTATTTAACTTTTTTTCTTTTTTTTTTACAAACAATAACATACATTGACAACTTAATAGACAACATTTACATACATATCCACAAAAATGTATGACATCACACTTTCTTAGATCCACATGTTCCCACTGTATCCACACCCAATGCTGTTTCTAATGCTCGTTAGACTCTGCCCCATAGGACTTCAAATTGTGTTATGTTGTAGCCAGACAAACAATTTATGTTCCATTGCAGTTGAACACCTAACTCTTGAAGTCGTCCTGACTTCAGTGTCTTTCACGTTGTCGATAATAAAGGGGGCTGTGTTTTTACTGGTTGGCTCTCCTCTGTGTCTTTCTCACTCATACACCCACAGCCACACACAGCCCCTTAGCGCCACCCCCTTCTTTGTGCTCACTCTGTTGCGAGCACAAAGTATTCAATGAATTATACATTTCTTTTAACAATCAGTTTTTAAAATACACAACAAATCTTTCGACATGTACCTGGCAAGACCCGGCCACTGCTCCAGCTTGGTGTGTCGCTTGGTGTGTCGACAGTCCTAGGTATTCATGTGTGTGTCCGGAGGACCTCTCCTCGTGTAGAAAAAAATATGGTGTTAACAGAATACTCACTGTGTGTAAGGGTTTTATGTACTTCTTTAAGGTCAGGCTATAGTTGAGACGTCCACAAGCAAGAGCGTATCCTGGTCTATCTCTTCCACTGCGAAAGAGAGGGTGAGAGGTAAAAGGGGGTACCTAATCAGTTGCGCAACTGAATGCATTAAACCAACATGTGTCTTCTGCATTTAACCCAACCCCTCTGAATCAGAGAGGTGCAGGGAGCTGCCTTAATCGACATCCACGGCGCCCAGGGAGCAGTTGTTGCCTTTGCTCAAGGGCAGAACAGCAGATTTGAACCAGCGACCTATCAGTTACTATCAGTTACTGGCCCAATACTCTTAACCGCTAGGCTTAACCGCTAGGGGGGAGATTTTAAGGGATAGTTTCACCCATATCTCTAAATTAAATACTTTGAGGGAAGGGTTGATAAACCAGGTCAAATGGTTGAACAAAAGCAAGGGAGTGAGGAAAGAGCAGAATGAATAGGGACGGCAGTAGCTTTGAGGTTAGAAAGGCAGGCTGATATTCAAATCCCTGAGCTGCCTGCTGGGAAATCTGCAGGGAGAGATCAGTCAGCCAGAAGGTTACCATCTACAATATCTCTGTATACTACCTACTGCTGTTTTGCACTGTGACAGAATATTTATGCAAATGACCAATAAAGCAAGTATGGTAAAATGGCAAGACTGTCTATGGTAGCTGTGCATGTAATGTACACTACCGTTCAAAAGTTTGGGTCACTTAGAAATGTCCTTGTTTTTGAAAGAAAAACTATTTTTTGTCCAATAACATAACATTTATCAGAAATACAGTGTAGACATTGTTAATGTTGTAAATGACTATTGTAGCTGGAAACAGCAGATTGTTAATGGAATATCTACATAGGCGCACTGAGGCCCATTATCAGCAACCATCACTCTTGTGTTCCAATGGCACGTTGTGTTAGCTAATCCAAGTTTATCATTTTAAAAGACTAATTGATCATTAGAAAACCATTTTGCAATTATGTTAGCACAGCTGAAAACTGTTATCCTGATTAAAGAAGCAATAATGCTGGCCTTCTGTAGACTAGTTGAGAATCTGGTGCATCAGCATTTCTGGGTTCGATTACAGGCTCAAAATGACCAGAAACAAAGCCCTTCCTTCTGAAACTAATCAGTCTATTCTTGTTTTGAGAAATGAAGGCTATTCCTATACGAGAAATTGCCAAGAAACTGAAGATCTCGTACAATGCTGTGTACTACTCCCTTCACAGAACAGCGCAAACTGGCTCTAACCAGAATAGAAAGAGGAGTGGGAGGACCCAGTGCACAACTGAGCAAGAGGACAAGTACATTAGAGTGTCTAGTTTGAGAAACAGACACCTCACAAGTCCCTCAAATGGCAGCTTCATTGAATAGTACCAACTAAACACCAGTCTCAATGTCAACAGTGAAGAGGTGACGCCGGGATGCTGGCCTTCTAGGCAGAGTTGCAAAGAAAAAGCTATATCTCAGACTGGCCAATAAAAAGAAAAGATTAAGATGGGCAAAAGAACACGGACACTGGACAGAGAAACTCTGCCTAGAAAGCCAGCATCTCGGAGACGCCTCTTCACTAAGAGGCTCTGGCTCTAGTCCGGTGTAGATCAGTTGGCAGAGCATGGCGCTTGCAATGCCAAAGTTGTGTGTTCAATTTCCACAGGGGGACCAGTATGAACACTTACGCACTCACTACTGTCAGCTGACCTGGATAAGAGTTTCTGCTAAATGATTAAATTGTTAATGTTTAAAAGTTAAGTCTTTCAAGATTCCATTAAGGTTGTACTATTGGTTATCGATGGCAATGTGGAAGATGTAGATGCTGGGTCAATGAGAATCAGTGCTCACGAGGACCAGGAGGGGACCTGCAGCTCTAAGCCGTGTGCCAGAGGAGAGGTCTACTGCTCTGCAGGATGTTGCACAGATGGGGGCCAACAACGCAGCACGGGAGGCAATCCTAGTGCGGGTGATTTTCACCTCTTACTTCTTCGAAGAGGGTGCTGTTCCTTGGCAACACCTTGTGCAATTGACTACACTACGCACAAGCCCACGGAGGTTCTTTCTGAACACTGTCTCTTTAACAACCGTATTTTCTCAATAAGTCTCCCTCCCTCACTTCATCCCTTCTCCCTAAATCCTCTAGGTTCTGAACTACCTGAAACAGAGGGCACAGCAGGTGAAAGGTCACTTGGTTCGGGTCAGCAGGAAGTATTATTAAAGAGATGCTTTACATTGAAATACAGATAGAGATGTAGTAGTCCCAGAGTTAACGATCCCAGGTCAGTTTATATTATACAGGAAGTATTATTAAAGAGATGCTTTACATTGAACTACAGATAGAGATGTAGTAGTCCCAGTGTTAATGATCCAAGGTCAGTTTTGTATTTCACCACCTGATCATTATGACTGACATAGTGTTAGAATTGAAAAGACACAAGGCTTAATCATGCCATCTTTCTCTCTCCATTTTTCTCATCTGCAGGTATATTTTGATGTGAGAAAGGATGCCAACCCCCAGTCCTGTCATCGTCAACTCACCCTCTTGAAGATAACCATCGGGCCGACTGGGTGCCCAGGGCTGGATAGGAGACACCTCTAGAGACACTATTATATCATTGTGATGACCTGAGAGAATAGGAAGTTTAGTAGCACTGTAATTAATTCATTAAACGCTGTCTTCCCTGCTCTTCTGTTCTTATCTCTTTCCCTTTCTGTCTTTGACACTCATACCTCTCTCCCCACCTCCTCTTTCTTCCTCTCTGTTTTTATAATGCATACCAGATGTGCATTGAAGCACAGATTGAACTTGTATTTATAATATAATATTACAATTATAATATTTATAATGCATGTATTATGTAATTATGACACTTGGATAATGAACTTTAAATAAAGCTTTCGCATTCTCTGCTGGTTGAAATTAAGTCTCTCATTTGGTTAGGCTCCCAAGTGGCGCAGCGGTCTAAGGCACTGTAGACACCCTGGTTTGAATCCAGGCTGTATCAAAACCGGCCGTGATTGGGAGTCCCATAGGATGGCTCACAATTGGCCCAGTGTCGTCCGGGTTTGGGCGGTGTAGGCCGTCATTATAAGTAAGAATTTGTTCTTAACTGACTTGCCTAGTTAAATAAAGGTTAAATAAATCAAATTTAAATTTGATGAAATACTACACCAATCCTGTGTCCTCAGATTATGTAGATGGATTCCATGACGCAAAGGAAGTGTACTGCTTTTTTTACATTCTGGTCCTGTATATATGAATTACAAATCAGCTTTTAACTAGTTAAATCATGTCTTCAAGTCTAACACAGAGTTACAATGTGTAACCATTGATGTCCCAGGACCAGGATTAGTTAACACTGTTTATGTGCATAATTGTAATACATACATGCAGACACAGCATCATTCAAAGACTGGAGTTTGATACTCCTGGTATTGGATAGGACTGGAAAAGAATGTCTCACTGACATTCATACCTGAACCATACCTTTATTAGCCAAGGCAGAGTACATGATCAGTGAATATATTCAATGTACAGGCTGCAATGTGGGAAACTCATGCTTGGTAATAATGTATATACGACTTGCATCCTTGGCACAATAAAGTTATGTTATATTCTACTCAATCCATAGTCTTCATTAACCTCTCTGGGAAATGTGGGACGCTATTCAACAGCCAGTGAAATAACAGGGCGGCAAATTCAAAACAACAAAAATCTCATAATTCAAATTTCTCAAACATTGGATTACACTTCTCGTTAATCCAACCACATTGTCCGATTTCAAAAAGGCTTTACGGCGAAAGCATAACATTAGATTATGTTAGGACAGCGCCGAGACAAGAAAAACCACACAGCCATTTTCCAAGCAAGGAGAGGCGTCACAAAAACCAGAAATACATCTAAAATTAATCACTAACCTTTGATGATCTTCATCAGATGGCACTCATAGGACTTCATGTTACACAATACATGTATGTTTTGCTCGATAAAGTTCATATTTATATCCAAAAACCCCATTTTACATTGGCGTGTAATGTTCAGAAATGTTTTGCCTCCCAAAACTTCCGGTGAATGAGCACATCAATTTACAGAAATACTCATCATAAACGTCGATAAAATATTAAACTGTTTTTCAAAGAATTATAGATACACTTCTCCTTAATGCAACCGCTGTGTCAGATTTTAAAAAAACTTGACAGCGAAAGCACACTTTGCAATAATCTGAGTACAGCGCTCAGACAACAACAACAAGCAATACAGATACCCGCTATTTTGGAGTCAACTAAAATCAGAAATAGCATTATTAATATTCACTTACCTTTGATGATCTTCATCAGAATGCACTCCCTGGAATCCCAGTTCCACAATAAATGTTTGTTTTGTTCGATAAAGTCCATAATTTATGTCCAAATACCTCCTTTTTGTTCATGCGTTTAGTCCACTACTCCAAATGCAGGAAGCGCACGCAAAATGTCATGACGAAAAGTCTAAAAAAGTTATATTTACATTCGTAGAAACATGTCAAACGATGTATAGCATCAATCTTTAGGATGTTTTTAATCATAAATCTTCAGTAATATCCAACCGGACAATTCCAATGTCTTCAGAAATGAAAAGGAACACAGCTCACTCTCATGGGAGCGCGCGCCACTGAACTCATGTCATTCTCTCAGTCATCTGACTCCAGGACCTCTTATTCTCTCCCTATTCACAGTAGAAGCATGAAACAATGTTCTAAAGACTGTTGACATCTAGTGGAATCCTTAGGAAGTGCAAAATGACCCCACAGACACTGTATACTTAATAGGGAATCACTTGAAAAACTACAAACTTCAGATTTCCACACTTCCTGGTTGGATTTTTCTCAGGTTTTTGCCTGCCATATGAGTTCTGTTATACTCACAGACATCATTCAAACAGTTTAAGGAACTTCGGAGTGTTTTCTATCAAAATCTACTAATAATATGCATATCCTAACTTCTGGGCCTGAGTAGCAGGCAGTTTAATTTGGGCATGTTATTCATCTGAACTTCCGAATACTGCCCCGTCACCAAAAAATGTATGCCATTCTGAGTGACTTGAAGTCAATACAACCGGCTATGATAGCTGAGGTTCATAGCTAGCTAGCTACTATTAACATTATAATATTTACATGTAGCAGTCATGTGTGTAACAGTCATTTTCTGCAATTTCTTGGAGATTGGTGGAAGCCATTAAGACCACTGTTCTGAACTAATATTCATACCAAACTTGTTAAACGGTCCATACACAGATCGGCTACATAGCTAGCTACACATCCATAGGCATACAGACATTTGTATCCTCCAATACACATTTAGCAAGACAATAGTTAGCTAGCTATGCTACTTCAGCTGCATTGCATGGCAAATATCAGCAGGCCAAGCTTATAAAATTGTAGATTTAATTTTGCAGTAAATGCTTTAGCTAGCTAGATTCTTAACATCCACTGTTTCACAAGATGAAACCTTGGTTTGATGGTTTTCTCAGGAATCCCTAAAACAACACAAATTACAATTTCAACCAGGCTTATAGAAGCTTGATAGCTAGCTGGCTAATCCTAGCTAGCTTGCTAAATAGTGATTTTCGTAAATACTTTACTGACTTTATTGTGCCCATGGGGACATTTTGTTGCAGTGTCATGTACACGTTTAAAGTGACGATTAAATACAAAACAGATTGACAATACAACTTTCTTAACTTCTTGAGGCTACCTGGGACGTTAGCGTGCCCCCCGTGGCGCACCCTATCAACAGCAGGTGCATTTCAAGAGCTGCAAATTTGAAACCAAATAAATGTACAAATTCAAATTTCTCAAACATACAACTAACTTACAGCCTTTGAAAGATAAACATCTTCTTAATCTAACCACGTTTACCGATTTCAAAAAGGTTTTACGGGGAAAGCATAAAGTTAGGTTATGTTAGGAGAGTACATTGACAATAGCGGTGTGCAATGCATTGTCGATTCAAAGACAGGCTTCACCAAAACCATACAATCAGCTAAAATTATGCACTAACCTTTTACAATCTCCATCAGATGACACTCCTAGGACATTTTGTTAGACAATGCATGCATTTTTAGTTCTATCAAGTTCATATTTATATCTAAAAACAGTGTTTTACTATGGCGTTGATGTTCAGGAAATCGTTTCCCTCCAATACCGACAGTCAAGTCATGACGACAAAATAATTAATTAATATTAGAAAACATTGCTAAAATATTATATTGTCATTCAAAGAATTATAGATTTACATCTCTTGAACGCAATGGACTTGTCAGATTTTAAATTAACCTTACTGGGAAATCACACTTTGCAATAATCTGAGCACTGCGCCAGAAAAATACGCATCGCGATACAGACTAACCGCCATGTTGGAGGAATCTAAAATCGAAAATACTATATAAATAATCCATTACCTTTGATTCTCTTCATCAGATGTCACTTCCAAAGAGTCCCAGGTCCATAACGAATGTAGTTTTGTTCAAAAAAGCTCATCATTTATGTCGAAAAACCTCCGTGTTGTAGCGCATGATCTAAGCCAGCCGGACTTCACTTCACTTCAAGAACGGAAAAAATATATTTCCGTTCGTTCAAACATGTCAAACGTTGTATCGCATAAATCATTAGGGCCTTTTTTAACCAGAACATGAATAAAATTCAAGGCGGACCATTGGGTTTTCTTTTAAAACGTTTCGGAATGAGAGTACCCACCATCAAATCGCGCGCCAGGGTGAATGATGGACCATCACGTTCCATGGCTCTTATTCGGTCAGATCTCACTGTAGAACACTCAAAACACTTTGTAAAGGCTGGGGACATCTTGTGGAAGCAATAGGAAGTGCCAGAATATACCTCACCCCCTTTGTTTTTCAATGGCATAGGCTCAAAGTCAATTCAACACATCAGGTATCCACTTCCTGTCAGAATCTGTCTCAGGGTTTTGCCTGCCAAATGAGTTCTGTTATACTCACAGACACCATTCAAACAGTTTTTGAAACTTTAGGGTGTTTTCTATCCATATATAATAAGTATATGCATATTGTAGTTACTGGGTAGGTGTAGGAGGCATTTAAAAATGGGCACATCTTTTTTCAAAAAGTCTCAATACTGCCCCCTATACCCTAACAGGTTAACAGTTACATAGCAATAAAATGAGACTGGCCTGCTGGCCTTACTGGGTGGATAGGAACATTAGGCTGAGCTATTTAGGAGGGATATCACACCTGGCACAAATTATTGTCTAGTTGTGTTTTTCCTGCCAAGGGGTGCCCTATACCTGTGCCCCTAGGGGAGTAGTTCACAGTCCGGGTACAGGGGGTGGCTTGGGTCTAAAATTATTTTCTGAGACTTGCGGAGGGCCCTGACCTACAAGATCTCATCCAGGCCTTGACCTCTGATAGAGGCTGCAGAGGTAGGTGTTATACACTTCCTGAAGTCTGCAAGTCTCTTTGGTCTTGTTGGTATTGAGGACCAAATGTGATTGGTCACACCACTCTATAAAGTAATTTAGGACCGGGCCATTGTGTTCCTTGTCATTATGCAACAGGCTGGTCAAGGCAGTGTCATTAGCAAACTTAACGAGGTGTCTATCAAGATGGGAACTAGGATGGGAACTAGTAAAACTATTAGTGTACAAGATGTACAGGAGTGGGGACAAAACTCATCCCTGAGAAGAGCCTGTGTTGGTGGTGCGTATGTCCCACACATGAGGACCTACTTTGATCCGCTGTGACCTCTGGCTTAGGAAGTCCAACAGCCACAAAACCAGCCACCCATCTAAGGAGAAGTCCCTTATGAGTCTCTGTGCCAGAATGTAAGGCTGGATTGTGTTGAAGGCAGAAGAAAAGTCAACAAACAAAACCCTAACATGGGATTTGGCACCCTCTAAATGTCAAAAGACCATATTGAGGACAGTAAGAATGGCATCATCAACTCCTCTGCTGGTCTGATAGGCAAACTGAAACGGGTTGAGGAGCTTTTGGGTGGCGCTGAGAATATGACTTTTCACAATTATCTCAAAGCAATTCATTACTAAGGATGTCAAGGTGACAGGGCGGTAGTCATTCAGCACAGAGTGATTAGATGATTTAGGAATGGGTATAATTATTGAGTTTTTCCACAATACTGGCACGTGTTGCTGGTCGAACGAGGATTGGAAAATGTATGTAAAAACACTAGCCAATTGTTCAGCAGAGTGCTTTGACACGTCCACTTAACTTCATGACCAAAAAACATTAATCGTCATTTGTCTCTACATTAACTAACATCAGCCCCTCAACTGTACATTTTTTGGGATGATTCGTTATGACGTTATAATGACTTCCATTTGCTTCAATCCTAGTACTTTTGTCAGCCATCTTTGCTGAAGAAAGTCTCCACTGTTGGGTCACAGAATGTCATATTAGTCATGGGAACCACTAGATATGATTAGTCATCGCCCAGTGTTCTTGGAAATGCTGAACTTTTCACCACCTCCCACGCCACGTTCGCGCCACCCAACGGTCCCCCGCCCGCTCTGCTCCTTACCGCTTTACTTCCATTGAAAATGAATGGGAAGGGGTGTTTCACAGCGCGGTGCTGCCCACTAGTGTACACGGGCTGTCAGTAAGCTAGCGTCACAAGCATGGTCGCGAGGCTAATGTTACCACAGCCAGAAATATTAACAGAGAAAATTGCTAGCTCTCAAGCAAATGTTAGCTAGCTACCTAATAATGATAGGACAACCTATTTAACCTGAATGGCAATCAAATTCATAATTTGGAATGTTTGTTACTTACTGTTATCACAGTTTTCAGTCAGACAAAACACCCTTAGTCTGTCTAAATAAGACATTTTCAACTCGTCAGTCACTCAGTTGCATTAGCTAGAACTAGAATACTTGCAAGTATTCTGGTGGACTTGAAGGACTGGTGGCGGCAGAATTAACCAACTGGCTGGGTGAAATATCCATAGCCCAACCTTAATAAGGGCTATGGCTCCCAAGTGGCACAGTGGTCTAAGGCACTGCATCTCAGTGTTAGAGGCATCACTACAGACCTTGGATCGATTCCAGGCTGTATCACAACCGGCCGTGATTGGGAGTCCCATAGGGCGGCACACAATTGGTCCAGCATCGTCCGGGTTTGGCTGGGGTAGGCCAACATTGTAAATAAGAATTTGTTCTTAACTGACTTGCCTAGTTAAACAAAGGTTAAAAAAATACAAAATAACCCAGCACCAACAACTCAACTATTGACCCAATAACTGCAACCCAGCAATTGGGTCAGCCAAACAACCCAACATTTTTTAGAGTGTAACTTACATCTCAAAGCCATGCATGCAAGAAGCCTTGACCTGTCTGGTTTACACATATTTCTCTGTCCTCAGTTTGATTGAAGGCCTCCTTCTGTATTTTTGCCTTGTAACTGATTGCTTCTAGAAAGAGAGAAGGAACAACACATGATGAAGATGACTTAGCTACTAGTTTAAATCAATGAAAGATGTAATTGTTACAAAGAAAGAATGTATGGGCTACATTTATGAGAATAATACATGCATTGACTTACCTTATCAATCGTGAAGACAATACACTGGGGTCACCACAAACATGTTTCCAGAGTGTTGATGCATCCTCCTCCCAATGCACCTGTTAGTTTTGCTTTGATGTCAAATAAACTCATATTACCTACCTTAGCTGTTGTGCTAGCTAACATGCTACTGAACCGTGACACTAGCATATGTGGTATTTGTTTTTTTATTAAGATCCCCATTAATTCTTGCAAAAGCAGCAGCTACTCTTCCTGGGGTCCAGATAAAACAATATAGAAAAACATAACACAGAACAGAACTACATACATTTTTTTGAAGGCACACGTAGCCTACATATCAATACATACACACAAACTATCTAGGTCAAATAGGGGAGAGGTGTTGTGCCATGAGGTGTTGCTTTATCTGTTTTTTTAAATCAGGTTTGTTGTTTATTTGAGCAATATGAGATGGAAGGAAGTTCCATGCAATAAGGGCTCTATATAATAGTGTATGCTATCTTGAATTTGTTCTGTATTTGGGGACTGTGAAAAGACTCCTGGTGGCATGTCTGGTGGGATAAGTGTGTGTTTCAGAGCTGTGTGTAAGTTGACTATGCAAACAATTTGTGATTTTCAACACATTAATGTTTCTTATAAAAATAAGAAGTGATGCAGTCAGTCTCTCCTAAACTCTTGGCCAAGAGAAACTGGCATGCATGGTATTTATATCAGCCCTCTGATTACAATGAAGAGCAGAACCTGCCGCTCTGTTCTGGGCCAGCTGCAGAGTAACTAGGTCTTTCCTTGTAGCACTGGACCACATGACTGGACAATAATCAAGATTATACAAAACTAGAGCCTTTTCGGAGTGTGGTGTCAAAAAAAGCAGAGCATCTCATTAGCATCTCATCTTTAACCTCTCTGGGATGGGGGCAGTATTTTCACGTCCGAATGAAAAGCGTGCCCAAAGTAAACTGCCTGCTGCTCAGGCCCAGAAGCTAGGGTATGCATAGAAAACACTCTGAAGTTTCTAAAACTGTTTGAATGATGTCTGTGTGTATAACAGAACTTATTTGGCAGGCAAAACCTCGAGGACAAACCAACCAGGGTTTTTGTTTTTTTGAGGTCACTCTCTTTTCAATGAGTTTTCAATGGGAATCTAGATTTCTAAGGCACTTGCTTGCAGATCCTATCGCTTCCACTGGATGTCAACAGTCTTTAGAAATTGGTTGATGTTTTTCCTTTGAGAAATGAAGAAGTAGCCCTGTTCAGAATGAGGGTCGAGTGAAGTGTACTGTTTGTTAGAGGCGCGTGACCTGAAAGCTTGCTCCACTTTGTTTTCCTCCGGTATTGAACAGAGTTTGTCCCGTCTTAAATTTTATTGATTATTTACGTTAAAAAATACCTAAAGTTGTATTAGGAAAGTTGTTTGAAATGTTTGGACAAAGATTACAGGTAACTTATGAGATATTTTGTAGTCATGTTGCGCGAGATGGAACCGGTGTTTTTCTGGATCAAACACGCCAAATAAATGGACATTTGGAGATATAACGATGGAATTAATCGAACAAAAGGACCATTTGTGATGTTTATGGGACATATTGGATTGCCAACAGAAGAAGCTCGTCAATGTTAAGGCATGAATTATATCGTTATTTCTGAGTTTTGTGTTGCGCCTGGCGGGATGAAATATGATTGTTTGTGTTTGTTTGATGGGGTGCTGCCCTCAGATAATAGCATGGTTTGCTTTCGCCGTAAAGCCTTTTTGAAATCTGACACGGTGGCAAGATTAACAACAAGTGTAGCTTTAATTTGAAGTATTGCATGTGTGATTTCATGAAAGTGTAATATTTATTGTAATTTAATTTGAATTTGGCACCCTGCACTTTCACTGGATGTTGGTCAGGTGGGACATTAGCGTCCCATCTAGCCTAGAGAGGTTAAAACCATTGAATCTATATGTTTTGACCATGACAGTTTACAATCTAAGGTAATGCCAATAAATGTAGTCTTCTCAACTTGTTCAACAGCCACACCATTCACTACCAGATTCAGCTGAGGTCTAGAACTTAAGGAATGATTTGTACTAAATACAATGCTCTTAGTTTTAGAGATGATCAGGACCAGTATATTACTGGCCACCCATTCCAAAACAGACTGCAACTCTTTGTTAAGGGTTTCAGTGACTACATTAGCTGTGGTTGCTGATGCGTATATGGTTGAATAATCAGCATACATGGACCCACATGCTGTGTTTAATGCCAGTGGCAGGTCATTGGTAAAAATAGAAAAGAGTAGAGAGCCTAGAGAGCTGCCCTGCGGTACACCACACTTTACATGTTTGACATTAGAGAAGCTTCCATTAAAGAAAACCCTTTGAGTTCTATTAGATAGATAGCTCTGAATCCACAATATGTTTTTTCAACAATGGTCAATAATGTCAATATTATGGTCAATAATATCAAAGGCTGCACTGAAATATAACAGTACAGCTCCCACAATCTTCTTATTATCAATTTCTTTCAACCAATCATCAGTCATTTGTGTCAGTGCAGTACATGTCAGTGCCCTTCTCTATAAGCATGCTGAAAGTCTGTTGTTAAATTGTTTACAGAGAAATGGCATTGTATTTGGTCCCAAAATTTTTTTCCAACAGTTTGCTAAGAGCTGGCAGCAAGCTTATAGGTCTGCTGTTAGAACCAGTAAAGGCCAGTAAAGGCCAGTAAAGACATACCAGGAGGTATGTCATTATTGATCGATAACAATAATTTTCCCACCTCTCCCACACTAACTTTACAAAATTCTAACTTGCAATGCTTTTCTTTCATTATTAGTTTTTTTTATTCATGAATACAATTGCTCACTGTTCATTGTTGGCATTTCCTGCCTAAGTTTGCCCACTTTGCCAATTAAATAATCATTAAAATAATTGGCAACATCAAATGGTTTTGTGATGAATAAGTCATATGATTCGATGAAAGATGGAGTTCAATTTGTCTTTCTGCCCATCATTTCATTTAAAGTACGCCAATGTTTTTCCATCATTCTTTATATTATTGATCTTGGCTTCATAATAGTTTCTTCTTCTTTTTGTTGAGTTTAGTCACATCATTTCTCAATTTGCAGTAAGTCAGCCAATCAGATGTGCAGCCAGACTTATTAGCCACTCCTTTTGCCCCACCACTTTCAACCATACAGTTGTTCAATTCCTCATCAACCCACAGAACCTTGACAAATTTTAAATTCCTCATCAATCCATGGAACCTTAACAGTTCTAATAATCAGTTTCTTAACACGTGCATGTTTATCAATAACTGGAAGAAGCAATTTCATAAATTCATCAAGTGCACTGTCTGGATGCTCCTCATTAATCACATCAGACCCACAAATATTTTTAACATCATCCACATAAGAGTCACAGCAAAATCTTTTGTATGATCTCTTATACACTATTTTAGGCCCAGCTGTTGGAACTTTGGCTTTCCTGGATATAGCCAATATACTGTGATCACTGCATCCAATGGGTACGGATACAGCTTTAGAACAAAGTTCTACAGTATTAGTAAAAATGTGATCGCTACATGTGGATGATCTTGTTCCTGTAGTGTTTGTAAACACCCTGGTAGGTTGATTAATAACCTGAACCAGATTACAGGCACTGGTTACAGTAAGAAGCTTCCTCTTGAGTGGACGGCTTGATGAAAACCAGTCAATATTCAGGTCCCCAAGAAAGTAGACCTCTCTGTAGACCTCACGTCACATACACTATCAAGCATGTCACACATATTATTTAGATACTGACTGTTAGCACTTGGACTATAGCAACACCCCAAAAGAAAAGGCTTTAGATGTGCCAAGTGAACCTGCAACCACAACACTTCAATAACACTTGACTTAAGATCTTCTCTAAGCATTACAGCGATATGGCTCTGAATATATACTGAATATTATCTAAGTGAGTCTCAGAAATGGCTAATATATTAATGCTATCTGATGTTAGCAAGTTATTGATTTCATGAACCTTATTTCTAATGGCTACATATATTAATATGGGCTATTTTCAGCCCTTTCCTGGGTAGCTTATCAGAGATAAACATAATACTGAAAAGAGCAAACAAAGCAAGATAAAAAAAAATACATTCAGCAGTCCATTAATCAATTGGTGTGTGTGTGTGTGCTGCAGGGTTGAAGCTACGAAACCATAGGCTTGGCTCTCTCATCCCTTCCTGGCTTCTGGGAAGGATGGGGGACAATGAGCCTGTCATAGTGGATGTAAGCAGTGTCCCCACGTGCTCTGGCAGCTTTCATGGCTGGGATCAGTTCTTTCCTCTTCTGGCCACAGCTTCAGGAAAGTCCTCGTTGAGGAAGATATATGTTCCTCTCAAGTTCTTGGCTCCTCCTAGAACAGCTACATTGTCCTTGAACCTCAGGAACTTGACCACCATCGGCCTGGGCCTATCACCTGGGCCGGTGGTGGGTTTTCCAGTCCTGTGAGCACGCTCCACCTCAATCTTTCTGTTGTCCATCTTCAATTTCTCAAAGATCATTTCCCTCACTTTGTCCTCAGACTACATCCAGGTCTCATGTGGAGATTCTGCAATTCCATCCACAACCATGTAGTTCCGCCTTGATTGTTCCTCGAGATCTGATTTGAGAACTGAGAGTCTGATTTATTGGTCATTGTTATCATGGTTGTCCATTCTTTTATTAGTAGAATCCACAAGTATTTGGACAAAATACTTGAAGCTATTTTCTTGTTGTAAGTCTCTTTTTGTTCGTTTAAAAGATTCTTCACGTCTGATAGAGAGACACCACTGTCCTTAACGGTACTCCCGCCGGCTTTGGTCTAGCAACGTAGGTTACGCTGTTACTCCTCGCATTTCCAGACAGGGCAGGTCACAGGGAAGATTGAAAACAACAAACAGCAGGGATCTAGACAGCCACAAACCCGGGGAAATCCGCGGTCCCAGCCACAATGGCTAACCGCGTTGCGGGCTACGTTCAAGAAAACCCTGCTAGCTTGACATAGGCTAGCTGTGACGCCAAATAATTCATCAGACCCGTCCTTGGTCGGCAGGATCACTGGAAAGAGACAAGTAGTTGACATACTTATTGGTATTAAAATGCAAATCATTAGTTATCTATCTAGCTACATATCACATGAATTGTGCAATAAATATCATAGCTAACGTTATCTAGTTAAGCGCTAGCCAGTCAGTCAGTAGTGCTAACAGATTGAAACTGGTATCAACAAAATGTGTTTCACTCTATCCCATAAAACATGACATTGCTAACTAGGATTCATTTAGCTAATAAAATGTTAAAGTTTATTAGGAAGTTGAATTAATAAGTTAGACACTCACAATAGAACTTTGCTAGGTAGCTAGCTAGACAGCTTGGTTTCCATTTTCCAACAGATATTTCTAATCCAACTGATTGGTCATAAAAAAAAACTCTGGTGAATGGTTTCCTAGTGGCAATAAAAATTATTGTACCAAAGGTTTGCTGCAGATTCACTACTAGTGGCAAACGTTTGCAAACTTTTGGCAACATTTTGTGGCACACTATTTAGTTTGCAGCAAATTTGCCACAAAGGTAAAGGGGCAGCCCTTTAACAACAACACATAATTGGGTTACAAGCAATATGGTGTCTTGTGAATAGAAAACTAGACGGAAGGACAGAGTCAACACAGTGCTGCAGAGGTTTCCTAAAGAAAAACAAAACAATAATTTATTCTCATTTCATTTTGCAATGATCACAATTATACCACACGTTTACCTGGCTACAAGTGTGCTAACTACATATTACTCGAAATAAGACCCTTGACGTAAAACAAATACAGGAGTTGGTTTCAAAGTTCAAATTTACAATATTTTAACTGAAAATGAGGCGTTTACAACAAGTACATATTATGCAGTACACTGAACCAGACTGGAATGTGTGTAGTTATTGTATATGGAAACCTGATTTCAAAATTGGGAAATGTACTGCCAAGTTATGAGTCCTGCACACCGGCAGTCATCCAATCCATAACTAGTAAGTACAAGGGTACGGAGTGTGCGTGTGCTACTCAACGATCTGCCATTGTTAAAACATAGTACTCTTAACTTATTTTAAGGTGAAGCTTGAGCTCAACTTTGAGCAGCACCAGAGAACAATAGTCAGTTCATAACAAATGTTTTGAATTTAATTGGAAACTGTTTAGGTTATGTTGAGAAACTTTAACATTGTACAATATGAAAAAACAAAGGATAATGTGAACATAAATATGCTAAATCCTATGACGAGAGGGTGTACCAGTACTACATTGGAACTCCTGATGCATTGCAGTAATGTAATATAATACCAAAGAGGGGTAACATATCACAGCTTGTCTTCAAAGCCTCTTCAAATGGTTGCAAAGGGAAATGCAAATGGTCCACAGTTTTTTTGATACATTCTTGATTTGGCTAAAGTATCTCAATATTGGTCCCTTTTATGCAGGTAGAAAATGTAAGCATTCAATCCAACTTCTCTCTTTACTATATTGTTTCGAAGAAATGTATTATTATTTGGTAAATCAATGGTTGTACTTTTAGTTGTATGTGTGTGTGGAATCAGCAGAAAGTCCTGAACGTTAAAACTTAAACATTAGGCATTTGGATTTTCAAATAAGTGTTCACATCTTAAAAGTTTTCGAACAGTCATTCTGATTCACATCTAAAATCACTTTTTGAGTGACTAAAATATCACCCATAATATCGGTTTTGGATAGAAATGCTTGAAACTTGAGAAACTTTTTCTCTCATGGCTAACGACCAGAAAGTAATTAAAAAAAACTGAGACTGAGAAGGAGGGAAGACTGAGAAGGAGGGAAGCTTGTATTCATGAGCTCACCTTGAATGGCATCTATTTGAAATGTCAAGCAACTTGGATGCAGTGAGCAGTGTCGCAGTAAAATCATCTCAAGCAAATTTGGTGATACACAAAGCAAGTCAAACAACATTGAAATTGCATGAATGATGTCAATCTTTTTTTTTTTAATAAGTTTCCCGTTTGGCATGTCTCTTGTGATGCGGTTCACAGCAGTACTGATGGATGTGTTGACATGACGACTGCATCAGAGTTTTGAACGACCCTTCTCTTATTAAAATGAGAGAGTTAGAGTGATGTCACCCTATCCCCTTAATAATCCCACCTCCTGAATCCAAGTTTTTGACATGGTGGGGGGGGACCAGTGACTCTATGATCAAACTTGATCAATGTAGAAGAACCAGTCATTTTTCATACTTTGATCTAGTTTCATCCAAATATTATCCAATTTCATGAAAAACACTATTTTGACTGTTCATGACCTTTAAAGGGATACTTCGGATTTTGGCAGAGGCACTTTATCTACTTCCCCAGAGTCAGATGAACTTGTGAATACCATTTGTATGTCTCTGCGTGCAGTTTGAAGGAAGTTGTTAATAGCGCAATGACTAAGTCTATGGGTATATTTTTTTACATTTTTTTTATTTTACCTTTATTTAACTACGCAAGTCAGTTAAGAACAAATTCTTATTTACAATGATGGCCTACCCCGGCCAAACCCTAAACCGGATGACGCTGGGCCAATTGTGCTCCGCCCTATGGGACTCCCTATCACGGCCAGTTGTGATACAGCCTGGAATCGAACCAGGGTATGTATTGATACCTCTAGCAATGAGATGCAGTGCCTTAGACTGCTGCGCCACTCGGGAGCCCAATCTGCTAGCATGCTAACTGACACCCATAGACTTCCAGTCATTGCGCTAACGCTAGTGAGCATTGGCTCGCGAAACTTTCCTCTAGCTTCCTTCATACCAAAATCCCGAAGTGTCCCTTTTAGGACAAATGGCTGGTTTATCAAATCTAGACCTGCAAGAAGTAGGATTTCTGTACTGTACATTCAATTGAACGCCTCTCCCCCTGAGGGAGTACATACAAATATTCTGGAATCACTGCATAACAGAACAGAAATATGAAAATAATTTAACATTATGCAGGTAATTACATTTACAGGATGAACTAAGAAAAATAATTGCTCAGTAATCTCATACAAAAGTGTTTCTGGAACAGAGTGAAATAATGATAAACAGATTTTTTTAATGCCATGGAAACCATTGGATAAAATTCTTTAGAAAATGCTATTTTTCGGGTAACAAAGTTGTGAAAAATATTCCTATCGCCCTCATAAAAACGCCACATTGAACGAGGCAAGTATATAATACCACATGGGGTACTGTAGATTAGTGTTTCTCAAATTCCGGTCCGGAGACCAGCACCGGTCCCTGGGATGTTGCTCACCGGGGTAGGGCCATAGCTTGCTGGTTCCTGGTATGAATACGGTTGAGAAACACTACTATAGATTGTTATGTGTTAGTTGTATATTATACAGTGGTGACCGATAGGAAGGCCTTATGTACTTTGGCCCTGGGGTCATCAGGGGCTTTGGCCCCATGAGTCATCAGTTCCTGAATGGTCATCCAGTTGTCCAGGATCTTCTTGTTGCACTTCTTCATCATCTTCCTGTGGCTCAGTTCAATGATGTTGACCTCCTTGCGTCCTTCACTGCTGCTCTGAGGACTCTCCCTCAGGCTCTCCAGTCGGCTGCGCTGCATGAACTCCCGTCTCCTCCGCTGTTCTTTAGCCCTGACCAGATGCTGCTTCCTCTCCTCTTTACTCCAGTACCGCCCCATCTTCATCTCGGACATAGCATCGTCGTCCGTGGTCATCCCTCCGCTACGCTCCTCTTTGATCTTCAGGGCGCGTTCCCGTAGGATCTTGTCCCTGATGGGTCTCTTGGTAATGTAGCGCGTGCCGTCTGAACGGATTTTCACCTTCCATTCCATCTTAGGCTCGATGGCGGGGCTCAGCTGGGGCTCCTTGACCCCACTGAGCAGGCTGAGCTGGCTCTGGGCGTACTCCGCAGCTGAGCGCTGCTGAATCAACTGCATGTAGCTCTGGTAGTGGCGAGCGTGGGCTGGGATGTTGACGTTGGGCTGGCGGTGCTGGGAGTCATGGGACGGGGATAGGTAAGGGATCTGGGAAGCCCTGGGAGGAGGCTGAGGCTTCACCTTCCAGTTCCCAAACCCACTCCTTTCGTTGTCTGCAGGGGCCACCTTGTCCGACTCTGAGGGGTAAAGGCTGTGATCGGGGCTGCTGGCCTTGCCTGGGATGGGGGCAGAGTGGAGAGGCCGGTGTTTGGGGCTGGGGCTGGCTGTGGTGTGGAGGCTGGCCAGGCTGCTGTGGAGGTTCCTCTGGTTGGTGAGGGTCACCATCCTCCTCTGAAGGGAGTGCTCAGGGGAGCGGTCCATTGCCAGCGGCGTGCTGCGAGAGCTCTCAGCAGTGTTGTAGGCACTCGAGCTGTCCTTGTCTGACTTCTCCGGCTTCTCCGGACACTCGTTGATGTCCACCAGCTTGCTTCTTCTAGGTGAGTCATTGCACCCCAGGTGGGAGCTTTGGTCCTTGGGTGTGGGGCAGACAATTTGGGGAAACACTTGCTGCCCCTGGTCCCACTGGGACCCCACCGGCCCCTTGCCGAGCTTGTGTGCCTGCATGATGTTCTGGCACTCTAGCTCGATGCTGCGGAGCTCGTCGTTGAGCATGCGGAGCTCACGCTGCACGCCACCGGCCGGCTCTCCCAGCCTACACTCTATAGTGCTGCGTCTGCTATAGATCAGGTCATATTCCCCGCTGTTACGGATCTGACACTTCAGCTCCAGGAGCTGCTGGAACCGATCGCCATCCTCTGCAACATCCTCCTCTTCTTCCTCCTCCTCCTCTTCTTCCAGACGTGTGGGACAGTCCTGTCTGTCCCTCAGACACTGGGAGAGTCTCCGTTGGATGTGGGTTAGGAGGGCGTTGTGGTCGGGGGCGTCGATGCTGTTCCTTAACGACATCCCCAGCCCGCTGTCCTGAGTTCTGGAGGAACAGGTGGCAGTGATATCATCCTCTTCTCCATTGGCCTGTAATAAAGAAATAATTATATAATCAGTACTGAAATTACCCCCAATGTAAAGAAATAGGTACAAATCTTGAATAAGATACATAACTATACTGAACAAAAATATAAATGCAACATGCAACCATTGGGTAGCCAGGCCAAGCCAATCAGAATACGTTTTTCCCCACAAAAGGGCTTTAGTATTATTACAGCACTCCCCCCAGTGTAGTTTCTGAAATTTTGAACGTCTGAAATAGTTCTGAACTTCTAAGTCAGTGCTTTGGGTTCTCGACTGGGATTCCCTCCATTCTTGTGGAGTTCTGTACCACTACGGTTCTCCCTGGGATTCCCTCCATTCTTGTGGAGATCTGTACCACTACAGTTCTCCTCTGGGATTCCCTCCATTCTTGTGGAGTTCTGTACCACTACGGTTCTCCACTGGGATTCCCTCTATTCTTGTGGAGATCTGTACCACTACGGTTCTCCTCTGGGATTGCCTCCATTCTTGTGGAGTTCTGTACCACTATGGTTCTCCCCTGGGATTCCCTCCATTCTTGTGGAGATCTGTACCACTACGGTCCTCCCCTGGGATTCCCTCCATTCTTGTGGAGTTCTGTACCACTACGGTTCTCCACTGGGATTCCCTCCATTCTTGTGGAGTTCTGTACCACTACGGGCTGCGCTGGGATTCCCTCCATTCTTGTGGAGTTCTGTACCATTACGGGCTGCGCTGGGATTCCCTCCATTCTTGTGGAGTTCTGTACCACTACGGTTCTCCTCTGGGATTCCCTCCATTCTTGTGGAGTTCTGTACCACTACGGTTCTCCCCTGGGATTCCCTCCATTCTTGTGGAGTTCTGTACCACTACGGGCTGCGCTGGGATTCCCTCCATTCTTGTGGAGTTCTGTACCATTACGGGCTGCGCTGGGATTCCCTCCATTCTTGTGGAGTTCTGTACCACTATGCTGCCACTTTCCCCAATAACTTTTTTGTCTTTGAACTTCCATATCTACCCATTCACAGCCTGCTAATCTCTCAGCAAAACAAACCATTTTTCCAAGGGTATTACATATTTTCACAGGTTTTTCAAAGAATCTGAGGGTGGACCATAGAGACCCTAAAAAAAATGTCTATAGTACATAAACTCTTTGGTGTGTCACTTTGGTGATGAGCAGTTGTCTAGTCTACCATGCTTTACAGGTATGTGCTATGTGTGGGAGAGTGTAAAACAAATTGTGATAAACTCTTTGGCCTATACCTGCGGCAGTGTGGTCTCACCTTCTCCTGTTCCTCCTGAAGTGCCTCTAGCTCCATCTCTTCTCTCTCCAAGAATTCACTGGGTTCATCATCCAACCACGCTTCCTCCAGCTAGAGAGATAGAGAGAGAGTGAGAGATAGAGAGATAGGATTTAAACCAGAATATGAGAAACCCTTACACCATCTAGCTGTCCGTTCTCAGCGGTGCGCACACACACACTAGGGATGTGACAAATGGAAACATTTTCTTAACATTTAAACTGCCATTTTTTGGTGGATTTTCCATTAAAACGATAAGAAAAATGTATAAAATCCCACGTTAATTCACAATGCAGCTGTGCTGCTGCCAGCAGTGGTTTTGGTCTGACGGTGCGTCCCTTTCAGATGGTTAAGCGTTGCACCTGCACTACCATTACTGCACTTCAATTCCACCTTGCAAATTTTGGATTTCGTTTAACTTCTCAAAGAATTGACATACAGGACTTCGCTGCTGTTGCTTACCTTTCTCTGCCATTTTTCCACGACGATGACATTGTGGTGGAGAGTTGACTCCAAAATAATTTATTCCTCGACTCCTTGCACGTTGACTTCCGATGTCAACTCCCATTTCTGAGTGTCAAGATTCAATTCCGCTAGGAATCGACTCCTAAGATTCAGTATTTTTGGAATGGAGGAGAGCATTTCATAGCAAGTGTGGGATGGAGAGAGAGGGTAGGGGCACAGTATAGGTAGGTTGGCCATCAGGCACTAGGCATATCTATCTGCAGTCAAAAGCTGTATCTCGCAATGGGCTGTATCTTGCAACTTCAGTAAAGCAGTAGAAAAAATGAATAGGCTAGGACAGTGGTCACCAACCAGTCGATCGCGAGAGTATTCCGAGTCGATTACCAAACATGTATGTAAAAAAAACAAAAAAACAAAGGAGTTCTAAAGGACTTTTTTCCTTTCGCCTTGCATTCTTATTTTATTTTTCCTTTCGCCCTGTTGGCTGTAGGTGCACTTGATTCAGCAGCCATAGCGCAGGGAAGGCAAAGTGTTCCCATTTGGAACCATTTCATGTGTCTGAAGGTAGAACTCTGCCCAGAGATCAAATCAGGCCCAGAGAGCAAATCAAGTGCACCTATTGGTCTACCACTGGCCAATCAGATAGCTCAGATCACTGTGTCTGCACAGTTTCCTTGAGCCTCAAAAGCCTCGAAAGTTGATACTGTGAGTTTTCTAAACTTTTAAAACCATGACTAGCGACTGAATGAATACAGTAAATGAGCTGCTGTTTTTATGAGTAAGTTCATGTTTAAGTTGTTATTCATCACTGTCAACACATAAAATGTGTGTTTTCTCTATTTCCACTCACGCTACAACCAGCGGTGCAGCTGTAATGAATGAGAATAGCAAAGTGTTCCCATAAGCTTGCATTCTTCTTATTATTAGTGGCTTGTTTCCTTTTTAATATCAAGGAATATTTCACTTCCTCTGGTCATTCCTTCCTCTGAGTAACTTGGTGTCAGTTGGTGCATGAGGCACCAATAATGATGACGAATTCAGTTTCGTCATCAGCTGGAAGACTGTCCCCTTTTCTCAGCGGAGGGAGGGAGGGAGAGATGGTGAGTTGGGTGAGAGGCAGCCTCACCTCTGCTCCCTCCCCTCAGACTGACCATCAGATGCAGGCCATCAGTCCAGTAAAATGAAAAAAAGCTTATTATTATGCTCTCCACTGTGCCTCACAAGTAATATAACAAATGATCTATTACCAGTGTGATCATGTACCTACCAGTTTTAAATACCATTTCAAAATGGTCTGAGAAGAACAACATTGACAGGGCAATTCAAGCATAGCCAATATGCAGTGATAATGTATTGGGCCTATAGCTTACTGTACAAACCTCATTGCTACAGAACTGTTTTTAATTGGTTAATGTAGCACAGGTTAAGGTTTTTTAAGTCATATTTAGAAAACATCTGAGTGGTAGATCTGGACTTGCATTTCGACTCAGAAAGTGATCTTGACTCAGAAAAGGTCTGTGACCATTGGGCTAGGATATTGAAATGAGTGAGATGTAACACTTCGCTCTCACACAATCACACATAGTATCTGTGCATGTGAACGGGTTCGCTTCATGCCTTTCACAACGTGGTAGCCAGGGCACCAAAACAGCGGAGGGGTTGAGCCTCTCCGTTAAGGATCCCAGTTTCATTTAAAGTGTTCACACCCCTAACACACACACACACACACCATTCGCCATGGCCTTGGGCCTGAGCTCACTGCATATTAGCCTGCCATTCGTTTTTATGGCGTACTGTTGGAAGTGGATGAAATAAAACACGATGTGAGGTGGTGTCCATGGTCTATACAGGAGCATGTAACAGCCCTGCAGTGTTTCATCGAAGAAACACAAGTGCTATATTTATGTTTTGGCTGTTGTGTATAACTCAGGATGTCATGAATAAAAATAGCTCCAATGACTGCTCTATTGGTCCTACGGACCTACAGTATAGACCTATCTGTGTTTACTGTACGGGTGTGTTAAAGGGATATTGGTCCTATGGACCTACAGTATAGACCTATCTGTGTTTACTGTACGGGTGTGTTAAAGGGATATTGGTCCTATGGACCTACAGTATAGACCTATCTGTGTTTACTGTACGGGTGTGTTAAAGGGATATTGGTCCTATGGACCTACAGTATAGACCTATCTGTGTTTACTGTACGGGTGTGTTAAAGGGATATTGGTCCTATGGACCTACAGTATAGACCTATCTGTGTTTACCGTACGGGTGTGTTAAAGGGAGAGTTTAAAAAACTTTTACTGAGGTAAGAAAATTAATATTGGGGTAAAACTGGTTGTAAACTCACCTGTATTTCTGGTCTGGTGACCAGTAACACAATGTTCCTACTGTACTGTATCTCTGTGTGTGTGTGTGTGTGTGTGTGTTTGTGAGCTCACCTGTATCTCGGGCCTGGCGACCAGCAGTACGAATTTCCTAGTATCTTCACTAGAGAGCACCGCTACAGCCTCCTTTCTGTCCTGCACATCCTGACCATTGATCTGGGGAAAACACAACACACACTGTTATTCACACAGACACACACACACTAAGGGAAAGGCCACTTTCCCTCTTTAATCTCACTCAAACACCGTAGAAAGAGCCAGCCAGGTTGGCAAAAAGCTAAAGGTACTGTACAACAAGACAGTCCTTCCTGTGCATCTGCAGTCTGTGTCTACTCCGCATTCCATAGCAGGCCAGCCAGGCAGGCAGGACCAAGCTTTGATTGATTATGAATGGGACAGTAGTCCATGGACCGACCGTTTGCACTAGAACGGCTCTGCTCCTGAAAGCATCTGGCATCCGGAAGCAGCGCGCATTAATACATCCAGACGCCCCACACAATTAACTGGGCCGTGACGGGGGAGGGTCCGCTTTCCTCTGCCCAGAGTAATGGCCCTGTCAGTGGGGGATAATTGTGGAGGGATGGGGTGGTGGCCTGGATCACAACCACTAACCCAAACCCCTCGCTTTGACTCGCAGCTCAAACCAGTCACACAACACATGTACTGCACAGAAGACACACGGACAACACGGCAGAAAATTTGAGAAGCAGCAAGTGCCGGCCATATGTCTCACCAAACACTGCTTACCCTTCCTCCATCCTCTTCCTTTAATTACATCTCTCTCTCTCTCTCTCTCTCTCTCTCTCTCTCTCTCTCTCTCTCTCTCTCTCTCTCTCGGCTCTCTCTCTCTATCTCCTCTCTCTCTCATCTCTCCTCTCTCCGGTCTCTCTCCTCTCTCCCTCTCATCTCCTCTCTCGTCATCATCTCTCTCTCTTCTCCTCTCCTCTCTCCTCTTCTGCTCTCTCTCTCTCTCTCTCTCTCTCTCGCTCTCTCTCTCTCTCTCTCCTCTCATCTCCCTACTCTCTCCTCTCTCTCTCTCTCTCTCTGCTATTCTGCTCGTCTCTCCTCTCTCATCTCTCCAGCTCTCTCTCTCTCTCTCTCCTCTCTCTCCTCTCTCTCATCTCTGCCTCTCTCATCTCTCCTCTCTCCTCTCTCTC